>NC_058084.1:217614990-217935804 GCF_014858855.1 Bufo gargarizans
GTCACTCTCATTCTACCCCCCCCCTCCCTTGTCACCTCATTCTACCCCCCCTCCCTTGTCACTCTCATTCTACCCCCCCTCCCTTGTCACTCTCATTCTCCCCCCCCCCTTCACTCTCATTCTACCCCCCCCCTTGTCACCTCATTCTACCCCCCCCCCCTTGTCACTCTCATTCTACCCCCCCTCCCTTGTCACTCTCATTCTACCCCCCCTCCCTTGTCACTCTCATTCTACCCCCCCTCCCTGTCACTCTCATTCTACCCCCCCCCTTGTCACTCTCATTCTACCCCCCCTCCCTTGTCACTCTCATTCTACCCCCCCTCCCTTGTCACTCTCATTCTACCCCCCCCTTGTCACTCTCATTCTACCCCCTCCCTGTCACTCTCATTCTACCCCTCCCTTGTCACTCTCATTCTACCCCCCTCCCTTGTCACTCTCATTCTACACCCCTCCCTTGTCACTCTCATTCTACCCCTCCCTTGTCACTCTCATTCTACCCCCTCCCTTGTCACGCTCATTCTACCCCCCTCCCTTGTCACTCTCATTCTACCCCTCCCTTGTCACTCTCATCTACCCCATCCCTTGTCACTCTCATTCTACTACCACCCTCCCTTGTTCACTCTCATTCTAAACCCCCCCTCCCTTGTCAATCTCATTCTACCCCATCCCTTGTCACTCTCATTATCCACCCTCCCTTGTCACTCTCATTCTACTCCCCCCCCCCTCCCTTGTCACCTCATTCTACTCCCCCCACCCCCCTCCCTTGTCACTCCATGTCGACTCCCCCCCCCACCTCCCTTGTCACTACTCATTCTACTACCCCCCCCTCCCTTTGTCACCTTCTCATATCTAACCTTCCTCCCCCCCCTCCTTGTCACTCTCATTCCTACCCCCCCCCTCCCTTGTCACTCTCAGTTCTACTCCCCCCCTCCCCTGTCACTCTCATTCTACCCCCCCCCCCTCCCTTGTCACTCTCATTCTACTCCCCCCCACCCTCCCCTTGTCACTCTCATTCTACTCCCCCCCCCCCTCCCTTGTCACTCTCATTCTACTCCCCCCCCCTCCCTTGTCACTCTCATTCATACTCCCCCCCTCCCTGGTCACGCTCATTCTACTCCCCCCCACCTCCCTTGTCACTCTCATTCTACTCCCCCCCCCCTCCCTTGTCACTCTCATTCTAACTCCCCCCCCCCCTCCCTTGTCACTCTCATTCTACTCCCCCCCCCCTCCCTTGTCACTCTCATTCTACTCCCCCCCCCCCCTCCGTTGTCACTCTCCATTCTACTCCCCCCCCCCCTCCCTTGTCCTCTCATTCTACTCCCCCCCTCCCTTGTCACTCTCATTCTACTCCCCCCCCCTCCCTTGTCACTCTCATTCTACTCCCCCCCCTCCCTTGTCACTCTCATTCTACTCCCCCCCCCCCTCCCTTGTCACTCTCATTCTACTCCCCCCCCCCCCCTCCCTTGTCACTCTCATTTTACACCCCGTCCCCCTCCCTTGTCACCTCTAGTGTAGCCTGTGTAGCGTGGCCGAGCTCTGTTCGTTCCGCGGTACAGGAGCATTTGTTTCTTGTACCCGGCCGGACTGAAAGGAAGTGCACACTAAGTGAGCACTTCCTGTCAGGCCGGCCGGGTACAGGAAACAAAAGCTCCTGTACCGCGGAACGAACAGAGCTCGGCCACGCTACACTAACAACAGCAGTAGCACAGAGCAGACACAGCAGGCTGCGCAGCACTGAGCCGGAGATTCTTTAGAGCGGCAAGCGTTTAGGAGGCACAGCATGAGGGGCGCCGCTGGCCGCCCGCCCGAACGTATATAACCAACCATATTTTCTGCCGATATGTACCAATATCGGCCGAAATGGATTAGGCCCATTTTCGGCCGCCGGAATTTCGGTGCACCCCTAGTTTTAATTGAAAAATTTTACAACCGAAAGTGAAAAAAAATTTGCAAAAATTTCGATTAATATCAAAAAAAGTAAAAATGTCCGCAGCAATGAAATACCACCAAATGAAAGCTCTATTAGTGAGAAGAAAAGGAGGTAAAATTCATTTGGGTGGTAAGTTGCATGACCGAGCAATAAACCGTGAAAGTAGTGTAGTGCAGAAGTGTAAAAAGTGGTCTGGTCATTAAGGGTGTTTAAGCTAGGGGAGCTGAGCTGGTTAAAGGTGATTTCAAGGTGTTTAATATTGATGACTGATCCTCCAGATAGGCCATTAGCAGAGGTCGCACTACATATTTTTTACGGAAGAGTAAAAATACTCCCCTTACCATTTTTGAGGAGTGTTTTTACGCAAGGAGTAGGGATGAGTGAACTTCTGTTTCAAGTTTGGTGTACAAAGTTCTGGTTATGTGAGAATTCTGTTATATATTCCTCTTCCAAGGACCATAAGTTATGATTCCGTGGTAGCGGAATCCATAAAGGAATTCTTAGATAACCCGAACCTTGTACGCCGAACTTGAAACACAAGTTCGCTCAACACTACTGAAGAGCAGTACGAAAGTTGCAGTAATACAAATACATAATATAGAGGCCTACTCTTGTTGACATCTGCGTGGGGGACTGCCTTTGGAGCCTCTGTTGCAGATTCTGTCACGAAGACGGGACAAAAAAGCCTTAAAATGTATTTTTTGTCTCTTAAAAGGTTCCAACATACAGTCCCATGTAAATAACTTCTCCCCTTCCGTCAGCTTCTCCAACATACAGTCCCACATAAATATTATCTGTTGCCTCCCATCAGCCCCTCCAATATAGAGTCCCTTGTAAATAGCATCCCGACCTCTCCAACATACAGTCCCATGTAAATAACACTGCTCCCTTCCTTCCAGGACAAGGTTAATAAGCCCCTGGGAGGAGCCTTCAGTAAATGAACTGCAGGTTATTATAGCCAAGTGATAACATACAGTCCAATATACTGTATCTGACTTCTCTGTACTTTATCGCTGGGCTATAATAACCTGCTGTGCATTCACTACATGCAGTACACATATGTACATCACACATATCTGGGCAGACAGCTTCTGGTATACCACCATGCAGATGCAATGGTTGCAATTGACCACAGCATGTAGGGGGCTAAAAGTCCATGATCAGAGTTATCTCCAATCACAGGCTCTGCCGGCAGGTGTCTTCTGTGTAAGACAGCAGGCCCCCGTTTAACTCCTGCATGGCCTCCATCTTTAAAGACCTGACATCTGCTCTACATGTACGATGGATTTTGGGAAGGGGTTATGATATGTATCTTAAATATCAAGATGGTGGCTCACTCCAAATGAAATACAGAGACAGGTGCTGCTAGCCCAAATTGGAGGGACACCCACCCTCTAGTAATGTTTGGTTGAAATAAAAGCTATAATATTGGGCGAGCACACTACATTTGGACTTGTACGATTTATAAAATTTAATTAAATCACACAATTTTATACTGCACACGTGTATAACATGTAATAATAAAATGAGATCTAAAACAATATACTATAAAATACAATAAGATCAAGTAAAAAATAAAATACACTTCATGAAAACTAACACCACCAAATATATCTGGCAAGGTCCATGGAAATTGCCGGGATAGTTCTTTATTTGCACAGTAACAGGCTGACTGTGTTATGCCAATGTTCTAAATAGTATTCGTTAGTCTCGTGGAGATTGGTCCACATGTGAATAAGGATGCATGTCAGAAATATTGTTGTACGGGTTTTCAGACACGTTGGAGTTTCATAGATTGTTAGAACGTCAGTCTCTTGTGCTATTATAACCCAATGACCGTTAATGTTTGTTACACCCACATATATTTTAGGTGTTTTACTTGTAGGTTAAGTCCTCTTGCCTTCCTCGGCGTTGATAATTTGTTCTGACGAGGGTCGAGCGGCGCTGGACAATGCCGGCGTCTCACTCCGTACTCCTCTAGCCGGCTTACCCGAGATAACGCGGGAATTCGGACGAGACTTCAGTGTATGCTTCGTCCGTGCTTGTTTCTCTTCCGGCACAATAAGAAGGAAGGTATCTTTTCGGTCTGTAGATCTTCTTAGTTCCGATAGTTTTTCATCTGTCCTTTAATTAAATTTTCATAGCGTGGCCACGCTTATGACTGCGGAGGTGCTCTTTACAGGTATCCGATCCGGACCAGACGCGTTTCGGGAATTAACCTTCCCTTCATCAGTGGTATCGCAACACCTGTTAGCCTCCGCCTTTTATTTCAAAGAGAGCACCCAAAATATGGATGGCTGGATTTCCTTTTGGATAAAGGGACTATTCATGCGTTTTTATGCATGCGTTTTTCATGCGGTTTTTTTGTGCTATATGTTCCTTATATCCTTGTGGACTTCTTGTATAGACAGAATAACTTTTTTTGATTGCCTTAAAAAGTTATAACATTTTAAAGTTTGCATAAATATTTACTATCTATAACTCTATGTGGCTATATCATAGCATCAATTTTTAATCAATATTCTTCGTGCATTCTATATCTAAATAGGTTAAAATTAAAATGCCAATATTAAAATTACACTTTGCTGAAATAATAAAAATTCGAGAATAGGTTAATAGCGGATCCTTGGTCATATATAATGTTAAGAATCTTTCTTATAGATCTTGATTATATACCCGTATAGTTGTATGCCATATTATAGACAATTTTAATTGGATCAATATGCCACATAAATGGCCTCTGAACAAAACAGATTTGTTAATGTGTATGGGATTGGATGGGATGTTGATCTAGTTGTATAGGGCTGGGGGCCCTAGTTCGAGTCCACGAGACTTTAAGGCTGAGTTCACACGGGCGAGATTTCCGCGCAGGTGCAATGCGGTAAGGGAACTTATTGCACCCGCTGTGCACATGAGCTGTGATTTTCACGCATCACTTATGCGTTGCGTGAAAATCGCAGCATGCTCTATATTGTGCGTTTATCACGCAACGCAGGCCCCATAGAAGTGAATGGGGCTGAGTGAAAATCGCAAGCAAGTGCGGATGCGGTGCGATTTTCACGCATGGTTGCTAGGTGACAGTCTAGTCACTGTATTATTTTCCCTTATAACATGGTTATAAGGGAAAATAATAGTATTCTGAATACAGAATGCTTAGTAGGTGGTCAATTGAGGGTTAAAAAAAATATATATATTAACTCATCTTCTCCTCTTGATCGCGTAGTTCCCGGTCTCTTCTGATGAGCTGTCGGCTAAAGGACCTTTGGTGACGTCAGATCACATGCTCCAATCACATGGTCCATCACTGTGGTGATGGACCATGTGATTGGAGCATGTGATCTGACGTCACCACAGGTCCTAGCCGGTAGTTCATCATTAAAGAAGTAAAGAAGAGACCGGGAACTACGCGATCAAGAGGAGAAGGTGAGTTAATTTTTATATATATTTTTTAACCCTTAATTGATCACCTAATAGTTAAGGCTGCATGCAGCCTGTTGTTGTGGGAGGGGCCAGGTCCCCCTACTTAAACCCCCCTGCACAGCTCACCTTCACCGCGTCCGCCACCGCACTTCATGTGATCGTCACTTCCGGTAAGCACGTCACTTCCGGCAAGCACGCGCCCCGGGTAAGTATCGCCGCGTTCCCATGGTGAGCTCCGGTCTCCCGCCTGCCGGGCCATGTCCGTCCGCCGGCTCACTCCTCCACCCGCATTCGGCCGCCGCGGGCACCCCTCCCTCCCCTCTCCGCCGTCCGGGGCCGCCCGTCCTCTCGCGAGAGGCAGGACGCATGCGCGGCACCACGGCACCCGCTCACGACCGCACGCGGGGGGGGGGGGGGGGGACACACCGCCGGCCACAAGGTGTGTCATTTCGCGGCAATCCGACTGGACACTGCCGCCGCGCATTGGCAAGGCTTCAAAAAGGAGTCGGGTGGATTGTGGAGCTGTCTGGGGGGGAGGCTGGCTGTTGCCCATGGCGACCAGTCACGGCCCGGCGGTCTTTCCAAATTCTGCTCATGGAGATTGGAGGCTGTGGTGTGGTTGGTTGCCGTGGGCGGAGGCATCTTTCCCCTTAGACGGTGTCACAATTGTGTCCCTTCTCATGCAAAGAAAAAAAAAAAAAAAAAAAAAAAAAAAGGGATCTTGCCCTGGTGGGGGCGGAGGCATGCGGGCACTCAGTCCTCCCGCCCCGGTGGGGCTGCCACTGCTCAGCCGGGGGGCTCAGGCAGCCGCCACCCGCGCTGTCCAGCGGCCACATTCCGGTCTCTCATGTGGCCTGGGCCACGTCCTGCTCCAGGCCCAGCCTGGGATGGCCCCCTGGTCATGACCGACACTGGGTGGTCTGAGCCCTGGCACGCGGTGAATTGCCCGCCACAGGTGGCCAGATGGGCAATTCACGGGCCACATCCCCTCCACATCCCACTGCCCCTTCAGGTCGCCGTGCCGGGCCGGCATGCCCACCCCCAGGCCCGCTCCTGCCAGGCCGGCACACGCCACGGTTCCGTCACACACGTCCAGGTCAGGTCAGGGGCGCTCCAGGTCATTCATGCCCCGGCCTACCCACGGCCTCCCAGCGGGGCCCCTGGGGGCTCCGGCCTTGGTGCTCTCCATGTTCACATGTGTGTTCCTTTCCCAGGTGCCAGTAGCGTTCGTGGTTCCCGTCGTACCTTATTCCGACTTTCCCAACGTCAGGTTAGGTCCTGCAGGAATTCGCTGTCGGCCGCTCGCGGGAAAACTCATACCTGAGGGTTCAGGTAGGTAATCAGGGGCTGCTTCTGGCAGTCCCTCCTCCCGACATCCCGGGTTGCCTCCCAGGAGGCACACGGGGATGTGTTCTCGCTCTCAACCCGAGACGTCCAGGTGTCTCCTCTGTCCTGCTCAGCCTGAGGCGTTCAGGTGTCTTCTCTTTCCAGGTACCCTGAAACGTTCAGGTGTTCTTCCTGTCCATCTTGGCCTGAGGCGTTCAGGTGTCTTCTCTCTCCAGGTTCCCTGAAGCGTTCAGGGGCCTCTCGGTCCATCTTTGCCTGAGGCGTGCCGATGGCTTCTCGGTATAGGTACCCTGAAGCGTTCATGGGTCTTCTCTGTCCATCTTTTCCCAAGGCGTCCAGGTGTCTGCTCCATCCAGGTACCCTGAAGCGTTCTGGTATCTTTTCTGTCCTTCCTTGCCAAGGCACTTAGGTGTCTTCTCTGTCCAGCTACCCTGAAGCGTTCAGGTGTCTTCTCTGTCCATCCTTGCCTGAGGCATTCAGGTGTCTTCTCTGTCCAGATACCCTGAAGCGTTCAGGTGTCTTCTCTGTCCATCCTTGCCTGAGGCGTTCAGGTGTCTTCTCTGTCCAGGTACCCTGAGGCGTTCAGGTGTCTTCTCGGTCCATCCTTGCCTGAGGCATTCAGGTGTCTTCTCTGTCCAGATACCCTGAAGCGTTCAGGTGTCTTCTCTGTCCATCCTTGCCTGAGGCGTTCAGGTGTCTTCTCTGTCCAGGTACCCTGAGGCGTTCAGGTGTCTTCTCGGTCCATCCTTGCCTGAGGCATTCAGGTGTCTTCTCTGTCCAGGCACCCTGAAGCGTTCAGGTGTCTTCTCCGTCCAGGTACCCTCAGCGTTCTGGTATCTTCTCTGTCCTTCCTTGCCTGAGGCGTTCAGGTGTCTTCTCTGTCCAGGCGCCCTGAATCGTTCAGGTGTCCTCTCTGTCCTTCCTTGCCTGAGGCGTTCAGGTGTCTTCTCTGTCCAGGCACCCTGAAGCGTTCAGGTGTCTTCTTCGTCCAGGTACCCTGAAGCGGTCAGGTGTCTTCACTGTCCTTCCTTGCCTGAGGCGTTCAGGTGTCTTCTCTGTCACGGTGTCCATGCGCACCCACAATAGTTCCAGTCTCGCGCGGCTTTTTTCTCATGTCACTCCCAACTTTCCAGTTCCCAGGTCCAGCCGTTTCGTTCCCGTCCATCCTCTGACGGTAAGACAAGGGTGTTGACCCAACGCTCCCAGGTACGTCATCTTTTACGTTCATCCACGACCTTTTTTAGTCGGGGTGCACGGCCCCACGACCTCTCCAGCGGCCGTATTGTTGTCTTTAATTCCAGGTGTTGCAAGGTCTCTGCCATCATTGAAGCCATGTCACAGGTCTCTGACGTCGACGACATGTTGTCCCTCCCGGGTACCTCAGTCTCCAGCCAAGGCGGCCCAGTTGCCCTCCGAAGATGGACTGTGCCGAGGCTCATTGCGGAATTGGCCAAGAGAGGCATCAGACACCCAGCGTCAGCCAGGAAGGCCGAGTTATACCGCCTGTTGATGACCCAGTCCAGCGCTCCTGAAGGGGAAGATCCACCTCCAGCCATCCAGCAGTCCCTGGTGCTGTTGCAGGCCTCCTTGGATTCCCTCATCTCGTCCGTTGCTGACATCAGGACCAGGGTGGTGGACTTGGAGTCCAGAACACCGGCATCTTCCCAGGCGGTGGTCCCCGTCTCCGATCCCCCTCTGTTGCAGCTTCCGGCTCCAGGTACGTTCCCGGCTGCTCCGGTGGTGGCTCCTGCGCACTTGGTACCCGACCACATCAGGAAGGACATCTTGGCGGGCAAGGACGTGAATCTCGCGTCCATCCTGATTGCGTCCCACGATGCCGCAGACAGCAAGACTTTTGACTGCGGGGAGGTCTCAGTGGTCCTTCGGGCCAAGGATGGGCGTCTTAACCGCAAGCTCTCTGTCGTCGAGTTTGTGTTGGCCTTCGGCCTGTTTAGAGACGTGCTCTGCTCCGCTTCCCCGGCCCGCCGGGAGGAGCTGGACACGTATCTACACAGGGTCACTGGACTGGGGCACAAGTACGGCGGCACGGCTTTTTATGACTACCACCGCTCCTTCTCAGCCAAGGCCGCCGCCGCGCTTGCCCAGTTCCAGTTCTCTGTCAACTGGGCCACGCTGGACATGGAGTTGTTCTGCCAGCATTTCGCCGGCCTCCGGGCCCCCGCTTGTTCGACCTGCCAGTCGATTTTCCATTCTACTGAGTGGTGTCCTCAAACGGCCACGGCCCAACCAGACAAGGCCATTCCTGGCCCCTCTGGGGTCTCCCGCAGTCCCTCCACCACCGATAAGCTGGGCAGACCCATTGTCTACCTTGGCAACAGCCAAGTTTGCAACAACTTTAACTTTGGTGCATGTGTTTTTAGCGGTTGCAGGGCCCTGCACATCTGCTCCATCTGCTTCAGGGCCCACCCCAGGTCCACATGTCCCAAGAAGGGGTACAAGCGCCTATGACTAGCCGACTGCGACATCGACCTCCTGGCTCTCCTGTTACGGGACCATCCGGCGCCAGGGTTCGTGGACTTCCTGATCACTGGCCTCTGCTCCGGGTTTGACACAGGGTTGGTGGCACTACCCCATTCCACCTGGGAGTGCGACAACCTGCAGTCGGCCAGGTCAGATCCCACCGCTGTACAGGAACTCCTGAATTCGGAGGTGGAGAAAGGGTTCCTCCTGGGCCCCTTCGACCAGGTGCCTTTTTCTCGCTGGCGGATCAGTCCCATAGGCATCGTGGCCAAAAAAGATTCAAATAAAAAACGTTTGATTTATGATCTCTCCGCCCCCCATGATTCTGTCATCCCCAGCATCAATTCGCTCATCCCTTCGGAAGAATTTTCCATGACCTACGCGTCCATAGACGAGGCCATTGCCCTCATCCTTAGCGCCGGGAAAGGCGCCTGGTTGTCTAAAACGGACATTGCGGACGCCTTCAAACTGCTGCCCATTGCCCCTCACCTTTGGCAGTTCTATGGCATCAGGTGGGAAGGCAAGTTCTATTTTGCCAACAGGTTGACCTTCGGCTCAAAAAGCAGCCCGTGGTTATTCGACCAATTGGCGCAGGCCCTGCACTGGATCCTGATCCACCACGGCAGCGCCCCAGCGGTCATCCATTACCTGGATGACTTCCTCCTCATTGAACCTCCGCTAGGTCGACCATCAGGGCTGCTCTCACTCCTGGAGATCTTTGCCGCCCTTTCCATCCCAATTTCGCAGGGGAAGACCGCGGGGCCGGTCACTTCCATCACCTTCCTGGGCATTGTCCTGGACTCAGACAAAATGGAAGCCAGGCTTCCAGAGGCAAAGCTGTCCCAGATACGGGAAGTCGTGGCCAGGGCCATCACCTCGTCCCAGGTGACCAAGGTCGAGCTACAGTCCATCCTGGGTCGGCTGAACTTTGCCTTAAGGGTCATGCCCCAGGGCAGGGCTTTCATTTCCCGGCTGCTCTCGCTCCTTCCCTCAGCCTCCGAACCCAGCAGCATTGTCCACTTGGACAGGGCTGCCATGGCAGACTTACGCATGTGGGACAGCTTTCTGTTATCTTGGAACGGTGTCAGCCTGTTTGTCCCCTCATGGTCCCAGTCATCCACCAGGGTGTTTGCCGATGCCGCAGCATCCCGGGGTTTCGCGGCCATATTCGGGTCCCAGTGGCTGGCTGGCCCATGGCCTCCTCAGGTCAGTTCCGACCCTCAGTCCCTCAGCTCATCACCATTCCTGGAATGTTACCCCATCGTGGCGGCCGCTTCTGTCTGGGGTCACCTCTGGGCAAATTCCAGCGTCATGTTTGTGTCTGACAGCCAGGACCTCGTGGACATCATCTCCAAAGGCCGAGCTAAGTCGGCCAGGGTCATGTCCCTGTTGCGCAAACTGGTCTGGCTGGCCATGACCCATAACTTTCATTTTTCATGTTCCCATATCCCAGGTACCAGCAACACGGCGGCCGATGCCTTATCGAGGTTCAATTTTCACACCTTCTTTCAGGTATGTCCAGAAGCAGACCGGACCGGGGCCCGAATTCCCGGTTTCAGCGACCTGATGTTGGACTAAGGTCTCTGCTGGCAACCGCCGAGGACCTCAGGCACCGATCCCTTTCGGTCAACACGGCTCGCAACTACGGCACTGGTTGGAACCACTTCCAGGCGTTTTCCAGGATCCATCCCCAACAGGGGATGTCCTTCATTGCGTACATCATGGCTTTCATGGCCCATTGCCATGTCAACCTCAAGCTGGCACCCAGCACCATCCGTTTGTACCTGGCCGGGGCGCAGCACTTCTTAGCCCTTCAGAACCCAGAAGTACGCGCAGCGTTCACATCCCAAGCCGTCAAGGCCACGCTCAGAGGCATTGAGAAAAACAGTAAAGACTCCAACCCGTCCCGTCGGCCGGTCTCCGGTGAGCTGTTTAGGCAGCTGTCTGCAGCCCTAGATGGCAATCCTTTTGGCCATTTCCCTAGCCTGGTCATCAAAGCCGCGATGTACCTAAGCTTCTACGGCTTCCTTCGTCCAGGAGAATTTTCAGTTCCTTCCCGGAAAACGGTCTTCCTGAAAAAGAAACAGCTATCCTGGAGCCAGGATCATCTGGTACTAAGCCTGCCTTCCACCAAGACGTCCCAGACCGGTCCTCCCGTACTGATCCGTTTCTTCAAGTCCGGGAACGCCTGGTGTCCGGTGGTGGTACTCCAACATCTCCTGGGTTACACACCATCTCCAGATCCAGAGTCTCCGTTGCTGCCATTCCAGGGGAAACCCCTTTCCACGCCACAGTTTGTCTCCCACATCAGATCCCTGGTCGCAGGGTTGGGGGTGGACCCCAAAACCATATCAGGACATTCATTCCGCATCGGAGCAGCTTCAGCGGCTTCCAAGCACGGGACGCCTCCGCACGTCATCCGTCACATGGGTAGGTGGAGATCTGCCTGTTTTTCCCGATACATCCCGGATCCGCTGACTGAAACCCGACAGGTATTCCGTTCCTTGGCTTTGTAACCCTGTTCCACACGCATTAAACAGCAGCACTTCTCCTACCTGGTGTCTCTTTGGCCCTCTTTTAGGCAGGCCCACGTCCCGTGGCTCCAGGCACACACCAGCCACTGTCTAGCCCCCTCCCGTCACCTTACTGACCGTGGCCGCGGCCACAACTAAGCATTCTGTATTCAGAATGCTATTATTTTCCCTTATAACCATGTTATAAGGGAAAATAATACAATCTACACTACAACTAACCCAAACCTGAACTTCTGTGAAAAAGTTCGGGTCTGGGTACCACAGCCGGTTTTTTATCACGCGAGTGCAAAACGCATTGCACCCGCGCGATAAAAACTGAACATCGGAACGCAATCGCAGTCAAAACTGACTGCAATTGGGTACCTAATCGCGCTGGTTTGCCGCAATACACCGGGACACATCCGGACCTAATCCGGACACGCCCGTGTTAACCCAGCCTTACGAATACGATTTAGAACATTGGCATAACACAGTCAGCCTGTTACTGTGCAAATAAGGAACTATCCCGGCAATTCAAGCCAATTTCCGTGGACCTTGCCAGATATATTTGGTGGTGTTAGTTTTCATGAAGTGTATTTTATTATTTACTTGATCTTATTGTATTTTATAGTATATTGTTTTAGATCTCATTTTATTATTACATGTTATACACGTGTGCAGTATAAAATTGTGTGATTTAATTAAATTTAATAAATCGTACAAGTCCAAATGTAGTGTGCTCGCCCAATATTATAGCTTTTATGATATGCAACTTGTTAAAAAAAAAAGTCCTTTTTTTTTGGAGCTTGTGAAAAACGCAGATGAATTTTTCCTCAGAGTTAGCCCATGCATACTGAATGCGGGGACCAGGAGGTGAGCGGGGTAAGTATATTCACTGTAAGGAGCCTGGCATATGGGGGGAGTTTATAGTATTGGATAACCCCTTTAAAGAGGTTGCAGCGCTAACACAAGCACCACATCCTTGTAAAACCACTGATCTGATATTGATCTTGATAATATCATGACATTGCACAACCCCTTTAAAGCGAACATATGTCCACTGTTGAGGCTACTTTCACACCTGCGTTTGGTGCGGAACAGTCTTGTATCTGCACAGACGGATCCGCACCAATAATGGAAACGCTTGTATCCGTTCAGAACGGATCCATTCAAAACTGTAAGTCAATGGGGGGAGGATCTATTTTCAATTGCACCATAATATGTCATTGAAAACGGATCAGTTCCCATTGACTTACATTGTAAGTCAGGACGGATCCGTTTTGGCTCTGCATCGTCGGGCGGACAAGAAAATGCTGCAAGCTGCGTTTTGGTGTCCGCCTGAATTGCGGAACGGAGACAAAACACAGCCAAACTGATGCATTCTGAATGGATGCTTATCCATTCAGAATGCATTGGGGCTGAACTGATCCGTTTTAGGCCGCTTGTGAGAGCTCTATATCGGATCTCACAAGTGGACGCAGAAACGCCAGTGTAAAAGTAGCCTGACGCGAAACATGTAACACGTAACCACTGTAACAGAAATATATTCATACCCCTACATTAACTGAGACCCCATATCAGATGAGCAGTTCAGGTCTACATCTGATGATTGTTTGGGGCTATTTCACAGGCTAAATGCACCACCCATTAGCTGGGAGCAGAAAGTAAATGCAACACTGACCAGAACATTGGCTTAGAGCCAATTTCATTATTTCTTCTCCTCGCTTCTAGGCTGCTCTTCAGGGTTTGTGCACTGACGCACTACATTCTGTCTCTGGAAGTGAGGATAAGGACTGTTGTGCATTAGGCTACTTTCACACTCTCGTTAGGTGCGGATCTGTCATGGATCTGCACAGACGGATCCGTTCAGATAATACAACCGTCTGCATCCGTTCAGAACGGATCCGTTTGTATTATCTTTAACATAGCCAAGATGGATCCGTCTTGAATACCATTGAAAGTCAATGAAGGAACGGATCCGTTTTCTATTGTGCCATATTAGTAGTGAAAACAGATCCGTCCCCATTGACCTACATTGTGTGTCAGGATGGGTCAGTTTGGCTCGGTTTCAACACACTCCAAAGCGGAATGGAGATGGAAAGGAGCCAAACTGATGCATTCTGAGCGGATCCTTTTGCATTCAGAATGCATTAGGGAAAAACTGATCCATTTTGGACGCTTGTGAGATCCCTGAACGGATCTCACAAACGGAAAGCCAAAACGCCAGTGTGAAAGTCTGATCTATTTGCTAATTCTATAGAGCAGGACTTCTGAAAATTACCTTTCTAGACTACTACTGGCAGCAGCATTGTCCTCCTGCCCAGCCTCCCCCACTGACCGCAGCATTGTCCTGCTTTCCACTCCTTCCCCATTAGCAGCACCCTTTTCAACTTCCACACTGACAGTGACATGGTCCCCCTTTCCACCCCTCCCCAACTGGCAGTGACATGCTGAAAGGACAAGTATCAGAAAAGCTTTGAACCTGTGTAATCATGGCCATGTCACCTCGGGTCCTTCACTCCTTAGGAATATCCTAGGAAACTTCATAAAATTTTGCACTGACAGACCAGCCCAGAAAGGGAATTTGCCCTGCAGAACAGATTACCAATGCAGGTCTGTCCCCACCACAGCAAATCTAATAAATTAGAGTGCTATTTTACTTTGTTAGGCTAGCTTCATTTATTATAACAAGTGTATATAATTTCAATTCTATAGTGTTTTTGCTTATTCTTTGCAGGCAAAGCTATGCAGACACCTGACCCCAGCGCTGCTCACCTAAGTGACTGGCAAAGTAAGTTGTTTGCTCTAAATTCTCCCACCTGCTCCCCTGCACAGAAGGCAGATGCATATCGTGGTTTTATTTATCAGATTCAGTATGCATGGGCTAACTCTGAGATCTCCCAGGCATCGGCATCCCACCTGTTCAAGACGTACGCAGAAAGGTATGCTGCCATCGTTGACTCTGACAAGGAGGGGAATGGCCTAAATAACTACGCAGACAGCATTATGTCATTGGCCAGATGTCCACGCAATGACAGTGACAAGTGGCAGTCGTCTTTGACTACCAGTAATGTTTTCGAGTTGAAACGTGTGCAGGAAATTTTTCAGTCTGCTCAATCAGACCTGCAGTCCCAGTCGAGTTCTGCAGATGCATCACTTAGTGAAGATAATGGGGTCAGTACCTTTGGAGATTCATTGGTTACAAGTAAAGACCTCAGCAGTTTAGGACATACAAGCACAGAATGTGACTCTGAAGAGAAAACTAAAGGAAGCTTATTTCAAAGTGCAAAATTACCCACATCATCCAATATTAAATGCACAGATGCAGATATCCAACCAACTGTCCCACATACCAGTAAACAGTTGGTCACAATGCCAGTATTTGCAACTGCTTATACAAGTGTAAGTACTGCTCCTGGGCAAAGCATGTTTTCTGCTGGAAATTTAATAAATGCTGGGAAGAGGAAGAACCTTTGTGCAATCGAGGATGAAGATCAGAGACCAACAACGAGCAAAGCAATCCCAACCATGTGTGGTACACTTGAAGAAGGCGCCTTTAAAACTGCAAAAGAACAACTGTGGGTTGATCAGCAGAAAAGGTATACTAGTCAGTCCCGCAACACAGGTCCCGGAACATATAGTACCGGAAAAAAGTCACTGGGGGCTGTACGGTCTCGTGGACTGCATGGGAAATTTGTTCCTCCAATTGCAAAGAAAGATGATGGCGATGGCTATACCGGTCAAAAAAAAGCTTATTCAGCTAGTAACAGTGAGTCAAATGTGCCGTTTGATGAGCGTTTGAAAAACATAGAGCCAAAAATGATTGAACTCATCATGAGTGAAATTATGGACCATGGCCCTCCACTTAACTGGGATGATATTGCTGGTTTGGAGTTTGCCAAAACTACCATAAAGGAAATAGTATTATGGCCAATGCTGAGGCCAGACATATTCACTGGACTTAGGGGTCCACCAAAAGGCATTCTTCTCTTTGGACCTCCAGGGACAGGAAAAACCCTGATTGGAAAGTGTATTGCATGTCAATCAAGAGCTACATTTTTTAGCATCAGTGCATCATCGTTAACTTCCAAATGGGTCGGTGAGGGTGAAAAGATGGTTCGTGCCCTCTTCACAGTGGCAAGATGCCACCAGCCTGCTGTAATTTTTATAGATGAAATAGATTCCCTTTTATCACAGCGTGGTGAGGGAGAGCATGAGTCTTCAAGGAGAATTAAAACAGAATTCTTAGTACAGTTAGATGGTGCCACAACTTCCTCAGATGACCGCATACTTGTGGTTGGTGCTACTAATAGGCCTCAAGAGATAGATGAGGCTGCAAGAAGGCGACTTGTTAAGCGGCTGTACATTCCTCTTCCTGAAGCCTCAGCTAGAAAGCAAATTATTGTTAGCCTGATGTCTCAAGAGAATTGCAGCCTCTCTGAGAAGGAAGTGGAATCTATAGTTCTTCAAGCTGAAGGGTTTTCTGGTGCAGACATGACTCAGTTGTGTCGAGAAGCGGCCCTTGGTCCCATTCGCAGCCTTCAGATTTTCGATATTTCTACCATTTCATCTGAGCAAGTCAGGCCTATTGCCTATGTTGATTTTCAGAATGCTCTGCAAACAGTGAGGCCCAGTGTGTCGAAGCAGGATTTAGAATTGTATGAACAGTGGAATAAAACTTTTGGTTGCGGGAGATAGAAACCAGACAGTCTAAATATCAAAAGTGAGCAAATGTCCAATTTTTCAGTTCCAGGTCCATTTTTCTTTTAAAGATGTGTTTTTGGGCAAACTTAAAGGCCGTACAGAAATGTGCTATTAGTCCCTCTCTCTTCTTGAAAACCAATTATTTAATGGCAAACAATAGAAATGTTAGTTATTGACCTGCTAGCTATATGATATGTTCAATATGATCTTATGTGCAAGAGTTTATACAATTTATTTGTGTTTCAAATGTCAAAATAAAACGCATTCTAGTTTCACTTTGCTTTTCTCCTCATTACCTACAAATTGACATTACCTAGTTGTATTGTGAACCTAACATGTTTTTACCATTTTCACGTACGATGTCTTTCCATGTTTTCAGTACCTCAATCCCTATAATGACCAGGTCTGAAAAAGCCTTAGGCCTCTAGCACACGAACGTTCTGTGCCCGCATACGGCGGGTCCACAATACACGGCCACCGGCCCTTGTGCACTGCGTATCACAGATGTTAACCATTCACTCAAATGGGTCTGCAATCGTGGAAAGCACGGATCAGAACCCATAGTGCTTCCGTGGTTCTGTCCGTGCCTCCGCACCACAAAAAAATTTAACTTGTTCTATTTTTTTTTTGCGGTGCGGACGGATCACCGACCCATTCAAATTAAATGGGTCGATCCGTCCTGGCCGCCGCACGGACGTTGCCTGTGCATTGGGGACCGCAAATTGCAGTCCCCAATGCACGGAACGGATGCACAACGTTCGCGTGCAAGAGGCCTCAAAGGGAGCCTGTCACCACCTTTTCATGTCTTATAGTGCCATAGATTTCAGTCTTTTACGCTACAAAACCAGATGATAAATTTGCTAGTCTTGCCCTCTTGAAAGTAGCAATGGTGGTGTAGAAACATAAGGTTTGCAGGTCCCCTAAAATGCCAGGGCAGTATAAATACCCCAAAAGTTACCCCATTTTGGATAGACACCCCAAGATCTTCCGTGAGGGGTATGGTGAGTTCATGTAAAATTTTATTTTTTTGTCACAAGTTAGTGGAATATGAGACTTTGTAAGAAAAATAAAAAATCATTTTCCGCTAACTTGTGACAAAAAATAAAAACTTCCATGAACTCACTATGCCAATCAGCGAATACCTTAGGGTGTCTACTTTCCGAAATGGGGTCATTTGTGGGGTGTTTTTACTGTCTGGGCATTGTAGAACCTCAGGAAACATGACAGGTGCTCAGAAAGTCAAAGTGCGTAAATTCGAATTTTTGCACCATAGTTTGTAAACGCTATAACTTTTACCCAAACCAATAAATATACACTTATTGCATTTTTTTAATCAAAGACATGTAGAACAATAAATTTAGAGAAAAATGTATATAGAAATTTATATGGAAATTTTTACAACAGAAAGTGAAAAATGTTGTTTTTTAGCAAAAATTTCAGTCAATTTTGATTAATATCAAAAAAAAGTAAAAATGTCAGCAGCAATGAAATACCACCAAATGAAAGCTCTATTAGTGAGAAGAAAAGGAGGTAAAATTCATTTGGGTGGTAAGTTGTATGACCGAGCAATAAACGGTGAAAGTAGTGTAGTGCAGAAATGTAAAAAGTGGTCTGGTCATTTAAGGGGGTTTAAGCTAGGGGAGCTGCGCTGGTTAAAGGGGCTATCCTAGAAATGTAATGCTTTTTAGTTAGGGCAATTTCACACAAGTGTATTCAGTCTGTGAAATACACTCCATGTGAGAAAAATTTTTCACTGGCTGAACACTGCTCCTGTGACATGAACTCCCAGTATTATAACGATTTAGAATGCAGTGTTTTCCTGCCTGACCTTGAATCCACTGAGCCGTATGCAGTGAGTACAGTTCAGTACAGCTGTGGTCAGACTGGACACAGGAGCAATGTTCAGCCTGGGAAATAATTCTCTCACACAGAGTGTATTTCACGGACTGGTTACACACCTGTCTAATTGCCCTTAAATTTCTGAAGGTCCTCTGTGGGTGGGCAGAACCATATTAAACTCTGTCATTGTCCAGGATGCATTACAATTAGCTCGTGTTCGTCTCCTGCCTAGAAAATAGTACCATAAATATCGCCCCAGAGATACACATGATGTGTAAGGAATTCACAATTTCTTTCTCCGCTGTCTAGAGTGAGACATAGATACATATTTGAAAAAAGAAGTTGAGAAAATCGAGCTCCACTTGGATAAAGGAATATGCTTGCGGTTAAAAACTCATCCAATGATTACAAAATTAGCAGTCTTGTCTACGCGTTTCGGGCTATCACAGACAATTCCAGCCCTTCTTCATGACACGGAAAAACATTAAAAGTGAGACCTTTTATAGGGGAGGGTGCAACTGTGTTCACTAATTGTTTCCACAGGCCTGTAACCGCCCCCAGGAAAAGGTGCCACACCTTCAGTTAACTCTTCTCATGAAAATTAAATGAAAGAAAAAACAAAAATGTATAACCTTATGTTTGCATAGAAAAAATATATGAATAATAACTATGCAAAAACTATGCCATACAAGGATATACATATAAAGAGGATACATGGGATATAAGCTGGATATGTAACAGTATTTTGGCAGGATAAGGTGGAACGTAATGGAAATCAGATCACCAGAGAATTAATTACTATGACATTCTCAGAAAAAGGAGAAATTCACATGTCAAAGCATTAGTGTGTGAATTATTGCTGCATGATCAGATCTAGGCGTTTGTTGAGCCCCTCAGGTTGACGTGTGTTCAGAGAAAAAATCCAAAAAGATTCTCTGTTTAATAGTTTTCTTCTATAATCTCCTCCACGCTTGGCCAGAAAATGGCTCTCAGAAAATGGCAACACAAAAACAAGATTTTGTTTTCAAAAATGCTTTTACTGTGTAAAACTAACAAAAATAAAGACATATTTGGTATTGCCACATCCGTAACAACCAGCTGAATAAAAATATCACCTGATCTACCCTGTCTTGTGAATGCTGTAAAAATAAATAAAAACTGTTAGAACTGTTTTGTCACCTTGCCTTACAAAATGCTTAAGTTCGAGTGATCAAAACATCATTTGTACCCCAATATAGTACTAATGAAAATGTCACCTCATTCCGCAAAAAATGAACCCCTACATAAGACAATCGCTCAAAAATTAAAAACCAACGGCACCTGTAAACCAATCCATCAAAAGCCATATGGCACTCCCTACCTTCTGAGTCCTGCCATGTGCCCCTACAGCAATTTACCCCCATATATGGGATGTTGCTGTATTCAGGAGAAAATGGGTAACAAATTATGGGGGGGCCCAAATTCTAAAGAGCTCCTTTAGGATTTCACAGGGCATTTTTTACGCATTTCGATTCCAAACTACTTCTCACGCTTTAGGTCCCCTAAAATGCCAGGGCAGTATAAATACCCCACAAGTGACCCCATTTTGGAAAGAAGACACCCCAAAGTATTCCGTGTGGGGTATGGTGAGTTCATGTAAAATTTTATTTTTTGTCACCAGTTAGTGGAATATGAGACTTTGTAAGAAAAAAATAAATAAAAAATCTTTTTCCGCTAACTTGTGACAAAAAATAAAAACTTCCATGAACTCACTATGCCCATCAGCGAATACCTTAGGGTGTCTACTTTACGAAATGGGGTCATTTGTCGGGTGTTTCTACTGTCTGGGCATTGTAGAACCTCAGGATACATGACAGGTGCTCAGAAAGCCAAAGTGCGTAAATTCACATTCTTTGCACCATAGTTTGTAAACGCTATAACTTTTACCCAAACCAATAAATATACACTTATTGCATTTTTTTTTAAATCAAAGACATGTAGAACAATAAATAGAAAGTGAAAAATGTCGTTTTTTTGCAAAAATCTCGGTCAATTTTGATTAATATCAAAAAATGTAAAAATGTCAGCAGCAATGAAATACCACCAAATGAAAGCTCTATTAGTGAGAAGAAAAGGAGGTAAAATTCATTTGGGTGGTAAGTTGTATGACCGAGCAATAAACCGTGGAAGTAGTGTAGTGCAGAAGTGTAAATAGTGGTCTAGTCATTAAGGGTGTTTAAGCTAGGGGAGCTGCGCTGGTTAATGATGGATGACTGTGTGATTTATAAATATGTGATTGATGTCAGGCATGTTCTTGTAGTCTGGTACAGACATTATTCATGTAACATACATATTTCACTAGCATAATAAATGCTGACAGACTAGCTGCGCAGAAAATACAGTATGGAAAGTCTCTGCTGTGATGTCTTTTTAGCATTGGTGATAGATGTGCATACAGCAAAAAATCTTGTACCCGAGAAGTCAGAACTACTTGTATTTATTGCGGTCATCAAATCAGAGTTTCAGTGAGTAATATAAAGTGTTACACGCTGCAGCACAATTCCTGCTAAATGTGGGAGCAGATGAGTTGAGTGGGTAACAGTGGTGCAAATTTTGTTCTGTCAATACAGCTTTATTCTTGATATTTTTTTATTGTTACTAATACTTTGAGTAACTGCAAAAAAAAGGGGGTCAGTCAGCACATCCCAATGTGCAGGTGCACACTGCCATAGCTAGAAACATACAAAAAAAAGAGACCGTGCAGCAGCACAAATAAAGTACAATAATGCCAGAGTAATAGAAAAATTCTACGCTTATTTTGCAAATTTGAGATTCTTGGCAAATACATTTCGTACAAAATTATTTGAGTCAGTCTGCCAAATGTCAATGCGATCTCAGTAAGACTGAAACCTAACAGTAAATCCTACCTGTTATGTGCCATAATGGCTACCATCAAATTCAGTGAGTATAGGTTCCACATGCATGCTGAGTCCACACTGCTTTTTGCCATTTTTTGATGCCATAACTGCCTCCATTAAATCCAGGGATGCAGGTGCCTGTCTGCCCCATAGGCTGATTTTAGTTAGAGTAAGTATAAAGCTGTAGCCTGCTCTCACTGTATTTATTGGAATCCATTTGGCATCAGGAGAGGTATAGAGTGGGCTCACCATGCATGTTGGTACCTGCATTCCTGGATTTAATGGAGGCCGTTATGGCACCAAAAATGGTAAAAAGCAGAGTGGACTCAGCATGCATGTGAAACCTACACTCCCTGAATTTTATGGTAGCATTATGGCACATAACAGGTAGGATTTATTGTTAGATTTCCTTCTTACAGAGATCGTCTTGATGTTTTGCAAACGGGCCCAAATAATTTTGTACAAAATGTATTTGCCAAGAATCTTAAATTTGCTAAATAAGCGTAGCATTAGCACCAGAATATTTTCTATAATTATGGTATTATTGTACTCTATTTGTGTTTGCAGTGCTGCTGCACTGTCTTTTTTTCCTGTAATACTTTGAGTAACACATTTCTGTTCAGAAAAGTCATTGCTGTATAATTTAAAAGTGCCCACAAGGTGGTGCTGTGTAGTTATTTACGCTGTTTCTTATAGTTCCTTTTTACACCATTTCTCCTTACTATTTTGACTACAAGTCTTTCTTAGTTGGAATCTACTTTTACATAAATGTTCAGTGGTGAAGAGAAAAACATTTGCGTAATGAGTTTTAGTAGTACGCTTTAGCAATTTTATTTTTCATTAGGAAACGTTTTGCTAGTCCTATGACAGTATGGATTCAACCCAGAGTTTAAAATCTGCACCGTATATCAAGTTTATGTGCGAATTCCAGATGTGCTGTCCACAGTAGTCCTCTAACTTAAACCCAGTAGAGGTGGTTTGGGTTAGTTGAGCTGGTATGATAGAAAAGGAATATACATTATCTTGCTCACGCTTTTGGTTGTGTGCTGGACAGAACAACCAGTTCTGCACATAGTGCAGTCACTGAGGGTACAGGCATCTTTGCAGCGTTGTTCCAGGATCCGACTGTCCTGAGGTAGGAGCTCTATGTCTTCAGTCGTGTTTCTATCTGAAACCAAGAAATACATATTTATTAAAGGGGTTTTCCTGGATTTCACTTAGGAAGAGGCCACAGTGCTCACCAGAGCGTCATGGCCTCTTCAAACATCTGATCTGCCCGGGTGTCCGATCCCCCCCAATAGTCTATCCTGAGAATAGATCCTCAATATATAAATCTGGGAAATATTTTGTCCGCTGCCATAGTAGCTGCTCTAGATTACAATACAGGTTGCAATAAGGCTTATTATAAGACAATATAGATTAGTGTGAATTATGCCTTTATATGTAGACTGTGAAATAAATGCAGCATATTGGCAAGATTTCTTAGAAAACCACATATGGGAGACAACTAGCTATAGAAGGCAAAAAGTTTTCCCCATATTTTAGAACCCTAATAAACTCATCAAAACTATGCACTGACTAAATTTGGATGCGTTCACACCACTGCTTCATTAGATGAGCAGAACAATAAAAATAACGGAAGTGCCCGATTTGGCACATAACTGACCTAAATTCTAGGGATGAGCGAATCGACTTCGGATGAAACATCCAAAGTCGATTAGCATAATATTTTGATTTGAATACTGTAAGGATAAATTAACTGTTAGATTGATAACTATTTGGCGTACTAAGGCTACTTTCACACTAGCGTTTGGGCGGATCCGTTCAGAACGGATCCGTCTGCATTAAAATGGGAAAAAAAAAGCTAAGTGTGAAAATAGCCTCGGACGGATCCGTCCAGACTTTCAATGTAAAGTCAATGGGGGGACGGATCCGCTTGAAGATTGAGCCACATTGTGGCATCTTCAAACGGATCCGTCCCCATTGACTTACATTGTAAGTCTGGACGGATCCGCACGCCTCCGCACGGCCAGGCGGACACCCGAACGCTGCAAGCAGCGTTCAGCTGTCCGCCTGTCCGTGCGGAGGCGAGCGGAGCGGAGGCTGAACGCCGCCAGACTGATGCAGTCTGAGCGGATCCGCTCCATTCAGACTGCATCAGGGCTGGACGGCTGCGTTCGGGTCCGCTCGTGAGCCCCTTCAAACGGAGCTCACGAGCGGACCGATGAACGCTAGTGTGAAAGTAGCTTAAGGTGTATAACACTAACTGCCTGAATAAAGTACGTTTAAAAACATTTTATTGAAAACTGAATAAAAATTGGTTCTCCACCAAATTCAAAAATCAGGCTGGTGGTGCGAGTTTGAGTCTGGAATCTTGTGTGTGTGTGTGTGTGTGTGTGTGTAATAAAAAAAAAAAATAATATATATATATATATATATATATATATATATATATATAATCAGCTCTGCAAAACTCTCACCCCCACAAATATCTCGGTGAAAAGATATAGGGGCTGATAGAAGCCAACACATAAAGTGGGGTGCTTGAAGTCCAGGCCACTATAACTTGGTCTGTCCTAATACAATAAGTGGCCCCAATATAGATTGGAGTGAAGGTACAGCCACTAGTTATATTGTTTAAATGGACCCCCTACCCCACTGAATAAGCGGCTCAACCTAGGTGTGTATCAACTTCTACTGAACATAACAAGGCGCTCTGTATTGCTCAACGCGTTTCTCTGCCGCTATTGCGCGGTATATCCTCAGGAGCAACAGCAACCTAATCATAGAGGGCACTGTTCAGTTTCAACGACATCACTCAGTGGTGAGTGTGCAGTAACATGTATTTCGTTAGACAAAACAAAAACGCTGCACGCCTCTGGTGGTGTGCATGCAACAAGGTACAGCCTCCGGCACTATGACGGCCGCAGTGCGGGCGATTCCAGCGCTGTTTAAATGGAGAACTCTCCGCCCCCGGACATGCCAAGCCTCCAAACCAGGAGCCAATGAGGTGTGTCCGTACTAACTACCACACCTCCTCCTGTCATCATGCTTATGCTATCGGCGTCCAGGGCTCTTGTGTTATTGTGATTCATGCTTGGGTAACCTTACATCTCAGGGAACGGTCATCCACAGGTACAGACCTAAATCTAATAGCGATCTCATATATCCCAACAACAGCTATTTGTAACATGAGGTATACATGTAGCGCTTTACAGATGTATTTGAAAAAATATATATAAGCGCAGCATGTAAAAGATACATGAATAATTTATAGTGGGGACTAATATATATATGCATCAATCTCAATAGAGATAGTGTACTATATAATCCAGGGGAAACTAGTGGTATATAAATGCCACAGTCTCTTCCTGAAGAAACCGCATGTGGAAGGCTGAAAAGTCAGCCTGAATTTGTGGGAGGGGCATCTTACCTTCTTAAGCTCCAGCTCCTCAGGGCGCTTCTGTTCATAAATTTGGTGTGTTCTGAGGTGCACAGGCCGCATGTTACCTCGTTTGTCCAGGTTCAGCCACGGCTGATACTATACTTTGTTTTTGTTTGGTTACCTGGATCGCCCAGGCCGAGTTACATGTTGTGTGTCACCTGGATCGCCCAGGCCGAGTTAAATGTTGTATGTCACCTGGATCGCCCAGGTTCAGCTACTGCAAATACCATGCTATGTCATTTGTCTTGTTACCTGGATCGCCCAGGACAAGCTAAATGTTGGGTGACAACTGGATCGCCAGGTTCAGCCGCTGCTGATACTACGCTAGATGTCATGTTTTGTTGTTAGAATAAGTCTCTGCCTTCATGTTTGCGTTTTATGGTTCGCGGTGGTTAGTGTTTTATGTATGCATGTGCTTCGGATTACTAATGTCTATATTTTCAACGCCTGTTGGCAGTTATGTTCCTTAGGCCACCTTCTAGCCATTCCAATCATTCAAGCCTCTGTATATCCCATCAAGTCCGGCTTACGTTTTAATTACTTATCGTCACCACAACGTCATCGTTCTGGCTTCGGGGGCCCTATGACTGATCCGGCCTCATGGCTCCTGGGGCCCCATGACCGTTTTTCATGTTTTGTTTTGTTTGTTAGGGGTACGACATGGTTGTAGGCTGGTCAGTGTCCCAGGTTTGCTGTTGGAGGGGGTCATGGTTATGCGAGTCCCCAAGGCATTCTGGTACTGCATAAGTGGTTTAAAAAAAGAACATAAGAGGCTCGCCCGAGTGGCTCTTCGCTTATAGGACCTCACGATTGGCACCGACACTTGTAGTTCGCACGGCCATCTGATACTTTTTTCTGCCATAAGAGACTCGCATGCATGGCTCCTCTCATAAAGACTCGCATGAGTGGCTGCTCGCTTATAGGACCTCACGACTGGCATCGCCATTCGCAGTTCACACGGCCATCTGATACTTTTTTCCGCCATAAGGGACTTGCACGCATGGCTCCCGCCATAAGGGACTTGCACGCATGGCTCCCGCCATAAGGGACTTGCACGCATGGCTCCCGCCATAAGGGACTTGCACGCATGGCTCCCGCCATAAGGGACTCGCACGCATGGCTCTTGGCTTAGAGGATTTCACAATTGTCATCGAGATTGGTAGGTCATACGGCCATCTGATCCTATTTTCCATGGCACACCTTTCAGAAGTTTTCTTTGGTTCATTTATATTTTACAGATTAGTACTTGCGCCTCCGGCCCGGGCTCCATGTTCCAAACTTCCGGGGTCCGGATCAGCGAGGTTTTTGGAGTGAACACACGCCGATTCTTGCCGCCACACCCGGGTCGCCCGCCCCACTTACTACTCTGGACGGGTGGGCCCCGGTCACCCCCCTGCACATTTCTATTACGAGCCATCTACTTCCGGGGCTTGATGGCGGTGCGTTCCAGGATGGAATGCACGTCAAAACAGGCCATATACAAAGTAAATAGGGGTATCTAGCCCCTGGGCAACAACGGCCCATGTCTACAAACAGCAAAAAAAAAAAAAAAACCCTCAGCAGGATTATCCAACAACCAGCCATCTCATACGCGATCCCGCCGTGCCACGCAGCGCTAGGTGGGAGGAAGACAGTCCTCCTCAGTCCCCTCGTACAGGGGGAGGGCTCCCGGGTCCCCGTTGGGCTGGAAGGGCGCTATTTTCTGTGCGGCGGTCAAAGAGAGCTGGGGTATCACCACGAGTAGGCTAGGTCGTTATCACACGCCATACACGACCAGCAGTTACTAAACGCTCACTGCAGTCACCTGTCCTATGGTGGCGACAGGGCCACATGATATATGTATGTGCTTTCACGTTATATGCTGTTGTCTCCCTGCTCTACTAGTTCGCCCAGGCTCGCACCTACCTCTGCCTCCTGGTTCGCCCAGGCTCGCACCTACCTCTGCCTCCTGGTTCGCTCAGGCTCGCACCTACCTCTGCCTCCTGGTTCTCTCAGGCTCGCACCTACCTCTGCCTCCTGGTTCGCCCAGGCTCGCACCTACCTCTGCCTCCTGGTTCGCCCAGGCTCGCACCTACCTCTGCCTCCTGGTTCGCCCAGGCTCGCATCTACCTCTGCCTCCTGGTTCGCCCAGGCTCGCATCTACCTCTGCCTCCTGGTTCGCCCAGGCTCGCATCTACCTCTGCCTCCTGGTTCGCCCAGGCTCGCACCTACCTCTGCCTCCTGGTTCGCTCAGGCTCGCACCTACCTCTGCCTCCTGGGTTTGCCCAGGCTCGCACCTTCCTCTTTCTCCTGGTTCGCCCAGGCCTGACATCCTCCCCAGTTATGTTCTCTTTCCCTTACAAACTTTATGGATTTGTCCCCTCAGGAACGTGTCCTGACCGTTCACTTGTACGACATTTAGACCAAGGTCAGGTGAGTAGCCTCTAAGCCCAGGTACGTTACCCAGCACTGCGCCATGCTTCATAACCCGAATGGAGGTTCCATTTTTTGAGTGCAGGCAGTCAAAGCGGCCCTTAGGGGGATCCAGAAGTGCGGGAAAGCACCTCCAGCCCGTAGGCAGCCTGTCTCCGGCGAGATGTTTAGGAGACTGTCGTCCGCGCTGGATGGACATCCTTTTGGGCACTCTCCTAGTTTAGTTATTAAGGCAGCCATGTACCTCGGGTTTTACGGGTTCCTCAGGCCAGGTGAGTTCACCAGCACCTCCCCTAAACGTCAGGGATTGCAGGTACGGCAATTGTCCTGGGTCCATGACCATTTTTGTCCTCTGGCTCCCTTCCACGAAGGCTAATCAACATGTACCTCCCTCGGAGGTCAGGTTCTTTAAAACCTCGAACGATTGGTGTCCGGTCATGGTCCTCCGTCAATTGGTAGCCCTGTTGCAAGATGCCCCCCTAGATGGCCCGCTGCTTCCTTGGCGTGGGGGTTTCCTGACGTCAATCCCGTTCGTGTCCCTCATCAGAACGATGGCTTCAGGTCTCGGTTACAACCCGCTGGCCATCACAGGACACTTGCTCCGAATCGGGGCCCCGTCCTCATCATCAAAAAATGGGGTCCCGGCGCACTGATTAAATGCATGGGTCGCTGGCGCTCTTCTTGCTTCACGAGGTACATCCGGAACCCGAACGTAGAGATTTCCCAGGCTTTCTGTAACCTTGCTCTCTGAGAGGAATTAAAGGTTTTTTTTGGACACTACTACTCTGCTCTCCTCGTCTATTTTTGCCCACTACTAGGCTTACCCTCGCTCCTGGCTTCCGGCACAACACAGCCAGCTAGGTCGGGGGAAGCGCTTTCCCCCTCATCACAGTCTAAGCCTCTCCCATAAATATTATATGCCTATGTGATAATAAGTGTGAACAATGCTCTGCAAACTCCGCTTGCAGCAGTCCACACGCATAGGAACCCCACTATATATACCATATAAATCATGATCATGTGGGACAAAGTACAGACACTCCCCCTCAAATAAAACATGCATAAGATATTGAATCATTGAGGTGCCTTGGTTTAATCGTGTCGAGGGTGAAGGTCCATTAGGCCTCCTTTCTCAGGAGTAAAATGTCTATCACCCCCTCTGGGTGATGTCCTTACATGTTCTATACCCTGGAACATAACACAGTTTCTCATTGTGGGATGGTTGACCGTAACATGTTGTGCAATAGGGAGGGGTATCACTACTATTGTTGATCTTTAATAGGTGCTCCCCTATTCGCCTCCTGAATTCACGTTTTGTTTTGCCCACGTATTGTACGCCACAAACACATGTTGCCAAATATACAACTCCCACTATTCTGCAATTGACGAAGGACTTGATGTCATAGCTGCGTCCAGTAACAGAGCTCATAAACTGACCTCCTTTTCTCATGGCCTTACAGGCAACACAATTGCCACATCTATAAGTGCCATTCGGTTTTCTTGAGGTCAAACAGGTTTCACTAACTGGAAAGCTGAACGCACTATGGACCAATTTGTCCCTCAAATTCCCTCCTCGGCGATATGTCACCCGGGTGTATTCACCCACATCTGGGTCAGATCTCAAAATATCCCAGTGTTCTTCCAAGAGCGCCTGAACCCCTCTATGTGCTCTATCATAGGTCTCTTCAGGAAGAGACTGTGGCGTTTATATACCACTAGTTTCCCCTGGATTATATAGTACACTATCTCTATTGAGATTGATGCATATATATTAGTCCGCACTTTAATTTATTCATGTATCTTTAACATGCTGCACTTATATATTTTTTCAAATACATCTCTAAAGCGCAACATG
The DNA here is from genome assembly GCF_014858855.1 of Bufo gargarizans. Taxonomy (NCBI): domain Eukaryota; kingdom Metazoa; phylum Chordata; class Amphibia; order Anura; family Bufonidae; genus Bufo; species Bufo gargarizans. The sequence continues at coordinate 217,643,834 of NC_058084.1, forward strand.
TATACCTCATGTTACAAATAAACAAGAGAAAAGACAAAAAACACAGCGCCTCATGTGTGGTACCGCCTTATAGATAATATAAATTTATGGTGCGTATTTCGCTTACCGGATTCTGTTGTGAGGAGTCACAACAGCTGGATGTGCCTTAGCTGGTATATTTCCCCACCAGCATCAGGGGATGCCGTGCTGCTGCCTGGGTCTCTTCCTGTCCCAAAGGTTTCAGGAAAGTAGATATGCAGAAAATCTTAAAAATGTCAGACCACTATCCGGCGCTGCAGGCATAGAAATCAGTCCTTGAGATGAATAAGATTCTTTTTATTTAAAGTCAACGCGTTTCAAGGGCGAAGTGCCCCCTTCGTCAGGACAATATATAGAAACTGTATATGAGATCGCTATTAGATTTAGGTCTGTACCTGTGGATGACCGTTCCCTGAGATGTAAGGTTACCTAAGCATGAATCACAATAACACAAGAGCCCTGGACGCCGATAGCATAAGCATGATGACAGGAGGAGGTGTGGTAGATATTACGGACTCGCCTCATTGGCTACTGGTTTGGAGGCTTGGCATGTCCGGGGTTGGAGAGTTCTCCATTTAAACAGTGCTGGAATCTCCCGCACTGTGGCCATCATAGTGCTGGAGGCTCTACCTTGCTGCACGCACACCATCAGAGGCGTGCAGCGTTTTTGTTTTGTCTAACGAAATACATGTTACTGCACACTCACCACTGAGTGATGTAGTTGAAACTGAACAGTGCCCTCTATGATTAGGTTGTCGTTGCTCCTGAGGATATACCGCGCAATAACAGCAGAGAAACGCGTTGAGCAATACAGAGTGCCTTATGTTCAGTAGAAGTTGATACACACCTATGTTAAGCCGCTTATTTAGTGGGGTAGGGGGTCCGTTTAAACAATACCACTAGTGGCTGTACCTTCACTCCAATCTATATTGGGCTCACTTATTGTATTAGGACAGACCAAGTTATAGTGGCCTGGACTTCAACCACCCCACTTTATGTGTGGGCTTCTATCAGCCCCTATATCTTTTCACTGAGATATTTGTGGGGGTGTGAGTTTTGCAGAGCTGATATATACAGTGCTGCCCATAATTATTCATACCCCTGGCAACTTTTGACTTTTGATGTTACTTTTATTCAACCAGCAAGTAATTGTTTTGATGGGAAATGATATAGGTGTCTCCCAAAAGATAATAAGATGATGTACAAGAGGCATTATTGTGGGGGGGAAAAAAACATTTCTCAGCTTTTATTTACATTTGAGCAAAAAATACAAGATGTTACGCACTGTGGAAAATCTCAGAGGACGTGGTCGGAAGCCAAAAGTGACACCTGTGCTGACCAGGAGCATAGTTAGAGAGGTGAAAAAGAATCTAAGGATCACCACCAAGGCCATCCTGGTGAATCTGGGCTCTGCTGTTGGCAGTGTCTCAAGGCAGACAATCTAACGGACACTGCACAATGCAGACCAAGGAGGATGCCACTTCTCCGGATAAGGCACACAAAAGCTCGCTTGGCCTTTGCAAAAGCTCATCTGGACAAAGACGACTTCTGGTCTTCTGTGTTTATGGTCAGATGAAACAGAAATTTAATTGTTTGGTCAGAATGAGGTTTCCTTCACTTGGCGTAAAGAAGGAGAAGCCTTCAACCCAAAGAACACCATCCCCATTGTCAAGCATGGTGGTGGCAACCTAATGCTTTAGGTTTGTTTTTCAGCCAATGGACCAGGGAACCTAATCACAGTAAACGGCACCATGAAAAAAGAGCAATACATGAGGATTCTCAACGACAACATCAGGCAGTCTGCAGGGAAACTTGGCCTTGGGCACCAGTGGACATTTCAGCATGACAATTACCCAAAACACATCAAAAGTGGTGAAGAAATGGTTAGCAGACAACAACATTAACGTTTCTGAGTGGCCCAGCCAGAGTCCAGACTTGAATCCAATTGAGTATCTGTGGAGGGAGCTAAAGATCAGGGTGATGGCAAGAAGACCCTCCAACCTGAAAGATTTGGAGCTCATTGCTAAAGATGAATGGGCAAAAATACCTGTGGAGACATGCAAAAAGCTGGTCTGCAATTATAGAAAGCATTTGCTGTAATAGCCAATAAAAGCTTTTCTATTGATTATTGAGAAGAGTATGAATAATTTTGGTATAGACACTTTTTGCTCAAATGTAAATAAAAGCTGATAAATGTTTTTTTCCCCCCACAATAATGCCTCTTGTACATCGTCTTATTATCTTTTGGGAGACGCCTATGTCATTTCTAGTCAAAAAATGTCTTGCTGGTTGAATAAAAGTAACTTTAAGTCAAAATTAGCCAGGGGTATGAATAATTATGGGCAGCACTGTATATGTACGTGATTCCAGACTCAAACCTGCACCACCAGCCGGATTTTTGAATTTTTCAATAAAATGTTTTTTAAAGGTACTTTTAGTGAGGCAGTTAATAGTTAAATACTGTATGGAGCGAGCGCTCTGTACAGTATTAGAATGTATTGGCTCAGGTAAGCTGAAGTTTATTACTTTCGTGTTCGGTTCCAAGGTACCACTCGGAACCAAACCAGAGTTCGGGAAATGTGTTTTTTTTTACAGTAGAAATTTATGAAGTTATGCGAAGTCTCGCGAGACTTTGCAATGTAATAACTTCGGCTCCTCTGACCCAATACATTCTAATACTGTACAGAGCGCTCGCTCCATACAGTATTCAAAGTATTATGCAAATCGACTTTGGATGTTTCATCCGAAGTCAATTTGTTCATCCCTACTGAATTACATTGACTATATAGAGGTCATTTCAGTTTCTATTCGGGATCCTGCTTTTTTCCACTGTTATTAACGGATGCCCCGAATGAAGCCTCCATCAATCATCTCTTAAGCAGTGACCAAAATAAATGTTGATTCAGGACTACTACAGATAACCCCTTGCCTTAATATAAGGCATGAAGAAAAGAATGTAAATATTTTAGTGTAAAATGTGGCATTTAGCATGTCTGCCAGACCAGGGAGCTTCAGATGATCAGATGACTGCAGAGTGCATGTAGTGAAGAACATGTTAAAGCTCTGGTCACACCTGGCCATTATTTGTTTTCTGACTATCCTGCCTTTTCTCTTGGTTCATCCTTTTCATGAAAATACCTTATCACTTGATGTGCAGGAGGGATGTGGGCCTCATGTCACCGGCATGCTATCATACAGCAGCATGCTATAACATGCTTACTACTGCTTTTCTGTAATATGAAATGGGAGCACACACCATTTACCGTGACGTTTTACATCGTGTGTATCTTGTATTTATATAATTATCAGAAGAGAGGTGAGTGCACATTAAATTATGCTTCTGGCCATAACCTCAGGACTGCTTGGTTAGGGAGTCCCTAAAAGGGGCTAATTCAAAGCCTGACAGTAGTCACCTTAAAATGATGCTCTTCCCATTGGGCAGGCTATTAGTTGGTGATTTCACTGGTTCTATTTACTAGACTGTAGTGATGTCTAATTACAGGCAACCGCTGCAAACATTCTTGCCACTATCACTTTCCCTATATTGCCTCTTGAGGCAATCCAAACTCCAGATGATATAAGGCCCCTGCTATCATTAGATTTGGGCTAGCAATTTAACCCCTTAATGATGAAGCCTGAAAAGTATTTTAATGACCAGACTCTCTTGCATTGTTGTACACATGACGGCTATAACTTTATTTTTTATTTTATTTTTATTTGTTGAGCTACCAAAATAATTTTTGGTCAATTTGTTTGGGCTGTTTATTAATGTTTTAGGTTATTTTTTTTATAATTTGGGGTAAACTACAGGGAAAAAATTTAAAGTTATTTATTCTTTACATTTAGAAACTGACACCACTGACTGACAACTTATTATAAAAATGGGTTCCCTAATTTGTGACTTTCATATTTCATATAGTGCTGCATGAAGGAGGCAGCTGTGACAATGGTTTGGGTTAGTGTGGGTGCTGTTTTTCCTTTTAGTATTTTTGTTTTATTTTCAGGTTTTGATATTTTGTCCCCCAAGAACTAACCAAAGTCCTTTGGTGGATGCACTTTTCTACTCTAACTGGGCCATCCATAGGAGCAGTTCTACTGCCCGAAGAATATTCAGTGATCACATGATAATCAGTTTCACTAGAGGACGTGCAATAATATCACTTGATAGCGGAATATCAAGTGACTTCATGAATTAACTCGTTGCAGTGGTGGCATCCTACTATAGTACCACACTCTCACATTCAGTGAGCTCTTTAAAACTACCAGTTCATTCACAAATGCTTGTAACTGTGACACGTGGCAATGGATGAAACATCTGAATTTGATAATTAAGAGGTGTCCCAATACTCTTTGTCTATATACTTCTCATATATGTGAAAGTTCACATTTGTGGCGCAGAATATGCAAACCTAGACAAAGGGCGAATTTACTAAGCCTCATTTCATACACTGATCTAAGTTCGCAGTGCCCAGAAGTAAGATGCAACAAATTTATTAAGAGGTACAGGGCACCATTGCCTGTCCATGCACTGGAAAATCAAAAGTACACCAACTATGATCCAGCATAGGTTTGCGCTATGAGTTACAAAAGTTGCAACAAAATGCACCAATTTTATATGTCAGTTTCTGGTGTATAGCTAGGCTTAGTAGCATACAAAAAAAATAAAATAGGACAGCAACGCTTACTAGGACAAATGGTCCATGATATGGCGGCGGTGCTCGTGGCGTCAGGTCTCAGCCTCAGGGACCCCTCAAACGTAGAAAAAACTTGAGAAAAGTCACGGCACTCTTAATCTTGAATCAAAACGTAATGTTTAATCACACCGAGAAAATACAGCAACGTTTCGACACAGGTCTTTCTCAACCTACATGTGGTTTACAAGTGAACTTCAATTCCCGTAAAGTGCGCATATTGCCGCTCCTGCTGTGCCCGGAGGAGGTTTACTAACTCCTGGCATAGCATATGGGTACCCTGTGCCCATGCGTTATGCCAGGATTAGGCTAATTTCACACTGGCATTTTGGCTTTCCGTTTGCAAGATCCTTCTAGGGCTCTCACAAGTGGAAAAGGATCCGCTCAGAATGCATCAGTTTGCCTCCGGTCAGTCTCCATTCCTTTTTGGAGGTGGACATCAAAACGCTGCCTGCAGTGTTTTGCTATCCACTTGACGAAACAGAGCCAAACGGATCCGTCCTGGCACACAATGTAAGTCAATTGGGACGGATCCGTTTTCTCTGACACAATAGAAAACGGATCCGTCTCCCATTGACTTTCAACAGAGTTCATGACGGATCGGTCTTGGCTATGTTACAGATAATACAAACGGATCCGTTCATGACGGATGCATGCGGTTGTATTATTGTAACGGATCCGTTTTTACAGATCCATGACGGATCCGCCTAAAACGCGAGTGTGAAAGTAGCCTTAGCTGAGTGGACTCCTGCTTCTGCCTGCTCCGCTAAGCTAAGAGCTGACATGCAGTTCTCTTAGCTTAGCGGAGCAGGCAGAAGCAGTAGCCCGCTCAACTCGGCTAATCCTGGCATAACACTTGGGTACAGGGTACCCATGTGCTATGCCAGGAGTTAGTAAACCTCCGTCGGGCAGGAGCAGCAATATGCGCTGCTGCCGGTACTCACTGCTGCGGTCCCATTCATAAACTTCACAGTCCATACACCGCTGAGCAGTCAGCAGTGTACAGTAATGTCAATTTTAAGCGCACAGGGAATGGTGCATTTTTGATGGGGGGGGGGTGGTGTATGAAAAATACAAAATCCATTAATAAAGTATATTAGAAAAACTATTATTAGGGCATTAGGAACATCTTGGGCTCCTTTCACACCTGCATTCAGGTGTCCGCTCGTGAGCTCCGTTTGAAGGGGCTCACAAGCGGCCCTGAACGCAGCCGTCTGGCCCTAATGCATTCTCAGTGGAGGCGGATCCACTGAGAATGCATCCGCCTGCCAGCGCTCAGCCTCCGCTCAGTGAGCGGACACCTGAACGCTGCAAGCAGCGTTCGGGTGTCCGCCTGGCCGTGCGGAGGCGAGTGGATCCGTTCCGACTTATAATGGAAGTCAATGGGGACAGATCCGCTTGAAGATGACACCATATGGCTCAATCTTCAAGCGGATCCGTCCCCCATTGACTTTCAATGTAAAGTCTGAACGGATCCGCTCAGGCTACTTTCACACTTAGAACATTTTTCTAAGTTATAATGCAGACGGATCCGTTCTGAACGGAGCCACCGTCTGCATTAATATGAGCGGATCCGTTCAGAACGGATCCGATCGAACGCTAGTGTGAAAGTAGCCTTATTAAAATTTTACTCAAAGGTTTAGTTTAAGCAAGATACAATATGAAACATTTGCACATCTGTTTTAATGTAAAAAATAATAATCTCATAATCAGAAAAACACATGTTGCTACTTCCTCTAAGCTTGACAAACCAGTATGTAATATTCTTTTGCTTATAGGCAGGTGTTTAACCACCTCAGCCCCCCTAGCTTAAACACCCTTAATGACCAGACCACTTTTTACAATTCTGCACTACACTACTCAGTTTATTGCTCGGTCATGCAACTTACCACCCAAATGAATTTGACCTCCTTTTCTTCTCACTAATAGAGCTTTCATTTGGTGGTATTTCATTGCTGCTGACATTTTTACTTTTTTTGTTATTAATCGAAATTTAACGACATTTTTGTCACACATGTGGTATCGCCGTACTCGGGAGAAGTTGGGTAATGTGTTTTGGGGTGTCATTTTACATATACCCATGCTGGATGAGATAAATATCTCGGCAACAGACAACTTTTCCCATTTTTTTTATACAAAGTTGGCATTTGACCAAGATATTTATCTCACCCAGCATGGGTATATGTAAAATGACACCCCAAAACACATTCCCCAACTTCTCCTGAGTACGGTGATACCACATGTGTGACACTTTTTTGCAGCCTAGGTGGGCAAAGGGGCCCACATTCCAAAGAGCACCTTTCGGATTTCACAGGCCATTTTTTTTACAGATTTTGATTTCAAACTACTTCGCAGTCATTTGGGCCCCTAAAATGCCAGGGCAGTATAACTACCCTACAAGTAATCCCATTTTGGAAAGAAGACACCCCAAGGTATTTCGTGATGGGCATAGTGAGTTCATGGAAGTTTTTATTTTTTTGTCACAAGTTAGTGGAATATGAGACTTTGTAAGAAAAATAAAAAATAAATCATCATTTTCCGCTAACTTGTGACAAAAAATAAAAAATTCTAGGAACTCGCCATGCCCCTCACGGAATACCTTGGGGTGTCTTCTTTCCAAAATGGGGTCACTTGTGGGGTAGTTATACTGCCCTGGCATTTTAGGGGCCCAGATGCATGAGAAGTAGTTTGAAATCAAAATCTGTAAAAAAAAATGCCCTGTGAAATCCAAAAGGTGCTCTTTGAAATGTGGGCCCATTTGCCCACCTAGGCTGCAAAAAAGTGTCACACGTATCGCCGTACTCAGGAGAAGTTGGGGAATGTGTTTTGGGGTGTCATTTTACATATAACCTTGCTGGGTGAGAGAAATATCTCGACAAGAGACAACTTTTCCCATTTTTTTTTTTATACAAAGTTGGCATTTGACCAAGATATTTCTCTCACCCAGCATGGGTATATGTAAAATGACACCCCAAAACACATTCCCCAACTTCTCCTGAGTACGGCAATACCATATGTGTGACACTTTTTTGCAGCCTAGATGCGCAAAGGTGCCCAAATTCCTTTTTAGGAGGGCATTTTTAGACATTTGGATCCCAGATTTCTTCTCGCGCTTTAGGGCCCCTAAAAAACCAGGGCAGTATAAATACCCCACATGTGACCCCATTTTGGAAAGACACCCCAAGGTATTCAATGAGGGGCATGGCGAGTTCATAGAATTTTTTATTTTATTTTTTGTCCCAAGTTAGCGGAAATTGATTTATATTTTTTTTCTCACAAAGTCTCACTTTCCGCTAACTTGGGACAAAAATTTCAATCTTTCATGGACTCAATATGCCTCTCAGCGAATACCTTGGGGTGTCTTCTTTCCAAAATGGTGTCATTTGTGGGGTGTTTGTACTGCCCTGGCATTTGAGGGTCTCTGCAATCATTACATGTATGGCCAGCATTAGGAGTTTCTGCTATTCTCCTTATATTGAGCATACAGGTAATATTTTTTTTTTTCCATTCAGCCTCTGGGCTGAAAGAAAAAATTAACGGCACAGATTTCTTCATTAACATCGATCAATGTGGATGAAAAAATCTCTGCCAAAAAAAAAAAAAGAGGGGAAAGGCGTCTGCCAGGACATAGAAGCTCCGCCCAACATCCATACCCACTTAGCTCGTATGCCCTGGCAAACCCGATTTTCTCCATTCACATCAATCGATGTGGATGAATAAATCATTGCCAGGATTTTGTATTTATTTATTTTTATACAAAGTGTTTGCCAAAGCATATGAACACCGCCGCCTCCTCAGCTCATATGCCTCGGCAAACGTATCTTTTACTGCAGAGGAGAAATTTCGTCTTGCAGCGCCGCATACACCGACTTTTGTGTAATTGACAGCAGCGCAATGCTTCTGTCAGAATGCACATCAGTGCTGCAGCTAGTCGATCGGTTGGTCCACCTGGAAGGTAAAAAAAAAAAAAAAAAAAAAGAAAAAACCAGGCCGCAACGCAATGAATTTTATTAACTTTATAATAACATTTGAACAGAACATATAAACTTTATTTAGCTTTTTGAACTGAACGTTAATTTTTTTGCTTACCGGTGATTATTATTATTTTTTACCTTTTATAGGACAAACCTCTCCTTCCCCATGGGACAATGTGCACTTTGTCCCAGGTGAAAGGAGAGGTTTGCAGCAGCTGTGTGTGAATGGGCCCTAATAGCCATGTATGCCTGTCCTGTGAGATGCAATCCCTATGCTAGGTGTACCTGTGTGTGGTACTTCCGGAAACACTCCCCTAAGCATAGGGCAGGGTGGTCAGGGCAGTCAGGACAGAAATAGCGGGTGTCACGCCTTATTCCACTCCTGCTACAGACACAACATTTTTTTCGGGGTGGCGGTCGGTTTGAGGTACCAGCAACGACACTGGGGAAATGTCGCTCGTGTAGACTGCTCACTACACTGGTGGATGGGGCCACGGAACCTTTTGGATACAGGAGGTTCTCGATGATCTCTTCCTGAAATTTGAGAAAGGATCCTGTTCTCCCAGCCTTACTGTAGAGAACAAAACTATTTTATATACAGCCAATTGAATTAAATATACAGACACCTTATACCAGCGTCTGGTCCTGCGGGAAAGGAGATAAGGAGCCAACATCTGGTCATTGAAGTTCACCCCTCCCATGAGCGAATTATAGTCGTGGACACAGAGGGGTTTTTCAATGACACTGGTTGCTCGTTCAATTTGGATTGTCGTGTCTGCGTGAATGGAGGAGAGCATGTAAACGTCACGCTTGTCTCTCCATTTTACCGTGAGCAGTTCTTCATTACACAAGGCAGCCCTCTCCCCCCTTGCAAGATGGGTGGTAACGAGCCGTTGGGGGAAGCCCCTGCAACTAGGTCGCGCGGTGCCACAGCAGCCAATCTGTAGTCCCAGACTGTCTTCCCACTGCTCCCCAGGTAGTCAGGGCAACCGACCGGCTCCAGGGTCTGATCTTTACCCTCAGATCCGAAATTTGTGGGTATAGCCTGTGGCCCTTTCACAGAGCTTATACAATTTGACCCCATACCAGGCGCGCTTGCTTGGGATGTATTGTTTGAAGCCAAGGCGCCCGGTAAAATGTATAAGGGACTCGTCTATGCAGATGTTTTGCTCAGGGGTATACAAATCTGCAAATTTGTTGTTGAAGTGATCTATGAGGGGCCGAAATTTGTGGAGCCGGTCAAAAGCTGGGTGGCCTCTGGGACGGGAGGTGCTGTTATCACTAAAGTGCAGGAAACGCAGGATGGTCTCAAATCGTGTCCTGGACATGGCAGCAGAGAACCTGGGCATGTGATGAATTGGGTTCATGGACCAATATGACCGCAATTCATGCTTTTTGGTTAGACCCATGTTGAGGAGAAGGCCCAGAAAAATGTGAAATTCGGAAACTTGGTCGGGTTTCCACCGGAAAGACTGGGCATAATAGCTTCCCGGGTTGGCGGCTATAAATTCAGTGGCATATCGGTTTGTTTCTGCCACAACTAAGTCCAAGAGCTCCGCAGTCAAGAACAGCTCAAAAAATCCCAGGGCCGAACCGATCTGAGCTGTCTCAACCCGAATTCCAGACTGGGTGGTGAAAGGGGGAACTAATGTTGCGGCTGAAGTTGGGGACTGCCAATCAAGGTTTGCCAGCACCTCAGGGACTCTAGGGGATCTACGGGCCTGTCTGTGCGGTGGCTGCGACGGGGTAACTATTGCACGTGCCACCGTACCAGCTTCAACTGCCCTTCTGGTGCTCGCCACTTCACCATGTTGTACGGCAGTGCTGGTACTAGGTCCAGGATGGGCTGCGCTGCTGGTGTATCCCACACCACGTAATCCGACAGCCCTTGAAGCGGATCCTGCGCAACCTGTGGTCTAGCAACACAGGGCCGGGTACGCCTGGTGCGGGACCTCAACCTCCTCGTCCGAACTTTGGGTCAGACTGCCACTGCTTTCTACAGGTTCATATTCTGACCCGCTAGATTTGTCATATGAGGGTTCCCATTCCTCATCCGACTGGGTCAGAAGCTTGTAGGCCTCTTCAGAAGAATACCCCTTGTTTGCCATTTGGTCAACTAAATTTAGGGGGTATTCCCTGAGACTACCCAAGAAAAAAAGCAAGCCTGTCTTACAAATGGGAGGGTAGCGAAGTACCGGAGGCCGCTGCGATTGATAAAAAATATCAAAACTGATTTTTTTATCGCCGCAGCGCTTGTAAAGTAATTGTGCAGTGATCAAAAAAAAAAATTTTTGTCACTGCGGCGGGGCGGGCGTGGGTGAACGCAGGTGTGGGCAACCGATCAGGCCTGATCTGGCAAACACTGCATTTTGGGTGGAGGGTGAGCTAAGGTGACACTAATACTATTATAGATCTGACTGTGATCAGTTCTGATCACTTACAGATACTATGAAAGTACAAATGCTGATTAGCGATGCGCTAATCAGCGAATCAGTGACTGGGGTGCGGTGGGCTGGGCGCAAAACGATCGCTAAACTACCTAACCAAGGGGCCTAATCTATCCTAAAACTATCAGTCAATATCAGGAAAAAAAAAAAAAGTGACCGTTTACACTGATCACTTTTTTCCCTTTCACTAGGTGATTGACAGGGGTGATCAAGGGGTTAATTGGGGTGCTGGTGGGTGATCTGGGGCTAAGTGTAGTGTTTGGTGGCTACTCTCTGTGATGCCTGCTCCTCTGCTGAGACCAACCGACCAAAAGGACCAGCAGAGAAGCCATTTAACACCTTATATTTATAAATATAAAGTGTTAACTGGTATCTGATTTGATTTTTTGAAAATCACCAGCCTGCCAACCACGATCATTGTCTGGCAGGCTGGTGACGAAATACAACTCTAACTTTTGCGTCTCGCGAGATGACGCACCGGCGCGTCCACCCGGAATAACAGGGCTGCCGCCAGGACGCAATCCTGCGTACGGCGGTCCTGAGGAGGTTAAAAAACAAAAAAAACACTAGAAGCAAGTTTAACCCGTAGGATACCAGCACCGTACGGCGTGGGAAATGTAAATTAAATCCTAGCGCCGTACAGCTACGGCGCTCTGATCGGGTGGGGGCAGGAGTTGCGGCCGCCCGATCAGCAGCAGGGGTTCGGCTGTTTCCATTAGCCATGCCCCTGCTGCATCCGTCTGCATTGGTGAAAACACGGATGCCGGCGCATTAACCCTAGCTGTGCTGCAGTCCGTGCAATGTCTTTGTCGGGTCCCAGTCCCCATCTGGTCCTTGCGCTACGGTGACGGGAACTCGATGGCTGGAAAGGCAGCCCAAAGCCTTCCATAGGCATGGTGCGGTCTTCCATGTAAGCCTGTGAGATCCAGCACCCTGGGTCTCACAGTCTGGCTGTAAGTGTATTACACTGTGTAATGCACTTACAGCTAATACATTACAGTACAGATGTATTGTAATGCATTGTAGAAGGGGATCAGACCCCCAGAAGTTGAAGTCCCATAGTGGGACTAAAAATAAAGTTAAAAAAAAGTTTTAAAAATTGTTTACATAATAAAAAAAAATTAAGTTTCAAGTAAAAACCAAACAAAAAAAAAGCCCTTTTCCACAAATTAAGTTATATATAAAAAAAAAATGAAAAATAGACATATTAGGTATCGCTACGTCCATTTTCTGGTCACCTTGCCTCTAATACCAAGGGACATCAAAAAGGCGTATGTACCCTAAAATGATACCCATCAAATCGTCATCTCATCCCGCAAAAAATGAGTCCCTACCTGAGACAATTGCTCAAGAAAAAAAAAATATATATGGCTCTCAGAAAATAGCAACACAAAAATAAGATATTGTTCTTGTCAAAACTGCTTTTACTGTGTAAAACTTTACTGTGTAAAACTATTAAAAAATAAGACATATTGGGTATCGCCGCGTCCGTAACAACCTGCTCTACAAAAATATCACATCATATATTCTGTCAGGTGAACACTGTAAAAATTAAATAAAAACGATGTCAGAACAGTCATTTTTTTTTTTGTCACCTCGCCTTACAAAATGCATAATATTGAGTGATCACAAAGTCATATATACCCCAAAATCGTACCAATGAAAACATCTCCTCATCCCACAAAAAATAAACTCCCATATAAGACGATCACTCAAAAAATAAAAACCAATGGCACCCGTAAACCAATCCATCAAAATCTGCACTGCAAAAGCCATATGGCGCTCCTTCCTTTCTGAGTCCTGCCATGTGCCCCTACAGCAGTTTAACACCAAATATGGGGTGTTGCCGTATTCAATAGAAAATGGGTAACAAATTATTCGGTGCTTTTTCTCCTGTAACCCTTTGTGAAAATGAAAAATTTGGGGCTAAAGCAATATTTTATTGGAAAAAATGAAACTTTTCATTTTCACAGTGAAGTGTTTCCAAATTCCATAAGATGGTTATGGGGTCAAAGTGCTCAGTACACCACTTAATATATTCTTTGAGGGTGTAGTTTCCAAAATGGAGTCACTTTTTGAGGGTTTCTACTGTAGGGGTACATCAGGGTCTCTTCAAATACAAAATGGTGTCCAAAAACCATTTACCAAAATCTGCCTCCAAAAACCATATGGGGCTCCTTTCCTTCTGACCACACTGCCATGTGCCTTGACCGCATATGGGTTATTTCTGTAAACCACAGAATCGGAGTAATGTATATTGAGGTTTATTTTGCTGTTAACCCTTGCTGTGTTGGATTCACAGAAATACCACTTCATCTAAAACATAACCTTTAATGATCTAAAAATAAAAAGCCAATATACCCTTATTACAAATGAAAGAAAAATAATCCAATTCCATTTGATAACTATTCCATTATCAGATGAATGTAGAAGGATTGGCAGTTATGTTATAGGCCTTAGTTGGGCGCAATAGCCCTCGTTCTAGCCCTATATCTGTTGCCTTGCCTGCAAACGGAATAGCCGCCCCAATAGGGGCGATCCCGTGTCTTGTGCCTCCTGATAGCCCTTGGATGACCCTGACACGGGGAGGAAGAAAATTCCAACAATGTGGAATAGGGCCCTAGGTAAGGGCCTGGACTATTCTAAATATCAAAATAACAAACAAGTACCATGCCCCAGGTGGGGTGACAAGAACCACCCAATAAAGAATATAAAACAGTGTAACAGAATAGAATAAGGTGTCCGTAGAAATATCCTAATTGGTACCTAAAAATAAAAATGGGCCCGGGCCTTAAGATTTGCATATTTAGTAGGGTGGAAGTGGTAATTAACTCTTTTCTTGTAGCTTTCATGAAATTTATGTTTGACTCAGCAAGAAGTCTCGCCCAGAGTGAGAGAACCATTTTGAAAGATGATCTTGATTTTTATTTTTTTTGTAATAATGGAGTGTAATTTATTCTGATCATGTCTGACATAGGTATGCGGACCCCCAAATATTTGATATACCGCATTTCCCACCTAAAAGAGAAGCCTACATCTCCTTGACTGGTAGGGTAATATTCAGGATCTCTGAAACTTTGACCCTTCCACTGGCAGCACAGAGGGACATTATAGGGGTTGTCCAACAACTTTTAACGAACCCTTTTAGACTAAGGAAGTGAATTTTTTTTATTAGATTTTTTTTTTTTTTTTTTTAAGGTTATGTTGCTTTTCAGACCTTTCCCTCTTCATTGTCCTCTCATGACAAATGAAGATTCCTCAGATTATGCATTTAAGAGTTTGCCATAGAAAGGCAATACTAGTCTAATCTTGTTGGTGGGTGGAGATAAAAGTGGAAATGACTTCAGACTAGGGGTGGGCGATATAAATTTGTGCCACGATATGGATTCTGTGCATATCGCCGGACCGCGATATGACCACGGAGCGGTAGTGAAGATTGGTTACCATGACAGCCAGGAGTCACGCTACTGAAGTCCTGGCTGCCATGGTATGTTAGTGAGCAGCATTATACTCGCGTGCACCGTGGCCGCCGGTCGCTCCTTCTTCTGTCTGTGCGGCGCATTGCTAATGCTTACAGCATTAGCAATGCGCTGCACAGACCTGTGAGAAGAAGGATCGCCCGACGGCCACGGCGCACGTGAGTATAATTCTGCTCACTAACATACCATGGCAGCCAGGATTTCAGTAGCGTCCTAGCTACCATGGTAACCGATTGGAGCCCCAGCATTACACTGCTGGGATTCCGATTGGAACTGCCGCCTGCCACCAATGATGGGGGGGGGGGTGGAGGGGGACCCTGTGGCCACTGCCACCAATGATTAATACTGGGAAGGGAGGGGGTGGGTTTCAGTTACCAGAGCGGGCTGATAAGAGAGAGAGGCTGGCGGGCACATGAGAGGCTGGCGGGCGGATCAGAGCCTGGGGGGCTGATCAGAGGCTGGGGGGGCACATAAGAGGCTGGCTGCCATGGTCAGGCACAAAGCACAGGGCAGCGGGGAGAGTGTTAAGTCTTATTCACCCTAATAGAGATATTACCAAAAAATGCATTCCTGAGATATTACCAAAAAATACATTAGCCAGTAGAAGCTTGGTCACATGACCCTTATCAGCCAATAGAAGCTCGCAGGTCCTCCAGCCTCCACATACAAAGTTTTACTCCAGGTTTCCATAATAACCCAGCCATTTGTTTTCACTGCTGTAGGAGAGCTTTAAAGGAAATCTGTCACAAGGATAATCGCTATTGAAGTAAAGCCATGGCCTAATAGCACTTAGTACCTTATTTCCAGATGTGCCTTTGTTCCAGCAATAGATGTTTTTATCCTCTGAAAACAGTTTATTGGAAATGCAAATGAGCAGGTGCATCACTCTTGACATATAGATAAATATGAGTCATTAAGTAGCCCCTTCTGAATTGCCCTAATAATGGCGACATATAGATAAACATCTCTCTCACACCACCATTGTATTGCGCTTCAGCTAATGGCCCCCAGCTGTAGGCAGTGTGCTCCGCTTAGACGCACATAAGCGTCATTGCTGCCAGGGAGCAAGGTGGGCGATCACATGACCGGACTGCCTCTAGAGAGAAGAAAGGGTTACAGAGCACATGCGTTAGCGCTCTGGGGCGGGCCGGCTCGTGGGTTCACAATTACGTAACTGCAGTGAGCCGTATTGTACTTTTATTAGTTTTACACATTTGCCCCATCGTTTTAATGAATTTATGAACAAACCTAATTTAATATATAACTATATGCATTTTCAAGATGATAAATGGTTGATTTTCATTATATGCTATGATACCTGGGGCTAGCCCCTCCTACCTAAGGGCAGCCTTCAGGTGATTTTGTTTTTGGCGGTTTTTTAACATGTATATAAACCTGGGATTATTACTAGGCATTGTGATTACTTATTAATCTGATGAAGGGGACAATTTGAGCCCTGAAACGCGTTGTTCTATGTATATACGTTTGTTATGGAAATAAAGAAGATTCACCTTCAGAGACCGACTTGAACCAGTGATTTTGCGCCTGACCAGAATTTCCTTTACCACAAGCACCCTTTGGGGCATTGGGCAAATAGGAATGCTCTCCCATTCTTGTCTAATACAGGCCTCTAACTGTTCAATCGTCTTGGGCCTTCTTTGTTGCACCTTCCTCTTTATGATGCACCAAATGTTCTCTATAGGTGAAAGATCTGGACTGCAGACTGGCCATTTCAGTACCCGGATCCTTCTCCTACGCAGCCATGATGTTGTGATTGATGCAGAATCTGGTCTGGCATTATCTTGTTGAAAAATGCAGGGTCTTCCCTGAAAGAGATGACGTCTGGATGGGAGCATATGTTGTTCTAGAACATGAATATATTTTTCTGCATTGATGGTGCCTTTCCAGACATGCAAGCTGCCCATGCCACACGCACTCATGCAACCCCATACCATCAGAGATGCAGGCTTCTGAACTGAGCGTTGATAACAACTTGGGTTGTCCTTGTCCTCTTTGGTCCGGATGACATAGCGTCCCAGATTTCCAAAAAGAACTTTGAATCGTGACTCGTCTGACCACAGAATAGTCTTCCATTTTGCCACACTCCATTTAAAATGATCCCTGGCCCAGTGAAAACGCCTGAGCTTGTGGATCTTGCTTAGAAATGGCTTCTTCTTTGCACTGTAGAGTTTCAGCTGGCAACGGCGGATGGCACGGTGAATTGTGTTCACTGACAATGGTTTCTGGAAGTATTCCTGAGCCCATTCTGTGATTTCCTTTACAGTAGCATTCCTGTTTGTGGTGCAGTGTCGTTTAAGGGCCCGGAGACCACGGGCATCCAGTATGGTTTTACGGCCTTGACCCTTACGCACAGAGATTGTTCCAGATTCTCTGAATCTTCGGATGATGTTATGCACAGTTGATGATGATAGATGCAAAGTCTTTGCAATTTTTCTCTGGGTAACACCTTTCTGATATTCCTCCACTATCTTTCTGCGCAACATTGTGGGAATTGGTGATCCTCTACCCATCTTGGCTTCTGAGAGACACTGCCACTCTGAGAAGCTCTTTTTATACCCAATCATGTTGCCAATTGACCTAATTAGTGTTAATTGGTCTTCCAGCTCTTCGTTATGCTCAAATTTACTTTTTCCAGCCTCTTATTGCTACTTGTCCCAACTTTTTGGGGATTTGTTGACACCGTGAAAATTTGAATCAACGTATTTTTCCTTTAAAATGATACATTTACTCGGATTAAACATTTGATCTGTCATCTACGTTCTATTACAAATAAAATATTGACATTTGCCATCTCCACATCATTGCATTCAGTTTTTATTCACAATTTGTTTAGTGTCCCAACTTTTTTGGAATCCGGTTTGTGTGTGTGTATATGTATATGTCTGTGTATATGTGTGTGTGTATGTATATATGTATAAATATATATATATATATATATATATATATAAATCTATATCTACAAGTCTACAATAGAGTTGTCTATTATTAGCACAACCCTAAAAGGTGAGCGCCTTTATCTTTTCAATCAATTTACTTTGCTTTGAATGTACTACCCTATTGTGCGCCCCCACCCTCCTTTTTGTTTCTCTATTCCCCTCGTGACCGAGTGGAATTTAGTCACCCGTGGTTTTTAAGACTCTTGCAGGAAGGAGCCCAGACACTCCTGCCACAATGTGTCCACCATCAAAAGACTAACTTAAAACCCCGCCCCAGGTCCCAATAAGCCACGCCCCGATTCTGGTTAGGCCAGGCCCCTCTCACTCCTTAGCTTGCAGGGTTTGAAAAATTGAAGTTAAAAATCAACTTCTGTCAGCTGCAGAGGTGGGAGGGAGGGTGACTTTCTCCCTGCAGCTCACACACAGACAGCACAGTGCTGCTGTCTTAGACTGAGCTGTTCAAAAGGCAATGCCCGCTCCCACTCCTCAACCGACAGGGATGGAAAAAATGAAGTTAAAAATCAACTTCTAGGTCACGCTAAACCACACCCCCGGTTGTTAGGCCACGTCCCTCCACTTAGCCAACAGGGATTGAAAAATTGAAGTTAAAAATCAACTTCTGTCAGCTGCAGAGGTGGGAGGGAAGGTGACTTTCTCCCTACAGCTCACACTCAGCACAGTGCTGCTTTCTGAGAGTGAGCTGTTCAAAAGAACATCCTTGTGTCCATCCAGGCCCTACGCCAGATGGAGGACAGGGAGTCTGAAAGTCGGACTGTCCAGCCTAAAACTGGACCTCTGGCCACTCCAGTGGCAGGCTGCTGTTGAGGTCACAGTTAAGGGGATGGTCTGCAATTGAGGTCAGTGTTAAGAGGCAGATTGCTGTAAAGGCCACTGTTAAGGGGGTGGGCTGCTGTGGAGGTCCAATTTTAAGGGACGGGGCACTGGGGGGGTCAGTGTTAAGGGGTGGTGGGCTGTGGAGGTCACTGTTAAGGGGACGGGGTGCCATGGATGACATTGGTATAGTGGATAGTGTTGATATCTTTTAACGACACACACAAACATGAAAGGAAATAGATTAAATATACCCGAGCGAAGCCGGATCCTTCAGCTAGTGCAAGATAAATATATAATCTGTCCTTGTGTAGATTCTAATCACTGCGAGACCTCAGCACACGTCTTGTCAAGCGGCTTTTGTGGGTGCACGTCCCCTGACAGGTTCCTTCCACCCAAAGAGTTAATGAGTAGCTAGTATCAGTGGTTCGGAGACAGCACACCAGATTCAGCAAATAGCTTTGAATTCAATCTTTATTTTACCAGTGGTACGATCTCATGATAACATTTATTGCTTATTGCAACGTTTCGGGACCAGTTTGGTGCCCTTTGTCAAGCTGTGAGGCCAGTCATTTCATTTTCACGGCGTGCAGGCTGTGGAAATGAAATGACTGGCCTCACAGCTTGACAAAGGGCACTGAACTGGTCCTGAAACGTTGCAATAAGCAATAAATGTTATCATTAATCATACCACTGGTAAAATAAAGATTGAATTCAAAGCTATTTGCTGTCTCTGCTGTGCTGTCTCCGAACCACTGATACTAGCTGTTGTTGTGTAGATATTATGCGCATCTGAATGAAAACTGTAGTCCTTCTGACAGGGTGAAGAGTGTTCACAGGTCTATCAGTTGCATATTTATTAACTGTTTCTGTGACCTACTAACGCCTGCCCTGAACACAGACGACCTACCCAAAGAAGATTCTAAATCCTGATCTATAACCAAATTGAAGTCGCCTCCCAAAATCAGATTTGTCCTTTCTGCAATGGAAAATATACATCATCAACATAACATTTTTCCCAGACAAGCCAAGTTTCAGAAACAGTAAGGGTACTTTCACGGCAGAGGATTCCAGCAGGCAGTTCCATTACTGGAACTGCTTACCGATTCGGCAGTCCGGACGCAAACGGATGGCATTTCTCAGACGGATCCGGATCCGTCTGACAAATGCATTGAAATACCGGATCCATCTCTCTGGTGTCATCTGTAAAAACTGATCCGGCATTTGTTTTTTTTCACCAATTTTAAAGATCTGCGCATGCGCAGAACGGATTTGTCAATGCAGCAATTTTAGTCCGGCACTAATGCATTAACGGAAATTAATGCTGCATCCGGCATTCCGGCAAGTGTTCAGGATTTTTGGCCGGAGAGAACTATACAGCATGCTGCTGTATTTTCTCCAGCCCAAAAACGTAAGAGGGACTGAACTGATGCATACTAAACGGAATGCTCTCCATTCAGAATGCGTTAGGATAAAACTGATCAGTTTTTTTTTTACGGTATTGAGCCCCTGTGACGGAACTCAATACCGGAAAACAAAAACGCTAGTGTGAAAGTACCCTAACCTTGAACTGGAATTAAAAAAAAAATCTCTTCTAGCACCACAGGTGAGAAGGAAGAATGAACCTCTATGAAACCTCCTGATTTAGCTTGGTGATTGAGGCTATTATGCCATGTCGAGTAAAATGTGTACTTAGGGTGCATTCACATGACTGTTTTGCAGATCACGAACGACAGATTCGCAAAACACGGACTCTGGCAGTGTGCACCCTGCATTACAGTGTGGACCCCTTGACTTGACTTGAATGGGTCCGCGATCCGCACAGACCCAGAAGCACACAGGAGCCTTATTAGAAGATAACTTGTGGGTCTGCAAAGAGACCAAACCTACAATGGAGACCCAAATCTCTACACTGACAACTAGAACAAATTAGTAAGGCCTTTCAGCAGGAGAAATTAAGTAGGTCGAATACAATCAAGACTGCCAGAACAACAAATAAAGATCAACACTAGTGTTGAGCGAAGAATTTGAAGCGGAATTCTGTCAGAAGTTTAGGAAAACTTTGATTCTAAATGAATCCGAATTTCCTTGCGCTTCGTGGTAACAAATCATTTTTGTTAAAATGACAGCTGCAAGTATTAGAAAGTGAAAGTAAGTGTGGAGGAGATCAGCCTGAAAATGAGTGTCCATATTAAAGGCAGGTGTAATATATTGCTGCGTGCATCACTGTGTACTACACTGACCTTCATAATTTATCAGTTCTGTTAGCGAAATAGTGACTGTGCATCAGTATTAAAGGCAGGTGTGATATATCGCTGTGTGCATCACTGTGCAGTGCACTGACATTCATAATTTATCAGTTCTGTTAGTGAAACAGTCACTGTGCGTCAGTATTAAAGGCAAGTGTAATATATCGCCATGTGCATCACTGTGCAGTGCACTGACCTTCATAGCTAACTTGCTCTGTTGGCAATTCATTTGTTATACACTTTGGCCAACCGACAGTTGCCTGGGCCCTCCCAAAAAATTGGCAGTGGCAAAAATAATGCTTTAGCCAGCATAAATAGCAGCAGCGGAAGAAGCGGGCGGGGGGGGGGGGGGGGTTGAGTGGCAGCAGCCACAACAGACCAGAGCTGCCACTGTCATCCAGCGGTAGGTTTTGACAAACAATCCCGCTGTACTGGAATGGTTGACTCGCTCTTCGCAATTATCTAAAGTTACAACAGATACACACAGCAAGGAATCGGTGGATTCTCTAACACCATACTTAGTTGACATGGCCCAGGAACTGCCTCTGTCCTGAACCTGCTTCTTGCTTTTGCTGCTTCTTCTGCTAGCCAAGTAATCATAGCCGCCTGCTCTGCTCCGCTTTTAAGCAACGATAAGCTTTGTAAGGACAGTCAGCATGTCAGGTCAGCCCAGATTTGGAGAAGAGGTCCGCTGCGGACTTCTTTAGGCGTGGAGGGGTACACTGACTGCTACTCGGGAGACTACCTATAAGGAACAAACTGGCAGTGCATGGGTTCATATGAAAGAAAATAGTCCTTTGCAATAGGCTTTTGAGTTGGCAAGGAGACTGCCAGTGTTGGAGAGAGACCATAGAGAAGTCAGCAGTTCCTAGAATGCTAGACAGGTCACCCCGATATTCTGATGTCCCATTGTGGATGACCAGCAACTGAAACAGGATTCCCTAATGATGAGGAATCCCTTTTTGTTTCTTTGGGAGCCCCCTCCACAGATGATTTGTGCATATGGCAGTTTTTAGTATCATTCAGTTGACTAGTAATGTTAGCAGAGATGAGTGCCCCTCTAAAGTAGCTTGATACTCAGCTATGTGATTAGAGATGATATCTTTAGTTGAGAGATGGCTCCGCCTCCATGGAAAGGAAAGTGTAGCATAAAAAAGGTGGAGCCACTCTCCCACCTCAGTGAGGTTTCCTGGAGCAGGAGACTTGTAGCTTTTTTCTAGGGACCCTTGACCGGATTATTCTTTTTTTCAGCAAACAGTGCTCAGCTCCAGATCAGCTACTGGTGAGGACCTAAAACAACGATCTTTTCTGGTACACTCGGCTCCCAGGGAACATGTAGAACTCTCTAAGGAGAGGTGCTGATCCCTGCTTCAGCTTAAATTTGTAACCTCTTTGCCCCTAGGAGTAACATGGAGGAGGTCAAGAGGTCGGAAGAAATAGAGACAGAAAGGCAGACGCCAAAGCTTCTATACCGGCGCCTGCCTTTCTGTCTCCATTTCTTCCGACCTCTTGACCTCCTCCATGTTACTCCTAGGAACAAAGAGGTTACAAATTTAAGCTGAAGCAGGGATCAGCACCTCTCCTTAGAGAGTTCTACATGTTCCCTGGGAGCCGACTGTGCCAGAAAACATCGTGGTTTTAGGTCCTCACCAGTAGCTGAGCACTGTTTGCTGAAAAAAGAATAATCCGATCGCCCAGAGAATACTGATATGTGGTTGTGTATGCCGTTATGCCAAAGAATGTGCCTTATGTAGATGCCCCTTGTCGTCTTCCTATCCTAAAAAATTGTGCCAGCAGTGTATCGAGTGGACGCTGGCAGAGGAATCCCCAAATTTTATGAAGGATATTAGGGCCTTGATTAGGTCGGAGTTTAAAGATTCTCTTAAAACATCTAAGAAGTCTAAAAAATGTGAGGAACGGGTGTATTCAGAGGTGGAATCTTCAGGTGATAGTGAAGATGATGGGGAAGAAGGGTCCGAGGATTCGTTTTCCTCAGAAGAGGACAGTGAGAAGAAATTTCTATTTCCAGTAGGTGACACGGATAAACTACTTAAAACTATTAGGGCTACTTTAGAGCTAGAGGACGTTAAGGAAGACAGATCGGTTGCGGACGCAGTCTTTGAAGGATTACGTGAAAAAAAAAATGTTTTCCCTTACATAAAAGCATAACAGCCCTAATAGAAAAGGAGTGGAAAAAAACAGATAGGAAGGTCTTTATAACCAAAAATTTTAAGAGGAAATATCCCTTTGAGGAGGAAGCCTCTACATCGTGGGATAAAGCACCTAAATTGGACGTAGCAACATCTAAATTTCAAGAAGGTCTTCCCTATCATTCGAGGCTATGGGTTTCTTAAAGGACCCATTAGATAAAAAGATAGACTCCTGTCTAAAGAATACATGGGAGGCATCTACCGCTTCCTTCAGACCTAACATAGCAGCAACAGTTACTGCCAGATCTTTGACCATTTGGCTTGACAGGCTAGGGGGGCAGATAAGAGATAAATGCCCTAGGGATCAGATTTTGGCCTCTTTGCCGACTTTACAGAAGGCAGCGGATTTTTTATCTGACACTTCGGTGGAGGCATTCAGATTGTCGGCCAGGTCTACTTCTATTTCAAACTCTGCCCATAGAGCTTTATGGCTTAAGAACTGGAGGGGAGGAAACATGGCTTCCAAACAGCGTCTATGCAGTATTCCCTGCCAGGGACCGTTCCTGTTTGGCCTAGACCTAGTAGAGATGTCGCGAACATAAAATTTTCCGTTGGCGAACGTGAACTTCTGCAAATGTTCGCGAACGGGCGAACCACCATTGACTTCAATAGGCTGGCGAATTTTAAAACCCACAGGGACTCTTTCTAGCCACAGTAGCGATGGAAAAGTTGTTTCAAGGGGACTAACACCTGGACTGTGGCATACCGGAGGGGGATCCATGGCAAAACTCCCATGGAAAATTACATAGTTGACGCAGAGTTGGATTTTAATCCATAAAGGGCATAAATCACCTAACAATCCTAAATTTTACAACAACGTGGTTTAAAACATCCAGTGTGTGTATACGATTCAGGTATGATGTTGTATCGATCAGGTAGTGTAAGGGTTACGCACGCTTCACAGACATTGACAGACCAAGCTCCCCTTTTAATGCACCGCAAACAGTTCATTTGCCCAACCGCAAACTTCCCATTTGCACAAGGTTGGATACCAAGCTAGCCATGTCCCATTGATGTCATTGAAGGTTTCTTCCTCCACTCAGCCACGTACAACACCAAGGGTCCCCGAAAGGTGAATTTAATTGATTTTTCGAACGGGGAGATGGTTAAAAAAAAACGCTGGCTCCCTCCCCTTTGTTTGAATCCACGCCACGGTCACTGCGTCTGCGCCATGCAATTTACTGTCACACCCGATATGAGTGGTATTTTCTGTAGTACTATTCTCATCAGTTTAATCCCTGTTACGTCCCATATCAGGGATTGCCTTTTGTGAAAAAAAATTTAGGCCGGGTACCTTCGACTGCCTTCACAGTGACAGACCAAACTCTGATGCACCAAACTGAATTGATTTTAGGAGCCGGGAGATGGAAAAAGCAGCTTGGTCGGTCCTCTTACTCCCAAGTTGGGGCACTGCGCGTGCGCGGAGCAATGTACTGTGACACCCTATATGTCTTAACTAGTACTATTCCTATCAGTTTAATCCCTGTTACGTCCTCTATCCGGGGACGTGTGTCGAATTGATTAATCATTGTCGAATAAACAACATCCTGAAATAATTTTGTTCTGAGCTCTGTACTTGCTTTGTATTGGAATTGATGGGGATTTTTTAAATTGTCTGCATTATTCCTAATAAACTATTAAGAGACTTTATTATGATTTTTTTATTTTATGTATTAAAAACCCATACAACTTTAAAAAAAAACTAAAATAATGTTTTTTCTATGAAAAATTATCCAGCCGATCGCTTTTAGTCTGATCATAATGAAGCAACGGCCTTATCTGGGGTGTGGCAACATTGCCAACACACTCATAGAGGTGATGATCGCTTCATTGTGAAACACAAGCCCGTTCACCACAACAAGGTACCGATCACGAAGGGTAATTGACACATGTATGTGCCTTTTTTTTGTTTGTTTTTTGCAGCCACAGTGCAGCACTAGAGGCCAGAAAAATTAGCTATGTACACATGTCTGAAAAATTAGGTATTGTTGCAGCCGCTGCTGTAACAGCGGCCGGAAAAATCGATGTTTTCCAGGCAGAAAGGTGACTAAAACATTGCGGCTTGAACCCTAGTTGGTGGCGGAGAATTCACGAAAGTCATCCGGTATGCAGACATTAAATACAGCAGCGTGGGGACCATTTTGAGGCCAAGGCATGTCATCAGGCCTTTTGTTAGTCAAACGTATCCCCCACTGTCATTCCCTTCGGGATCCATGCCTCATTCATCTTAATGAAGGTGAGGTAATCAACACTTTTTTGACCGAGGCGACTTCTTTTGTCAGTGACAATGCCTCCTGCTGCACTGAAGGTCCTTTCTGACAGGACACTTGAAGCGGGGCAGGCCAGAAGTTCTATCGCAAACTGGGATAGCTCAGGCCACAGGTCAAGCCTGCACACCCAGTAGTCAAGGGGTTCATCGCTCCTCAGAGTGTCGATATCTGCAGTTAAGGCGAGGTAGTCTGCTACCTGTCGGTCGAGTCGTTCTCTAAGGCTGGATCCCAAAGAGCTGTGGTGATGTGTAGGACTGAAAAAGCTCTGCATGTCCTCCATCAACACATCTGTAAAGCGTCCTATCCTTGCCGCCGTGGTCGTGGTAGGAGGAGGATTACTTTCACCGTTGTGCTGTGAGATCCCCCTTATAAGCTGTGTAAAGCATATTTTTTAGTTTGGTTTTGAACTGCTGCATCCTTTCTGACTTTTGGTAATTTGGTAACATTTCCGCCACTTTCTGCTTATACCGGGGGTCTAGTAGCGTGGCCACCCAGTACAGGTCGTTCTCATTCATCCTTTTTATACGAGGGTCCCTCAACAGACATGACCGCATGAAAGACCCCATTTGCACAAGGTTGGATGCCAAGCTACTCATTTCCCGTTCCTCGTCCTCACTGATGTCATTGACGGTCTGTTCTTCCCCCCCAGCCACGTACAACGCCACGGGTCCCAGATAGAAGACAACAACGAGCACCCTGGGATGCCTGCTGTGGTTGGTCTTCCTCCTCCTCAAAGCCACATTCCTCCTCTGACTCCTCTTCCTCATACTCCTTTTCCAGCGTTGCCGCAGGTCTGGCAAGTGATGATGACAAGGCTGTTTCTGGTGGTGATGGTGAACACAACTCTTCCTCTTCACGCTCATCTACAACCTGATCCAGCACTCTTCACAGGGCATGCTCCAGGAAGAAAACAAATGGGATGAGGTCGCTGATGGTGCCTTCGGTGCAACTGACTAGGTTTGTCACCTCCTCAAAAGGACGCATGAGCCTACAGGCATTGTGCATGAGCGTCCAGTAACGTGGCAAAAACAATTCCCAGCTCCGCAGAGGCTGTCCTAGCACCCCGGTCATACAAATACTCGTTGACTGCTTTTTCTTGTGGGAGCAGACGGTCGAACATTAGGAGTGTTGAATTCCAACGTGTCGGGCTGTCGCAAATCAAGCGCCTCACTGGCATGTTGTTTCGGCGCTGAATGTCTGAAAAGTGCGCCATGGCAGTGTAGGAACGCCTGAAATGGCCACACACCTTCCTGGCCTGCTTGAGGACGTCCTGTAAGCCTGGGTACTTAGACACAAAGCGTTGTACGATGAAGTTCAACACATGTGCCATGCAAGGCACATGTGACAACTTGCCCAAATTCAATGCCGCCAACAAATTGCTTCCATTGTCACACACCACTTTGCCGATCTCCAGTTGGTGCTGGGTCCGCCACTGATCCACCTGTGCGTTCAGGGCGGACAGGAGTGCTGGTCCGGTGTGGCTCTCTGCTTTCAGGAAGAGGATGGAGTAGAGGAGGTGGCAGTAGGCCTGCCTGCAAGTCGTGGCGGTGTAACCAACTCCGCTGCAGAGCCACGCATTCCATGCTTGGCAGCCGTCAGCAGGTTGACCCAATGCGCAGTGTAGGTAATATACCTGCTCTGACCGTGCTTTGCAGACCAGGTATCAGTGGTCAGGTGGACCCTTGCCCCAACACTGTATGCCAGAGATGCCATGACTTCCTTTTCAATCACTAAGTAGAGGTTTGGGATTGCCTTTTTTGAAAAAAAAAATTGTCCAGGTACCTTCCACTGTGGTGTCCCAATAACAACAAATTTTTTGAAGGCCTCAGACTCCACCAGCTGTTCCGTCAAGCCAGCTGTCAGACGCCGGGCAAGGGGGTGACTCTGTGACATTGGCTTCTTATGCTTAAACATTTCCTTTACAGACACCTGCCTGTGGGCAGATGAGATGGAACTGCTGAAGGTGAGAGACGGAGTGGCGGGTGGTTGAGAGGGGGCAAGGAGGACAGCAGTGGTTGACGTGGCTGAAGATGCTGGACCAGGAGGAGGTTGGTGGCTTTGAGCTTGTGTGCTGCTTCTACTCGTCATCATGTGTTGATCCCATAGGCATTTGTGATGTGCGATCATGTGCCTTTGCAAAGCAGTTGTACCTAGGCGGGTGTTGGATTTCCCACGACTCAGTTTCTTTTGGCACAGGTTGCAAATGGCATCGCAGTTGTCAGAGGCAGACACAAAAAAAATTCCACACTGCTGAGCTTTGCAATGACGGCATTTTGGTGGTGGCAACAGCATGCGTTGATTGGCGTGCTGTCTGGCTGACCCCGGGTGCCGATACATGCTTTCTGACTGTGCCACTAGCTCCTTGCGACGACCTCCCCCTGCTTCCATCTCGTCTCCTCCTTCTCTCTGTCTCCCCTTCTGAACTTTCCCCCTCTTCTTCTTCTCTTCGAGCAGGCACCCACGTGGCAACCACGGACACATCGTCATCATCAACCACTTCACTTATATCTGACACCTCAGCAAAGGAAGCAGCAGCGGGTACAACATCATCATCACTCACACTATACGTCCATGTGTGTAATGCTGCCTGACTGAGACATATCCCTGTTATCTACATCCTCTGGCAATAATGGTTGCGCATCACTAATTTAATCCAACTGATGTGTAAATAACTCCTCTGAGGGATCAAGTGAAGCGGCTGTGGTGGCG
The DNA here is from genome assembly GCF_014858855.1 of Bufo gargarizans. Taxonomy (NCBI): domain Eukaryota; kingdom Metazoa; phylum Chordata; class Amphibia; order Anura; family Bufonidae; genus Bufo; species Bufo gargarizans. Next base: position 217,671,669 of record NC_058084.1, read on the forward strand.
GCGGGCGGGAGAGTGGTAACTTGAGAGCAGGTGACCAAAGCTGAGCTGGAGCAGGATGGTGCATCAAGGTTCTTAGCGGAAGCTGTTGAAGATTGGGTGTCCTGTGTAAGCCAGTCAACTATTTTCGCAAAATTTTTTGAGTTCAGGGTACGTGCCCTCTGAACACTGGGCATTATTCCAGGGCCAGTGGAAATTACAGCACCACGACCACGACTGCCCCTGCGGGGTGGCCTGCCTCTGCCTGTCATTTCTTTTTAGATAAGTGGTACTATGTGTGCAAGGTACTGTGCCACCCTATATAAGTGGTGGGCACAGTACAGTCTGTGTGGGCCTGACATACACGGGCTTGCAACTGTGATTATATCACAGAAAAATATTAAATATATATTTTATATCTGCAAGGTATTTGAGTGAATGACACTCTGTAACGTTATGAGTGGAGGCCTAGCCAGTGGCCACAATACAGTCTGTGTGGGCCTGACACACACGGGCTTGCAAATGTGATTATATCACAGAAAAATATTAAATATAATTTTTTTTTTTTTATCTGCGAGGTATTTTCTGTCACACCCTGTATGAATGGTGTGCACACAGTGCTGTCTGTGACTGAGCTTGCAGCCTCTCACACACGGGCAGCCAGGCAACTGCAATATACACTCACCTAAAGAATTATTAGGAACACCTGTTCTATTTCTCATTAATGCGATTATCTAGTCAACCAATCACATGGCAGTTGCTTCAATGCATGTAGGGTTGTGGTCCTGGTCAAGACAATCTCCTGAACTCCAAACTGAATATCAGAATGGGAAAAAAAGGTGATTTAAGCAATTTTGAGCGTGGCATGGTTGTTGGTGCCAGACGGGCCGGTCTGAGTATTTCACAATCTGCTCAGTTACTGGGATTTTCACGCACAACCATTTCTAGGGTTTACAAAGAATGGTGTGAAAAGGGAAAAACATCCAGTACGCGGCAGTCCTGTGGGCGAAAATGCCTTGTTGATGCTAGAGGTCAGAGGAGAATGGGCTGACTGATTCAAGCTGATAGAAGAGCAACGTTGACTGAAATAACCACTCGTTACAACCGAGGTATGCAGCAAAGCATTTGTAAAGCCACAACACGCACAACCTTGAGGCAGATGGGCTACAACAGCAGAAGACCCCACCGGGTACCACTCATCTCCACTACAAATAGGAAAAAGAGGCTACAATTTGCACAAGCTCACCAAAATTGGACTGTTAAAGACTGGAAAAATGTTGCCTGGTCTGATGAGTCTCGATTTCTGTTGAGACATTCAAATGGTAGAGTCCGAATTTGGCGTAAACAGAATGAGAACATGTATCCATCATGCCTTGTTACCACTGTGCAGACTGGTGGTGGTGGTGTAATGGTGTGGGGGATGTTTTCTGGGCACACTTTAGGCCCCTTAGTGCCAATTGGCCATTGTTTAAATGCCACTGGCTACCTGAGCATTGTTTCTGGCCATGTCCATCCCTGCATGACCACTGTGTACCCATCCTCTGATGGCTACTTCCAGCAGGATAATGCATCATGTCACAAAGCTCGAATCATTTCAAATTGGTTTCTTGAACATGACAATGCGTTCACTGTACTAAAATGGCCCCCACAGTCATCAGATCTCAACCCAATAGAGCATCTTTGGGATGTGGTGGGACGGGAGCTTCATGCCCTGGATGTGCATCCCTTAAATCTCCATCAACTGCAAGATACTATCCTATCAATATGGGCCAACATTTCTAAAGAATGCTATCAGCACCTTGTTGAATCAATGCCACATAGGATTAAGGCAGTTCTGAAGGCTAAAGGGGGTCCAACACCATATTAGTATGGTGTTCCTAATAATTCTTTAGGTGAGTGTATATAAAAAGCAGACTGATGTACCAGCCCTGAAAATGGCTTTTTGGGGTGCTGTCAGGATGCTGTTCTTACAGCAGATGAGTCTGTGGACAAAGAACACTGCCCTAGCTAACGCTTTCCCTATTGAATAAGCAGCAGCAGCACTGTCCCTCCTCTCACTGAGAATGCAGCTTCCGAATGAATCTAATATGGATGCTGTCCAGGAGGTGGGAGGGTCTGGGAGGGAGGGTCTGCTGCTGATTGGCTGGAATGTGTCTGCTGACTGAGGTACAGGGTCAAAGTTTACTCAATGATGATGTATAGGGGGCGGACCGAACATCGCATATGTTCGCTCGCCGCGGCGAAAAAGCTATGTTCGCCGGAAACTGTTGGCCGGCGAATAGTTCGGGACATCACTAAGAACTAGATGCCCTTTTAGAAAAGGCAGCAGACAGGAAAAATAAATTACCACAGGAATCCTCTTTCTCACAGTTTAGGACTTATAGGCGTCCCTTTCGTAATTCCAGGGGATAGAGATCAGTTTCCCAGGGCCAGAGGATCAGGGAGTAAGGGCTTCATATTTGGGAGCACCTCCTCTCAGAAAGATAAACTGTCCAAAAAATGACGCCAGGCTGCAGTTAGGAGGAAGGCTAAAAATTTTTCTCTCTGACTGGAAAGAGATTGCAGGAACTTCGGTCAGAAATATTATGGCAGGCGGCTTAAAATTTAAAGGTTTATGGTCACAAAAGAGTCCCCAAACTTGTCAGCAGAAGTGGATCTACTAATGGACAAAAAAGTGTTGATACTGGTACCAAAAGCGGAGTGGGGGAAGGGCTTCTACTCGACGCTTTTCTTAGTAAAGAAACCGGACGGCTCTTTCAGGACAATTGTACATTTAAGACAACTGAACAAGTCTGTAGTTGCAAAAAAATTCTAAATGGAGACCATAAAGTCTGTAATTCACCTAGTTTTTACGGGGTGTTTTATGGCAGTATTGGATTTGAAGGATGCGTACCTGTATATGCCGATGCATCCTTCTTTCCAGAAATTCCTACGAGTAGCTGTGGTAGGGAACGAAAGGACCAGACACCTCCAGTTTCAGGCTATGCCCTTCGGGCTGTCAAGTGCACCAATAACTTTTACCAAAGTGCTGGCGGAAGTAGCCTCATTTATTCGCAGGGAGAACATTCTTTTCCTGCCCTATCTAGACTATTTCCTGATAATCGCGAATTCCCAGGAGAAGTTTCAGAATTCTATTCAGCAGGTGATTCAGATTCTGGAAGGTCTAGGATGGATAATAAATTTAAAGAAATACAGATTAGAACCCAGCACAAACCAAATATTTTTAGGTTTACAGCTGGACTCCTTGCAACAGAGGACTTTTCTTCCGCTAGAAAAGATACAGAAAGTGCGGAACGAAGTTCTAAAAACTCAGGAGAATCTGCGTATGTCTGTCCGGAAGGTTATGTCTCTACTGGGATTAATGACAGCTTGTATTCCAGCAGTGCAATGGGCGCAATTTCATTTAAGACAGCTTCAAGGAGAAATCTTGGAGATAACAAGACGGGAAGGGATAACCTTGGACTCCCAGATGATGCTCTGCAGGAGGTCTCTTATCTCCCTCAACTGGTGGTCGGAGGTAAAGAACTTAAACCAGGGTATCCCATGGAATTACCCAGACCCTGTGGTAATCACGACCGATGCCAGCCCTTGGGGGTGGGGGGCACATTTTCAGGGTCAGTTGAGGCAGGGAAATTGGTCCTTGCTTCAGAGAGATTTCTCCTCCAACAGGAAGGAACTAAGAGCAGTATTGTTAGCCTTAAGAGCAGCCCTTCCAGAGATACAACACAAGCATGTCAGAATCATGTCAGACAACAGAACAGTGGTGTCATACCTAAATCGCCAGGGAGTTACCAGATCCCGATCTTTGATGAGGGAGATAGAATTAATATTCTCAGAAATACAGGTTCAGATAACACACATATCTGCGCTAAATATAAAAGGGAAAGAGAATATTCAGGCCGACTTTTTAAGTCATCATCGGTTAAGACAGGGAGAGTGGTCCCTGAACCCCTTAGTGTTTGCAAAGATTGTGGAGTTATGGGGAACCCCGGAAATAGATATTTTCGCCACCAGGGAGAACAGGCAGGTGGAGAGGTTTTGCTCACGAATCCCCGTTTGGGGTGGATGCCTTTCTCCTAAAATGGAAGTTTCGTCTGGGGTATGCCTTTCCCCCGCTTCAGCTTCTTCTCAGAGTTCTCAGGAAAATAAGAGAGGAGAAATCAGATATGATAGTTATTGCCCCATTTTGGCCAAAGAGGGCATGGTTCTCTCTTCTCAGGTCCATGTCGTTGTTGGAACCCTGAGTTCTTCCCAAGATTCCGAATCTCCTGGTGCAGGGCCCAGTAGTGCACCCGGAGGTGGAGTCCTTACATCTTACGGCATGGAGATTGAAAGGGCACATTTAGTCGATGAAGGGTTTTCTGAAGCTCTAATTTCTACCCTACTTAAAAGCAGGAAAAAAGTGACTAACACTATTTATGCTACTATTTGGAAGAAATTCCTATCCTTTGCGGGCCTAGAAACCAATGTTTGGCCAGACAAAATTTCTACTAGACAGGTGTTAGAATTTTTGCAGCGAGGGCTATCTTTAGGTTTAGCTAAAAGCGCACTATAGGTTAAGGTTTCGGCCCTCTCAGGATTAAGCGGTAGAAGCTTAGCTATGGATCCCTGGATAGTCAGGTTTTTCAAGACAGTGGATAGGGTTGCTCCAGTTAAGGGACCTAGATTTCCCCCCTGGGATTTGAACTTGGTGTTGAAAGCATTAACTAGTCATCCATTCGAGCCTATTGGGAATAGTTCTATCAAAATGCTTACACTGAAATTAGTTATCTTGGTAGCTCTCACTTCAGCACAGAGAATTTGTGAGATCCAGGCCCTGTCTATGACAATACGTGAGGATAGAGTAGTGATGAGGCCGGACCCTAATTTTATTCCTAAAGTCCCTTCCAAAACCAACTGATTACAGGAGATAGTTCTCCCAGTTTTCTTTCCAGAAGTGAATGAAGATTAACAAAAATGGCATCTTCTGGACGTAAGAAGGTGTCTGATCCAGTACCTAGAAATAACCAAGGACTGGAGAAAATATTCATCATTATTTGTCTTGTACGCAAGGGCTAGGAAAGGTAATGCTGCCTCAAAGAGTACCATCGCTAGGTGGATTCGAGAGCTAATTTCCTTAGCATACTATTTTTCTGGTTCTTCTCCTCTGCTTTCCTTGAAAGCTCACTCTACTAGGGCAGTGTCTACCTCCTGGGCAGAAAGGGCCAGTGTGTCAATTGACCAGATCTGCAGGGCTGCCACTTGGGCCTCTCCCTCTACCTTCTATAGGCACTATAGGCTTCAGCTCGACTCTATCTCTGACCTCCTTTTTGGCAGAAAGGTGTTAGAAGCTGTTACCCACCCTTGATTTCCATGTAATCTCTCTCAGTGGTGCTGTCGTGGGGGAGGGGAAAAATGATTACACCCGTCTAATTCCCTCCCTAATGTGGTGGTACTGTGTGGAATTCACGTGGTGAGATGCAAAAAAAAAATAAAAGTAAGCTGTATTAACCAAAAGGGGAGTCCCTCTCATAAACTCACTGAGGTGGGAGAGTGGCTCCACCTTTTTTTTTTTTATGCTACAGGTTTCCTGTCCATGGAGGCAGAGCCATCTCTCAGTGGTGCTGTCGTGGGGTCAGGAAAATCTGATTACCGGTAAGTGTAATCATCATTTTTGATACCTGCACCCTCCTGTTCCATGTCCTTCATGTATGTACCCACCATGGCTGTACTCTGCACCATCTTACCTTCTTCATTGGGACTACGTGCTTATTGACCAGAGCTGAAAAAGGGCTCCAGAGTCAGCCTTTTGAGTTGTGGCAAGGAGCTATGGTTTTTCTCTGCCCGCCCCTATTTTAAACACTCTGTGTTGCAAAAAGCAACATGCAGGAGCTGCAGCCCATCGGTATCTTTTTAGCAGCATCGCTGGGTCTCCTAAGTGATGAATACAATACTAGCAGCCAGTGATTACAGTGCAGTTACGTCTTCTCTGATTGGCGCTGTCTGCATCCCAAATGGTGACTGCAGCAACTAAGATGTTTGACAGAGGAAGACCATGCATGCACTTGCTTTCTGAGCTAAGCTATTGCATAAACAGCTAACTTTAATCTACTTGGGCTGTAGGTCCTGATATGGACCTCACATGAGTTATTATATACTACTACACTATTGAAAGGTAGGGGTGGAGGTGCAATGTAATCCTCTGTACAGCCCAGGAGTCTCACTGATGGTAACCTTTGCAGCTGCCCATCTGCTTTGTTCTCCATAGCCTCCCTTCCTTCATGGCATACCTCTACTTTGCCAGAATAAGGTTATTCATATACTTCCTGACAGTGGGGAACGTACAGCATTCTATACATCCATAAACCTTCATCCTCTGTCTCCTCCACACTAAAGGTGGTATTACACTGCCCGATCTTCAGGCAGTGTGAGCGCCGATGGATGATCTTCAATTGGCGCTCGTTTGCCCGGGCTGATTACACATTCTGATGTAAAATTTCTACTGTAGTTGCTCCTCTCTCATTCTCTTCTATAGATTATCAGACATCTTTCCACCCGAGAAAAGATGCCGATGAACAATCTTTTGCTGGTTGTTTGGCTGCTTGATTATATGGGCCAATTATTGGGTAGGAGAGTTCGTATCCCTGATAATTGGGCCAAAATTGTGCAGTCTAATAGGGCCTTAAAATCTCAGTGCACCAAAAGATTTATGCTAGATCAGAAAGGAGACCAAAGAAGTACAATCAACCCGAGGGGGTCAGAGGACCCCAGCTGAGAGCCCAGTTGCAACTGTGACCACTGCAACAATATAGTTATACCACTGGTCCCTTGTTCAGGATTCTTGTCCCTTGACCAGAGGGAAAGAGCAGCTAAAAAGAGTATACTGTATCTTACTATGGATATGTCTTTTCTGCTGCCTAGTGATTTAAATAGGCACAGTATAATCCTTTAGTTTCCCCTGTCATGGTACTGCAGGAAAACAGAACACATACTACCCAGTTACACCTGATTGTTATGGGTTACAGTAAGAAGATACTTTGCAATAGACTTATTGTCAAAGGACTCTTCTATCAAAAAGGGATTTTTCAAATCGGAGAACCCATTTAAGAATTGTATTTCTATTGTATCCCTATTAACCCCTTTAATATTGATGAGCTATGTAAATTTCCTTGGCAAAACATTATTTATTTTAATTTTCATGTTCAGTTTTCATTTTTCTAAAATTATCACTTGAGGGTAGGTTGGTTACCCAGGGGCTGTTGAAGAAGGGTGGTAGTTTACAGTGACATGATGTCAATCTACTTCCAGGTGTTGTCAACCTCTCCTGCATTAGTGACCACCACTGCTCCCAGGGTCTGTGATATCTTCATGAAACAACCACATCCTGTTTCCTGTCCCACATGCTCATCCTTTTAAAGGGACAGTGATGTTTGCTGTAGAGTATGTTATAGAGTCTTAATTAAAGAACCTATGCAGTTTGTAAAGGTCTTTTCTAGCTTTCAAAAAGACAGCCCATTTATCAAGACTAGCTTATCAATACACCAGTCCTGCTCTGGCGTGAGATGTGACAAATTTATTAAGAGGCAAATACATCTAAATAAATTAGGTGCATCTCTGCCTTGTCGTGTGCCAGATTCTAAAGTCTACTCCAGCTACAGAGCTACAAAGTCACAAATTATAGTGCACATATGGTATGCACCATAATATGTGACTTTCTTTTGCCACAATAGTGGTGTAAAGCATTTAGTAAATGTCCCTCATTGTTTCAAGGAACACATATATTTATGAAAGACGTATCCTACTAAAGCACCAAGTGCCTGAGTGAACATGGGGAGATAGCTGTGACTTGTTTTTGAGATTTTTTTTTTTTTACCGAATTTCATAAAATGTTGAAGGTGCTTGACTTTCAAATTAGGATTTCTTAGATTCTGGAACTGCTAACAAATTCTTGGAAACTTTTCTTGCTATATCTTTTAGAGTTAACTTTTTACACTACAAACTACCTTTACCTTTGTGATATAGGGCTGAGCGTGATACCAAGCACAGCTGCTACACAGTGTACTTGGTAAGCAGAGAGAAGGCCGTGGTGCTCACAGCAGCACCAGTGCCTTCTCAAACAGCTGATCGACAGGGGTTCCGGGTATCAGACCCCCACCGATCGGATACTGATGACCTATCCTGAGGAGTCCAGAGGGAAAAAAAACTGTCTGGTGTAGTGAGCTTCATTTATATTTATAGAAGCAGATAGATAACGTGAGTGTGACCACGACACTTAAGATTGAGTGACTTTAGATTCAGGGACTTCAGTGGGGGACTGCAATAAGCCAGTTTCTTATTCCTACATTATATTGTATTTTTTAGGGGTGCACCGAAATGAAAATTCTGGTCCGAAACCGAAAATTCAGGATGCCCTTGACCGAAAACCGAAACCGAAACTGCCTTTTTGCCCAAATACTTTTAAAATACTTTTTTTTTAATGATATTTATAACAGTGCCATCCACAGACCCCCACCCACCCCATAACAGTGCCATCCACAGACCCCCACCCACCCCATAACAGTGCCATCCACAGACCCCCACCCACCCCATAACAGTGCCACCCACAGACCCCCACCCACCCCATAACAGTGCCATCCACAGACCCCCCCACCCCATAACAGTGCCATCCACAGACCCCCACCCCATAACAGTGCCATCCACAGACCCCCCCACCCCATAACAGTGCCATCCACAGACCCCCCCACCCCATAACGGTGCCATCCACAGACCCCCCCCACCTCATAACAGTGCCATCCACAGACCCCCACCCACCCCATAACAGTGCCATCCACAGACCCCCATTGGTACATATCGGCAGAAAATAGCGGGGAGGGACTGGGAGGAGGAGCTGGGGGCCGTTGCGTTCACTGTGCTCCGGCCCCCAGCTCCAGTAGTTATAAAATGTGTACAATTAATAAGGATTCTATTCATGAGGCCCCCTCTGCAGTAGAACATTCAATATAGCCACATCCTACTCACAGGGCTGTTATCTTAATGCTGGCCGGCCGGGCAGACGAGCGGCAGCGTCACGACTGACGTCACATGCCTGCGCCGCCTCCTTCATTCAGAAAGTAGGCCGGGCACATGACGTCAGTCGTGACGCTGCCGCTCGTCTGCCCGGCTGGCCAGCATTAAGATAACAGCCCTGTGAGTAGGATGTGGCTATATTGAATGTTCTACTGCAGAGGGGGCCTCATGAATAGAATCCTTATTAATTGTACACATTTTATAACTACTGGAGCTGGGGGCCGGAGCACAGTGAACGCAACGGCCCCCAGCTCCTCCTCCCAGTCCCTCCCCGCTATTTTCTGCCGATATGTACCAATATCGGCCGAAATGGATTAGGCCCATTTTCGGCCGATATTTTCGGCTGCCGGAATTTCGGTGCACCCCTAGTATTTTTCGCTTTTGTGGTGTAATCCCCATTTAGTATGTGTTGCACAATTGACAACGCAGTCCAGTGCACATCTTGCATGACGTATGCAGTCCTGAAACAGCCATTCGAGGGTGTATATCTTTGTTCAAGATGTGAGCAAATTACCAGTTTGGAATAGAAAATTGAGTCTCTAAACGGGCAAGTTGCAACACTGAGAGGCATTGACAATTTGCAAAAGAGTTTGCTTCTCACTGAGCAAGCACTCTTTGGGGTAGATGAGGGGGAGGTTGACAGAGAGGAGGCTGAGGAAAGTAAGGTAGTTAGCTGGGTAACAGTTAGAAAGCAGGGTAGAGGGAAGAATGTCAGGGAGGCTAGCCCTGATCTGACACACCCCAACAAGTTTGCACGTTTGGCAGATGAGCGGTTTGTCAATTCAGGGAAGGCACTGCTGCAGCCGGACACTTCCTCTGCCAGTCAGGGGAATGTCAGCTCCAGTAAGCAGGAGAGCAGGGCAATGCAGACAGGTGCTGGTAGTGGGAGACTCCATTATTAGGGGAACAGATAGGGCAATCTGTCACAAAGACCGTGATCGTCGAACAGTGTGCTGTCTTCCTGGCGCTAGAGTTCGACACATCGCGGATCGGGTTGACAGATTACTGGGAGGGGCTGGAGAATATCCAGCGGTCATGGTCCATATCGGAACCAATGACAAAGTTAGAGGCAGGTGGAGAGTCCTTTAAAAATGATTTCGGGGACTTGGATCAAAAGCTTAGGGCAAGGACCTCAAAGTTAGTTCATTCCGAAATACTGCCTGTACCACGGGCCACACAAGAAAGGCAGCTGGAGATTAACAAGTGGCTCAAGAACTGGTGTAGGAAGAAGGGGTTTGAGTTCCTGGAGAACTGGGCTGACTTTTCTATCGACTACAGGCTCTATCGTAGGGACGGACTGTACCTCAATGGGGAAGGGGCAGCTGTGTTGGGGAGAAAGATGGCTAGAAGGTTGGAGGAGTGTTTTTAAATTAGGTACTGGGGGGAGGGAAATTACATTATAGAAGGGGAAGATAGTGCAGATAGAGACCGGAGGCAAGGTAGTGGGACTGGGGGAGGAATGGAAGGAGGGACTAGAACAGTTCAGAAGGCAAGGTGTAGGGTAAAAAAAATATACATAAACCTCTCAATAGTATGTATACTAATGCCAGAAGCCTGACTAATAAAACTGGTGAACTGGAATTAGTGATGTGTGAGGACTATGACATAATGGGAATAACTGAGACATGGCTGGATGATAACTATGACTGGGCAGTTAATGTACAAGGTTACAGTCTTTTTAGAAAGGATCGTCAAAACCAGAGAGGGGTCTGCCTTTATGTAAAGTCCTGTCTAAAACCCACTCTCCGGGATGATATAAGTGAAGGACATGAACATGTGGAGTCACTGTGGCTAGAAATACATGATGCTAAAAACAATATTAAATTACTAATAGGAGTTTACTATAAATACCAGAGTCCACAGAAAATCTACTACTAAACGAGAGACAAGGCAGCAAATCATAATGAGGTGGTTATTATGGGGGACTTCAACTATTCAGATATACACTGGGAAACTAAAAGCTGTACATCCCATAAAGGAAACGGGTTCTTGACAATAACCAAAGACAATTACCTCTCCCAACTGGTTCAGGACCCAACTAGAGTTACGGCCATACTGGACTTAGTATTAACGAAGAGCCCGGACAGAACAACAGACATGCAGGTTGGGGGACACCTGGGAAATAGTGACCATAAAGTAATAACCTTCCAATTATCATTCAAAAGAGCGTTTCTACAGGGAGGAACAAAAATACCAAACTTCAAAAAAGATAAATTTAGCCAATTAAGAGAGGCCATAGGCCTAACTAACTGGGACAAAGTCCTCTAAAATAAAAATACAGCCACAAAATTAGATATCTTTAAAAGCATCCTAAAATCTCAATGTGAGAGGTACATACCGTATGGGAATAAAAGGTTAAGGAGCAAAAAAGAAACCAATGTGGATAAATAGAACTGTAAAGAAAGCAATGAATGACAAAAAGAAAGCATATAAATCACTAAAACAGGAGGGTAGCGAGGAAGCACTGAAAAACTATAAGGAAAAAAATAGAACATGTAAAAAAGAAATCAAAGCGGCCAAACTAGAGACCAAGAGATTAATTGCCAAAGAGAGTAAAACTAACCCTAAAATGTTCTTCAATTATATAAATGTTAAAAAGTATAAATCTGAAGGTGTCGGCCCTTTTAAAGAGTAATGAGGGGGGAGTCGTACTATGTGGCTGTACAGTTGAGCTACGTGGCTTGGTTGGTGCGGGCAGACTCAGGCAATCCGGCAGTGGTGCTGGAAGCAGCGTTGATGGGATCCTTTGAAGCACTTACGAATCTGGCATACAGGGGAGGGGCGGGCTCGGTAGAACACTATTCCCAATCTATGGCTGCGGTAGTGAAGATCTGGGTCAAATGGAGTCCGGTGAGCATTTCTAGAGAGAATATTCCTAGTTGGTCACCCTATATGCCTCTATGGAAAAATAGAGGCTTGCCGGAATTGCTCTCATTAATAGAGTTAGAATTTTGGCCCCCTTGGAAGGGATCCATGCCTATATTAACGACAAACTGGGCTTTCCCAATGTCTGTACTCAGGTGACGAGTCTGCTGGGGATAGCTAATGAGGTTGTTCCCACCAAATTCGTCAGGAAACTATACAGGATTCTCTTGTTTTATGCAAGGAAAACCATCCTCCTCAATTGGAAACCCCCTAAGAGGCCTATGGTGTAGCAATAAAAATAATCAATGCTGATCTTGAGCTATACAAGTTTATTTATGAACATCGAGGAACCCGGGATCGTTTTATGAAAATCTGGGATCCCTGGATTAGTGCCCAAACGCTGATGCCTTAGGTGGCGGCGATATCTGGGCTCTGGCTGATGAAGGAAAGTGTGTATGTGTGGGTGTATGCAGTGCTCTATATTATTCCAGGATATATTCTGATGGGTGCTACTCACAATATCTTGCTATTATCTACTGATGTCATGTGCAATGGGCTAACAGAACACTGTGGTGATTAATCCCATGCTGATCTATGTACTGCTTCTGTGTGATGTGCCTTCAGATGGTATGTTTGTAATACGTTTTGTTAAAATTTAATAAAAAGAGACTATTAAAAAAATGAGGGGGGAGTTGCAGAGAGCGATGAGGAGAAAGCAGTTTTTTTTTTCTCCAGTGTATTCACTGAGGAAAATAAACTGTCAGATGAAATGCTGAATGTAAAAATAAATTCCCCATTAAGTGTCCTGTCTGACCCAGGAAGAAGTACAACAGCAACTTAAAAAAATTAAAATAGACAAATCTCCAGGACCGGATGGCATACACCCCCATATCCTAAGCGAATTAAGTAATGTCATAGCCAGACCCTTATTTCTGATATTTGTGGATTCTATACTGACAGGTAATGTTCCACAGGATTGGCACATAGCAAATGTAGTGCCAATATTCAAAAAGGGTCCAAAAACAGAGCCTGGAAATTATAGGCCGGAAAGTTTAACATCTGTTGTGGGTTTTCTGAGAGATGCTATCTTGGAGCATCTCAACGGAAATAAGCAAATAACGCCATATCAGCATGGCTTCATGAGGGATCGGTCATGCCAAACTAATTTAATCAGTTTCTATGAGGAGGTAAGTTCTAGACTTGACAGCGGCGAATCAATGGATGTCGTATATCTGGACTTCTCCAAAGCATTTGACACTGTACCACATAAAAGGTTAAAACATAAAATGAGAATGATTGGACTGGGAGAAAACGTCTGTATGTGGGTAAGTAACTGGCTGAGTGATAGAAAACAGAGGGTGGTTATTAACGGTACACACTCAGATTGGGTCACTGTCACTAGTGGGGTAAATCAAAAGGAATAAAAATAACCACGTGTCGCCTAACTTCTAATAAGATATTGTATATACTTAAATAAGATGTACACCAATAATAGGGGTTATATATATGTGTGTGTAAAATGGAATCGATATAAAAAATAGAAGCGATATAAAAAATAGATGAAAACTAATACATAGTAAATAGGAGCCCCTTACTAAAATAAAGGAGGGGGACACAGCAATGCTCAGTGCTAATATGATAGAGCCATAAAACAGCTGGTGTATAATATCAGATGAAGCACATAAAAACATACAAAAGGTGATAAACACCGAAACTCACTAAACCAGGGAGGGGTGTAAAGGGATAAAACTCAAGACACCCAAAACAACCACCTCCCTCGCCTGGCTCGCTTGTAGAGTGGTTGGAAGATACGGCAGTCCACAGCTAGGAACTTCTGGTATAATCCTTTTAATAGGTAAATAGGTCAGGTGGGCTCAACGCGTTTCGGGGATAGACAAACCCCTTCCTCAGGAGCAGAACAAGTAGTAGGCTTATACAAGGTATTAGAACAAACAAACATATAGATATAGCAGATCTAAATAAAAAAAAGGGGGCGTGTTTGGCGCCGAAAAGATCGTCGGTGTCATTTCCGGAAGTGGCATCACTAGTTACATATAGAGAACCTGAATACAATTAAATACAAGAGAAACAAAACACACTGTACAGTATACATTAATTCTACATCTGTATAGTCCTAGTGGGGTAACTCAGGGATCAGTATTGGGCCCTATTCTCTTCAATATATTTATTAATGATCTTGTAGAAGGTTTGCATAGTAAAATATAAATTTTCGCAGATGACACTGAACTGTGTAAAGTAATTTACACTGATGAGGACAGTATACTACTACAGAGGGATCTGGATAGATTGGAGGCTTGGGCAGATAAGTGGCAGATGAGGTTTAACACTGACAAATGTAAAGTTATGCACATGGGAAGGAATAATGCAAGTCACCCGTACATACTAAATGGTAAAGCACTCGGTAACACTGACATGGAAAAGGATCTAGGAATTTTAATAAACGGCAAACTAAGCAGCAAAATCCAGTGTCAGGCAGCTGCTGCCAAGGCCAATAAGATAATGGGTTGCATCAAAAGGGGCATAGATGCCCGTGATAAGAACATAGTCCTACCACTTTACAAATCGCTAGTCAGACCACACATTGAGTACTATGTACAGTTCTGGGCTCCTGTGAACAAGGCAGACATAGCAGAGCTGGAGAGGGTCCAGAGGAGGGAAACTACAGTACCCTGAAAGATTATCAAAATTAGGGTTATGCACTTTAGACTGGGGGGGGGGGGGGGAGATTTAATTACTATGTATAAATATATCAGGGGTCAGTGCAGCGATCTATCCCATCATCTATTTATCCCCAGGACTGTGACGCAGGGACATCCTCTGCGTCTGGAAGAAAGGTTTGTACAGAAACATAGAAGAGGAGCAGTGAGACTATGGAACTCTCTGCCTGAGGAGGTGGTGATGGTGAGTACAATAAAGGAATTCAAGAGGGGCCTGGATGTATTTCTGGAGTGTAATATTACAGGTTATAGCTACTAGAGAGGGGTCGTTCTAAACTGAATCTTTATCAAGCAAATCACTTGATCAGATAAAGCTGACAAATGGAAGGCTACCTTTGACAGTAGAGTCGATCAATTAAAATGATCTGGTAATGCCCTTTAGTTTCTCTCCTCACGGTCTTCCAGTAGTTTTTTATTTTTATTTTTTTTATTTTTTACTTTTTCCAAGATCAATTGTATTAATTTTAACATGTATTATGCAATATAACTGTGTAGCCCCAGTTATGGGTCTTTAACACAATAAAAACAAGATATCCCTCCAGGGAAGGAAAACCAAGCAAAGGGGGTGTCCCCATTTTAGAGATCACCAAATCTACCATATAAAGGGGTTCCTATGTCAAAACCTAGCTCTGTTGCAAGTCTTAAATATGTGACAACAGAAAATTCCTAAACCAGTTATCCATCCACAGTCAGCTGTTTCGGGGGCTAACCAGGAGCAATGCTTAGGAGACTACTCAAACAAAACAATAGCAGATCTTGGGGAGACCAGCTACAAAAAATACTGCGGAGCCTCATTTAAGAGTCTCAATGCACTAGTTTTAACATGGCATATCTGCCTCTGCAAAGTAATGGGCGATTATAGACTAATATTAACTCCTTAAAGATGTGCCCTTTTTTTCGACCACCATATTCCAAGAGCCATCACTCCTTTATTTTCTGTCAACACTGGGGGCTTGTTTTTTGCAGGATGAGTTGTATTTTTTAAATGCTCCATTTTGGGGGGTAACCCATGTGGCGGTAAAGCTTATTTTTGAACATCTGCTAGAATAGCAGCAGCTCAAGTAAGAAGGCCACCTCCATAATCATGTACAGAAAATTACAAAATCTACAATGGGACAGTAAAATCTGATTAATACATTTGTTTCAGTATCTGCTTTTAGTTAGTAAAACATTTAGGTGATACAATCTCTTAAACCCTTTTACTGCCAAGTTAGTAACATAGTACATAAGGCCGAAAAAAGACATTTGTCCATCCAGTTCGGCCTGTCATCCTGCAAGTTGATCCAGAGGAAGGCCAAAAAAAACTGTGAGTTAGAAGCCAATTTTCCCCACTTTAGTGGGATAAAAAATTCAGAATAACTCCCTGGATCAACGACCCCTCTCTAGTAGCTATAGCCTGTAATATTATTACGGTACAGAAATATATCCAGGCCCCTCTTGAATTCCTTTATTGTACTCACCATCACCACCATACCAAGTTGTTGCCAATGGCAGAATATAATAGGGGCGTTTGGGTCAGCATCCCCAGGCTTGTCATCGCTGGAGGGCTCAACGACAACCGAAACTCCCAAATACTGTGGCAGGGCATAGGAGCGCATTGTTTCCGCCGTCGATCATCGGTATTGGGTTCAGGCCTAGTAGGCCTGAGGCCTATGCGGTAATAAAGTCTCGGCGCAGGCAGGTGTGATGACGTAATTGTGGGCCTGTGCCGGGACGCAGTACAGAGACGTTTGAGCGCCTGCTTCATCATCCCGGCCCCTACCATCAGTGAGTGAGCGCCTGGACACAGGTGAGTATTTTCTTTTTGTTTTTTGAGAGTGCCAACTTTGGGGGGACATTACTGGGGAGGCACAGGAGGACATATTAGTGAAGGAATAGTAGGGGCAAATTACTACATTGGGCCAATTTGGGAGCAAACTACTGCATGGGGGGCTGTGTGGGGGAAAACTACTGCATGGGGGTAGTGTAGGGCAAACTACTACGTGTGGGGGCAAATGACTGTGGGTCCAGATTGCTATATGGGGGCTGTGTGGGGGAAAATTACAGGAAAATATTATGGGACGTTATTTTTGTGGACATTATACAGTCATTATTACCTGGAGCACAATATAGCATATTATTATTACAGGAGCACTCTAGGGGACATTATAATTGCTGTAGACACTATCGGGACACTTGGGGTCATTTATCAAACTGGTGTAAAGTGGAACTGTCTTAGTTGCCCATAGTAACAAATCAGATTCCACCTTTCATTTTTGACAGCTCCTTTGGAAAATGAAAGGTGAAATCTGATTGGTTGTTATAGGCAACTAAGACAGTTTTACTTTACACCAGTTTGATAAATGACCCCAGTTATGTCTACTGGGGTCATTATTTTTTCAGCAGTATAGTACCTGAGGCATTGGGGAGTACCACGGGCACAGTATTGGGAGAGGCAACAGGATGACATTGTCAGGACACCAGGATGGGGAGGTTGATGGAAAAATTTTGAAATCGAATGTGTCTGAGTAACAAACTCTGTAGAGGCGAGCTGCGGCTGAAAGAATTTGTCATGGTGTTCTGGATCAAACGGAAGAGAAGAGGAAAGAGGTCTACATGACTGTATGTAAGAGGTGTGTGATGCTTTATTCTCCCCCAAGTCTTTTTTATTATAAATATATTTGTGGTCAAGGCTCCGGGGGGAGTGTGGGAACGAAGGAGGAGACACCGGACGTGGTGGGACCTAACTGGCTGGTGGTGTGCCTTTAGCCATGTGACGCGGGTAGCCAAAAAAGGGGGCTAACCCGGGGAGTCTGAGTTGAGGGTGAGACTGGAGATGAGGGAGGGTCGGGTGGGACACTGCACGAGCCGCGATGCCGACACCTGGGAGGAGAGCGTGGGGCCGGCTAAATACCCTACGCCCCTCCCACAAATGCAGGCTGGGAATCCAGCCTGCCATACTTGTGGTCAAGGCTCCGGGGGGAGTGTGGGAACGAAGGAGGAGACACCGGACGTGGTGGGACCTAACTGGCTGGTGGTGTGCCTTTAGCCATGTGACGCGGGTAGCCAAAAAAGGGGGCAAAACATGGATTTAGGCTGTTTATTGAATTGAAAATTTATAAGACCAAACTGGAGAAAGCTTTGGCGATCTCGACTCGTGGATGTGGGATGTAACGGGAGAAACATGTAGATTGCCATCGTCCCATCTTTCGTATGACGTGAGCGGGAACGCCATGTTTGGAAGCTGCGGATGCGGCCCCTATCCGGAAAGAGTGGCCGGAGATGGAGGCAGCATGGAACCCCAGACCTGAAACTATGGAGCGAATGTGCTTGATGAATTGCGCGGATGTCATTGGAAGCACGGGAAAAGGCAGTAGGGGGCTGTCGGGAGTTCTCTCGTGGAGAATGGAGAGTAGCTGATCGAATACCGACACTGGGCACCAAGGATTGGATGAATTGAAATATTCGATCTGGACCGGTGGACCGACTTGGGAGGTTTTGGAGGAAAGTAGAGAGAGGGTGAAGTGGTCTGAACTACGGCTTAGCTGGCTGATTGCTGGCCCTGGGTTCTGGGCTGAGGTGCAGCAGAATTCCCCAGGCCTGAGAAACCCATAGAAGCTGAGATAGAGGGCAGCTTTGAGGATCAGACTTCGGAAAGGGCCAAAAGGACTGCCATCTAGGGCGCCAGAAATTTTTTGGAATAAGTCCCCTGTGACTGGTTGTCTGGAGGGAGTGGGAGGAGAAGAGAGCTTCTGGATGCCTCTCAAGGCCGCCTTGACCGCCTGGGAGGAAAAGAAAGAGGTATGACTGGGGTGACTAATCATGTGATGGTGCTGGATGCCCGCTAGGTAAAGTCTGATGGTGTTGTGGGACAATCGGAGCTCTTTGTGGCAGTATGCCAGGAAGGCCAGGATGAAAGAGACTCTGTCCCTGTCCCCCCTGGGGTGAAGGTGTGCGAACCGCCTGAAGGTGTTCCACCCCGTGAGATAGTTGCGGGCTGAATTGACCGAGAGGGACCTGCGGATGAGACCGTGGGCTGCGGAAATGTATTCCTCTAATCCATGATCAGGGCTTCGAACCCTGGTGGGTTGATCCCGACTCTCTGTGCTCCCGGCATGACCTGAAAAAACAAATTGAAATTTAAACGGGACAGAGCATCGGCTGCGGTATTTTTCTTTCCCTCTATGTGTCTGCAGGTGACATGAAAATTGTACTGGAGAGACAGCCAGGTGAGCTTACGGACCAGACGCATGACCTTCGGTGAACTGGACCTACCCCTGGCGAGGATGTCGACGACTGCCTGGTTGTCGGTCATGAAACACACCGGCCTATTGCTCCATGACTGCCCCCAGATGAGAGCGGCTGCGACTATGGGGTAGACCTCGAGTAGGGGCGAGGACCTGGCAGCCTCCTGGTCCGAAGAGACCTGCGTGGGCCAAGGGCCCGCAAACCATTGGTCCCCGCAGATGGCCCCGAAACCGAGAGAAGCCGCAGCATCAGAGAAAACCAAGGGGGAGGCATCGTCCCACTGAGGGACGAAGAGGGAGATGCCATTCCAGCTAGACAAGAATAGGGACCACATGGCCAGATCTGCCAACGCATCGCGTCCGAGGTAAATGAGGGCATGCTGATCAGAGGCTGTTGGGAGGAGTCTGAGCAGGCCGGCGGTGAATGATCTGCCCTGTGGCATGATCCTGGCGGCAAAGTTGAAGGACCCCAACAGAGACTGGAGTTCCAACTTTGACACCGTGCGGGTACCCACAAGCCTGGCCACCGAGTCCTTTAGCCTGCTTAGTTTGTCCAGGGGAAGGCTGGCCTCCATTTTGACTGTGTCCAGGGTGATGCCCAGAAAGGTGATTACCCTGGAGGGGCCTTCCACCTTCGCTGGGGCCACCGGAACTTTCAGGCGATCGAACAGGCTGAGGAGGCTGACCAGCCTGTCCGGGGCATGCTCAGGCTGCTCGATGAGCAAGAAGTCGTCCAGATAGTGGATGACCCTCGGGCAGTGGACGTGATTGACCAGGACCCAGTGGAGAGCTTGAGCGAACTGGTCAAAGAGCCAAGGACTGCTCTTTGACCCGAACGTCAAGCGGGTGGCAAAATAATATTTTGCCCTCCATTTGATGCCGTAGAACTTCCACAGGTGGGGCAGGATAGGCAGCAACTTGAAGGCATCGGAGATGTCCGCTTTTGACAACCAAGCTCCTGCCCCGACCTGTAAGATGAGCTCCACGGCCTCGTCCAGTGAAGAGTACTGCATGGAGAATTCGTCCGACGGGACCAAGGAATTTAGGCTGGGGATGCTGGACGCATGAGGAGCGGACAGGTCGTAGATCAATCTCTTTTTATTAGATGATTTTTTGGTCACCAAACCTATGGGGCTGACTCGGTACACCGGGAAAGGGGACTCGGCAAATGGACCGATCATGAAGCCCTTCTGTAACTCCGCCTCCAGCAGTTCATCCACCGCTCCGGGATCCGCAAGAGAAGAGAGAAGGTTGGGGCACTCATGAGTGGACTGTGGAAGGGTGACTAGCCCTGTATGGAACCCCTCCGTGAAACCCTGTTTGAGGAACAGGACAAAACTGGGGTCATGATGTTGCTGGAGGAGGGAGAGTAACAGGTCGATGTTGACCCCGCCTAGTCACGGGCGTTTGGCCGTGCGTTGGGAACAAGAGGACTGAGGGTGGGCCCTAAAACAAATGGAGCAGATGTGCAAGGCTTTGCACTTATCGAAACTGCAGAAACCCAGGTTGAAATTGTTACAGATTTGATTCTTCCCTAGGAAGGTGATGGGACGACCTAGTTTGTCCGTGGCGGGGTTGGGTTTCTGCGCTCCAGAGCTGAACAAAGGCCTGGCCGGGGATGGGTTAGGGACATGGGGGCACCAGTCAGAGGAATGGAGAACTGACTGGCAACCGGCACAAGCAGGGGATTTCAGCCCGGCGAAATGCCTGCAAAAGATCTCCATGTCCAAGACCGCCCAGTTGGTGACATGCTGGTGCTGGAGGAACGCTGCTGCCGCTTTGGCGGAGAAGGACCGGTGGTATTCATAAAAAGCGGAACCGCCATATTTGTATCCCAACTCAGTGACCTTGTACATGTATGTGTCCAGTTCCTCCCTGCGGTGGGGATGAATGGAACACACGATGTCCCGGTACAGGCTGAAGGTCAGCATAAACTCAGGGATGGTTAGCTTCTTGTTTAGGCGGACGTCTTTGGACCTCAGTACCACTGACACATCACCGCAGGCGATTGTCCGGTTTTCGACCGTGTCATGTGTGGAGATCAGGATGGCGGCCAAATTGATGTCCTTCCCTGCCAGGATATCCCGCCTGATGTTTTCTGGTATGAAGAAAGCGGGGGCGATGTCGGGCGAAGCAAGGCTCGTACCTGGGGTGTTGGCGTAGGAGGTTGACGGAACAGCTTCGGGCTCAGCGGGAGGAGGAGGCGTGGCAATCGTGTTCTCGACGGCCTGGAGCCTTGAGTCGATGTGCGATATGGAAGATGCCAGGTTGTTGATGGTTGCATGGAGTTGGGTTAAGGAGAGCTGAATCGTTGACATGGAGACCAGGTCTTCAGTGGCTCCGGGTGGTTCGGAAGCCCTGGGTGACTGGGGAAAGAGCAGGCGATACAATTCCGCCTTTCGCGCTGATGCCGAGTGGCGGATCCCTTTCCTTTTGAGCTCGGCGACCAGCCTGGGGACGGTCCAGTGTCTGTAGGACGCGCGGCTGGCTGCCTCGGAGACCGCTGATTCAGGAATGGACATTGAGTCCTCAATGTCCGAAACGTGGGACATGGTCTCGGGGAGAGGGCACGCCGTTTGATTCGGACCCTGTTGGGAGGATCTGAATTGAAAAGACAAACTTATGCAAGAGAACCCCCAGAAGGGGGAAAAACAGGGGAAAATAATAAAAAATAAAAAAAAATCTTACCTTGGGCCCAGCGGAACTTGGGGTGGAAAAAGGGGAACCTGGGAATGAGCAAGAAAAGAACCCGGGAAGGTCCGCAGGGAGGGTGAGACTTGCACCTCGTAACCTGGGATTGGTGAGTGAGGTGGAAATTTAACAGATACCTGCGTGGAGAGGTCTACCAACAACATTTCTGAAAATGGAACTTACGCGGATGACGATCAGGAAAAAAAAAACGAGACCTGAATGGGGAAGAAGAAAATGACAACCTGAGCGGGTCAGGAGCTACACGAGGGTGATGGAACGTGCCGGATGATCGGACTGAAGACCCATGGTGTGCCAGGAGATGGCTGCTGGAGAAGAAGAAGACGGTGCCATGGCCGAGTGGCCCTTGTGAAGCCGTGATGACAAGGTGAAAACGAGAATGGATGTGAGTGAAATATGAAACATGAAAAGCAACAAGGCCTGCGCGGGAGGAAAAGAAGAAGCGAGAGCTGGTTGACCGGTGACTGGAAGGAGTTGGGTCCCGTGAAACGAACCGAAGGCCGAGATGCCTCTGGCGATGAGGCCTCAAATGCCAAAGTGGACTCCTACCAGAGCGACGGCCAGTGAGGCGACATGGCCCGCGCATGGCGGCCATGGAGAGACACACGGGACCCGCGTGTGGGAGGTGAAGAGCCTGACCGTGATATATATGCAAGGCAGGAGAGAAGGCATGACAGGATGGTGAGAGACGAGTTGAACGTGGGTGTGACAAAGACAGGTGAAGGCCCTAACGGGGAAGGCCATGGAAATGAGTGAGTGTGGGGGTGTCAGGCGACCGGCCCTGACATTCCGTGATGGGAAGGAGACGAGAACGGGGTCTGACAGGGCAGGTGGACATGAAACCTGAACGTGCCAGGTGAACAGGACATGAACAGTGACGGAAAACGACAAGAACCTGAACGTATCAGGTGACAGGACATGAAGTGAAAACTGAACGTGACAGGAGACAGGACATGGAGCGAACCTGAACGTATCAGGTGGCCAGACATGAAGAGTGACCGGACAGGAAAGGAGCCTGGATTCAAGGTGACTGGACAAGAGGAGAACCTGCGCGAGTCAGGTGACAGCACATGAAAAAAGAACCTGAACGTATCAGGAGACGGGACATGAAGACGGGCCTGAACGTATCAGGTGATGCAACGAGGAGAACCCGACATGATGGGTGACCAGACACGGAAAAGAACCTGAACGTATCAGGTGACTGAACACGAAACGAACCTGAACGTATCAGGTGACTGAACACGAAACGATCCTGAACGTATCAGGTGACTGAACACGAAACGAACCTGAACGTATCAGGTGACTGAACACGAAACGAACCTGAACGTATCAGGTGACAAGACAGGAACGAACCTGAACGTATCAGGTGATAAGACAGGAAAAACGGACCTGAACGTATCAGGTGACAGGATGTGCAGAGTGAAAAAAACGACATGACGAGAACTTACTTAGGTGACAGGACACGGAGGAGAAACATATCAGGGGACGGCCACGGATATCTTACACGCCCTGGAGCGGAGCCCGGCTGCGACCCTCACAAGGCCGGAGGGCGTCACTTAAGGGAATGCATCCGGGCTCCCAGTGGGGTGCTCCCGGGCGTCGGAATGCGCAGTTGGCCCCCCGAGAAAAAAGGTCGTGGCAGGGGTTACATGGTAGAGACGGTGCGCCCCCTGTTGAACGGCTCAGGGGCGCCCAGCCGTCCGAACATCTGTGCCGGACTGCTGACGTTTCCCCGCTGCCTCAGGAACTGCCAATCTGGGTATGCAAGGTCTGAAGCCCAGATGCACTGTGCTGCAGACCCACCATGGGCACCCAGCCCGTCCTGCCATGTGATTCCAAGACCGGATCCCCACGCCCGAGCGGGGGGAGTGCTGAAGGGGACCGGTCCTGAGAAGCGGCGCAGGAGCGGGCGGGAGATGGGCGGAGAAGAGGCGTGGCGTTCCGGCCGGGTTTGAAGTGAGGCAGCGGGGTGGTCATGCGCGATGCTGGCGGCAGTGAGCGACGGACCCCTCGGCCCGGAGGAAGCCTGGAGGCGCGCGGCAGACTGCGGCCGCGCAACACCCGACCTGTGAAGGAACCGGAGGCACGGAGCCTACTTACCAACGCCGCAGAGGAGATGGACGGAGCCGGGGGACGCGGTCGCCGCTACACGCAGGAGCTGGGAGCCGGAACCGGAAGTCGCACAGGTAAGACGTCACACTGCACGAGCCGCGATGCCGACACCTGGGAGGAGAGCGTGGGGCCGGCTAAATACCCTACGCCCCTCCCACAAATGCAGGCTGGGAATCCAGCCTGCCATACATATATATATATATATTTTAAATTTGGCTCCTAATTTTTTTTGTTGTGGCCTGGGTATTTTTTATTCTGTAGCACGGTGTGCTGCTGTCTCCTAGATGAATGTGATGTTATATGGCCTAGGAAGAGACAGTCGCTCACAAAGCACCGCAGCCTCTTCATACAGAAAAAAATTAAAATAAAATGGAGGCAGGGGCCCAAGTTTGGTAGACAGCCCCGAGCCTACCATGCACTTAATCCGCCCCTGGTTGTTACTATCCTATTAAATCCATGATTATAATCGGTGAAATATTCTTGGTGCTGGACTTGCTTGAAGTCAGGAAGCAGCATGAAAACCTTTAAATCTTGGATCTGTGTGTGTTTGTAAAGGAGGGGGCTGCAAGTGACAGCCTGCTACTATTATCTCTCACCTTGTACAACGTCCAGTGATCCTGAGCGGGTGGTGATAAAGAAACTTTTGTTGATGTTATTATCCCTCTTACTAATCAGATACGCTGAGTACAGTGACCGGATTCCTTGGCGGAGTTCACAAACGCAGATATGAGCCCGGCCTAAGAGAGTGAGAAGATTAAAAGCTGTATTAGCCCAATTCTGCAGACGATTGTCAGGAAGGAAGCATTTCTTCCTGGCAATCACCTGCTTGCTAGCGGAAGAGATCGCTGCTATCACATGCAGTGATCTCCTCCACAGCATGAAGAGGAGAGATTATTATGCCATCCCTTGTCCCTAATGCTGTCACGGATGTAGTAGGGGACAACACCAAAAGACAACAAGAAGGAAGGGGAAAGACACTAGGCCTCACCGCTAGGGAAGGAAAAGGGTCACCACCTATAAAAGCCTGCTCCTTGCCCTAACTCAATGGTAGAGATGCCCATACACAGTAAACTAGAAAACCCTGGGGACCCTCGGATGCCCCAAAGGTAATGATAGGGTAGAGACAACCCGGTCCTTCCCTGGTGAAGGAACGAGCCTCTCGCTGAGGCCTAGTAAACAACCGGAAGGAAGGGGTGATACAAAACACAACAAGTGGAACACTTAACTTCTGAGGATGATGGATGAACAGGACTAGAACCACACTCCAGCTCTTCCAAAACCGAATGAAGCTATCCAGAGCATGGAGTGATGAGATGAGTCAAGTCAGACTAAATAGGGGGAGGTAAAGGTCACATGATCCACACCTGAACAGGAGGTATGGACGTACCAGTAACACCCAGACAAAGTGAAACTAAAAGAGGCTGTCAGATCACTCATGTGCAGCCAGTCTTTCAGACCTTCTAACACCTGTCACAGGTGTGACACATGCTGTCTAGTTTGCCGGCAGCAGATCATGATTAGACAGCATGATGTGCCGCCAGCAAACAATGATTTGTAAGCATGCTTAAAACTTAACTGCAATCAGTGGCAGTATTAGACTGCTGGATCATCGCTAACGAGCATTACTTCGAACGCACATTAACAATTAACTGACCGAGATTCGGCCAGTCTAAAATGCTCAAATTGCACTCAGTGTCATCAAATGCTGGTACACAATGTACTGTACACCAACTTTATAGCTGTGTGTTACATTTAATTAGGAGCTGATTTAAAGTTAGGAATGTATTGATTGATTTCTAAACATCTCACTGTTGACACATTTGCATGGATTATACATTAAATAGGTTGTACATTATGCAGAACAGCTGCAGAAGCCAACAACCTCTCTCTATATATTTGCCAGAAAATGTGGAGTGACTCCTTTTTGAGCCTTGGAAACTGAATCTGTTTTGCAACTGCCGGAAGAATTCTTATTAGGAAACTTTTGGTTTCCTTAATTCTGTTCCCAACGGTTGAGATGTTGAGCAATGAAGCCTCAAAATTTGTCAGGGAGGGGTATTGCTGCTAGTTCCCTGTTTCAGTGAATGTTTTTGGAAACCTCAACTACAGGAATGCAACTGCTTTTAAAGGAACACTGATGTATAAAGATATATCCAGTGTATAAAGAATATTAAAGATACTAGTGACTACTGCTAATACCTATACATCCAGTTCAATATCCATTAAGGCTTCTTTCTAAGTATCTTTTTATTAAGTTTTCAACAGTACAGTAAACTGAAAACAACTAAAGTGAGGTCATCTCAAAACCAGCAATGTTGATACATACTATATCATAAGAAATTGCCAAAAGCGTTTCACAATGAAATCACTGAGAAAGTATTGTCAGGTTACTATGTAGTATGATCACTCCTCAAATTGTTCAGTGATAGGGATATGTTAATAAGTGGTGATATAAACCCTACAAGAAAGAAGAATTGAAGATCTAGAAAGAAGGTAGGAAGGGGTTGGAGGTGGACAAGGGAGGCATCACAGGGCAGAACCTGTATCAGACTATTAAGGCTTCTTAACCGCTTAGTGACCACCCATACGTGTTTTTTTACGGCGGTCACTAAGGGGCCTCAGGCTGGGCCGACACTTTTTCACTGCGGGCCAGTCTAAGCACTGCAAGGGTCCGTGGGGACCCAGCTCTGACATGAGAGCCGTGGACCTGCTCTAACAGCCTAAACCGGCAGGAGTGCCGATCCGGGCTGTTTAACGCTTTACATGCCGCGGGCAAGGCGTCTGCTACATGTAAAACACTGACAGAGGGAGTGGACACCCTCTGTCTCCCATCTGCCCCAGACCAGCCTTGACTAGCTTCTGGTAAAATCAATCAGAATATTGTCTGTTGTAGTCCCCTTGTGGGACTATTAAGTGGTAAAAATTAAAATATGCTTTTTTTTCCATTAAAAATATGCTTTTCAATGAAAAAAACAGAAAAAAAAATGACTCGCACTACATAAATATCATGTAAAATTATTCCCTACGGTGAACTCCGCAAAAAAACACAAAAAAAATGACAGTCGCTTATTTATACTTAGTTGCCACTGAAAAAAACCTAATAAGCGATCAAAAAGCGTCATTTACTCCAAAATTATACCAATGAAAATTACAAGTCTTCCCGCAAAAATCAAGCCCTCACACAGCTCCATAGAAAGAAAAATATAAAAAAGTTATGGGTCTTGGGAAGCGGCGATGCAAAAAGATTTTATTCCTTTTTATTGAACAAAAGTAGTAAAACTGAAAAAATATGTATGTATTTGGTATCACTGTAATCGTACTAACCCAGAGAATAAAGATATTATATTATTTATACCGAAAAATGAACGCTATAAAATTTATAACATGTGGCAGTATTGCAGTTTTTCCCATTTACCTCCCAGAAAGAGTTAATAAAAATTAATCAGAAAGTTATGTGTACTCCAAAATGGCACCATTAAAAACTACAAGGCATCACTGACCTGGTCCTCTCCTGGATCACATCATACCTCACAGACCGGATGTTTAGCGTCTCCTACTCCCGCAACAACACCTTGTCTCATTCCCTCTCTGTTGGTGTCCCGCAAGGTTCTCTCTTAGGACCCCTGCTCTTCTCTATCTACACTTTTGGCCTGGGACAGCTCATAGAGTCCCATGGCTTTCAGTATCACTCCTACGCTGACGACACACAAATCTACCTCTCTGGTCCAGACATCACCACCTTACTATCAAGAATCCCACAATGTCTATCTTCTATATCCTCCTTCTTCGCCTCTCGCTTTCTTAAACTTAACATGGATAAGACAGAATTCATAATCTTTCCCCCATCTTGTTCAACCCCCCCAACAGACCTATCTATCATGATCAATGGCTGCACACTCTCCCCAGTCAACAAAGCCCGCTGCCTTGGAGTGACCTTGGATTCTGCCCTTTCCTTCCGACCGCACATCCAAGCCCTTTCCACCACCTGCCGCCTCCAACTCAAAAACACCTAACTTTGAATCTGCGAAAATACTTGTACATGTTCTCATTATCTCCCGCCTAGACTACTGCAACATTCTCCTCTGTGGCCTTCCATCTAGCACTCTCACACCCCTCCAATCTATCCTCAACTCTGCTGCCCGACTAATCCACCTCTCACCCTATAACTCCTCTGCCTCTGCCAATCCCTTCACTGGCTCCCCATTGCCCAACGAATTCACTTCAAAGTACTAACAAATACATACAAGGCCATAACCTGTCCCCTCCCTACATCTCTGAGTTACTTTCCCGATACACCCCCACATGCACTCTCCGATCCTCACAAGACCTCCTTCTCTCCTCTCCTCTTATTGCCTGTTCCCACAATCGACTCCAAGATTTCTCCCGTGCATCCCCCATACTCTGGAACTCGCTACCCCAACGTATCAGACTCTCACCTACAGTGGAATTCTTCAAAAGAAACCTGAAAACCCACCTCTTCAGACAAGCCTACAACCAGTGACCCTGCTATACCACCATGACCAACTTAACCCGCACCTACTGTGTACTTCTCCCATACCATGTAGATTGTAAGCCCTTGTATGTATGTGCACCCCTTATCATATGTACAGCGCTATGGAATGAATGGCGCTTTAATAATAAATAATAATAATAACTTGTTCTGCGAAAAACAAGACCTCACAAAGCTATATTGACGGAAAAATAAAAAAGTTATAGCTCTTGGAACGCAACAATAAAAAAAGGAAGACAAATGCTTGGTCAGTAAGGCCCAAAACAGGCTGGTCACTAAGGGGTTAATAAAGATAACTTAGTCTAGACTCAGTATCTGCTCTACTTTCTGAAGATTGCTATTAAAACTGATTTACTTGTTTTTATACTTTTAGGAATCCTGGAATTAGCCAGTTAGTCATGTTACTATGATCTCAAAAGATTTTGGGCCCAAGCTTAATGCATAAGTGCAAAGTTCTGGATCCAAAACTCCTCTGCCCCTTTCCTAGTGGTAAAGACATGCTAGGATGGACATTGGATTACATTCTGTCTTTCTCTTCTCTATTTGGCCCAGGCCACCATGTTGACTACTTTCAAAGATATCTCATCTCTGCAGAGTTTGCCACACAGACATCTTAGGTTCCTCACTTTTCTATCACTCTCTCACCCATGGTGCCCCAACAGTGTTATCCTGCTGCTACCCCAATTCTGTGCCCGTTATGCTCTCCAATTCTCCCAGATACTATATTGCAGAAATAATGCTTCCATATAATGCTGTCTCCCCAATTGTAGTAATTCTCTTCCAGAGTGCCCTCATTAGTAATCATGCTCCCTAAGGTGCCCCAGTAGTGATAATGCTCCCATAGAGTGCCTCTGTTAGTAGCAGTACTCCATTTGGTGCCCAGTAGTGGTAAGGCCCCCTATAAGTGCCCCCAGTAGTAATAAGGCACCTCTATAGTGCACCCAGTAGTAATAAGGCCCTAATATAGTAGCCACAGTAGTAATAATGGCCATCTGCAGTTCTCCCGTTCGTATGTTCCCTCAAAAGGACAAAGAAAAATAAATACTTACTTGAATCCATGCCACTGTCTGCAATGCAGACCACAAGCCTATTCAGGCCTACATCTTGAGTTGCTTGTATCCCAGTGGAGGCAGTAGCAATGATGTAATTGCGCTGCCTGCATCCTGGCACAAGTGTTCACAATGACATCATTGTGTCATCTGAGACCCAATGCAGGTGGTCACAATGATGTCATTGCTTCATGTCTGCCAGCATCATTTTACTGCCTAGCAGCCTGTGGCCCATGGAAGAGAACAGCCAGAATGAGAGCCATTGTCTTACGTGTCCCGTAACCTGTATTGTTGTCCTGAGGATGGCAATACTGTTGTATGTGCGGCAGCTACTATGTTCCAGCCTTGGAAAAAACTGCTGGCATCCATGCCCAGATGGTTTGGCCTAGTGATGCCCCTACCTGTGACTTTTTTTTATTATTTTTTATTATTTTGGATGGATCATGTGTTTCATAAGCTACATGCTCCTTTATATTAGACCACAAAATGCTATTATTGTATGTGGATTTAAAGGAGTTTTCCTATAACAAAAAGTGATGACATACAGCTAGGATATGTTATCACTTTCTGATCTGTAGCAATCAGACTGCCAGGCACCTGATGATTCTGAGAATGAAAGGATCACAGGATTGGTTTAGCACTGCACAGTGGACGCTATCACCTCCTGGTCCAAAAAGAACTGGGGCAGATGGTCTCGCACACTTTGATCAAAATGAACTTTACATTTGTGTGTACAAGATATAACAATAATACAGCTCAAAATGTACCTTGTGTATTTGTTTTGCTTTGAAAAACATACGGATGTGCTAATAGATGATTGCAAATTGGAGGCACAACACTTTTATAGGACTAAAATGGTGCCACCAAAGGGCTGCACTGGTTCTGGTCCCAAGTCTGGGCCTGATATAACCATGTAGTAATGGTCCAATGTAAAAAAGAGCGCCTCCCTCTCAGTATATGATATTGCTCTTTGTGCTCCTCCCATGTGTTTTTGGCGCGCTTATAGTTTTTTAAGTGTCTTACTTGCACTAATGTATTACTGAATCTGATGAATGAACCTTTTCAGCCTGAAAAGTATTGTTTGCTTTTGATTGCTATTTGCTACATAAAGAGAATCTGGTTTACGAAAGTTACTGTGACCCTCCACCTCCGTCTACTGTGATTGGGAGAGTGACTACCATAATCACCCTATCCACCACTCTGTCCAAGGCTGTTTTTATTTAGCTGAATCTCACTTTCTGGGAGTTCATTTAGTGGCCAAGGCGTCAAAACATTTTTTTCAGGAAACATGAGAGTAGCAGTTTGTGGCCTCAAGCTGAAGAGATATTGGGCAAGGGCTGATTGGCCATAGACCTTACAGATAAATTTCCCGGTGGGTCGTTGCCACGGCCAGCCAATGGAAGTTTTTGGGTATGTATTTTGTGCTGCTGGGGTAGTATTTTGTGATGGACTGTAGTATTGGTAGTGGCTCTGGTGGGGTGCTATAATGTGCCACAATATGGTATTGCAGGCCCTGCCTTCTATCAATTTGGACCAGACTACAAAACAAGGTCACTTGTAGGCCTCTTTCACACGGGCGTCACGTTTTGGCTCCGGAGGTGTCCCGGGTGCAATGCGGCAAACCCGCGCGAGTAGGTACCCAATTGCAGTCAGTTTTGCGTTCCGTTGTTCAGTTTTTATCGCACGGGTGCAATGTGTTTTACACGCGTGATAAAAAACTGAATGTGGTACCCAGACTTCACAAAAGTTTGGGTTCAAGGTTGTGTAGATTGCTAGGAGACAATCGGGATGGAGACCTGATTATTATTATTTTCCCTTATAACATGGTTATAAGGGAAAATAATAGCATTCTTAATACAGAATGCTTAGTACAACAGGGCTGAAGGGGTTAAAAAAAATATATAATTTAACTCACCTTAATCCACTTGTTCGCGCAGCCCGGCTTCTCTTCTGTCTTTTTCTTTGAGGAATAGGACCTTTGATGATGTCACTGCGCTCATCACATGATCTTTTACCATGGTGATGGATCATGTGACGGACCATGTGATGAGCATAGGGACGTCACCACAGGTCCTTTTCCTGTGCACAGCAAAGATGAAGACAGAAGAGAAGCCGGGCTGCGCGAACAAGTGGATTAAGGTGAGTTAAATTATATATTTTTTAACCCCTTCAGCCCTATTGTACTAAGCATTCTGTATTAAGAGTGCTATTATTTTCCCTTTATAACCATGTTATAAGGGAAAATAATAATGATCGGGTCTCCATCCCGATCGTCTCCTAGCAACTGTGCGTGAAAATCACACTGCATCAGCACTTGCTTGCGGATGCTTGCGATTTTCACGCAGCCCCATTCACTTCTATGGGTCCTGCGTTGCGTGGAAAACACACAAAGAGGAGCATGCTGCGATTTAAACGCAATGCACAAGTGATGCGTGAAAATCACCGCTCATGTGCACAGCCCCATAGAAATGAATAGGTCCGGATTCAGTGCAGGTGCAATGCGTTCACCTCACGCATTGCACCTGCGCGGAAATCTCGCCCGAGTGAAAGGGGCCTTAGTATTTTTTCAAGGGCCACTTTAAGTTACCAGTCCACCCTGATGTTGGGTGATGGAACAGTATAAACAT
Source organism: Bufo gargarizans (assembly GCF_014858855.1). Taxonomy (NCBI): domain Eukaryota; kingdom Metazoa; phylum Chordata; class Amphibia; order Anura; family Bufonidae; genus Bufo; species Bufo gargarizans. Next base: position 217,703,526 of record NC_058084.1, read on the forward strand.
ATGATACAAAGCACACAAGTAAGGGCTCTTTCACACCTGCATTCTTTTCTTCCGGCATAGAGTTCCGTCGTCGGGGCTCTATGCCGGAAGAATCCTGATCAGTTTTATCCTAATGCATTCTGAATGGAGTGAAATCCGTTCAGGATGCATCAGGATGTCTTCAGTTCCGGAACGGAACGTTTTTTGGCCGGAGAAAATACCGCAGCATGCTGTGCTTTTTGCTCCGGCCCAAAATCCTGAAGACTTGCCGCAAGGCCGGATCCGGAATTAATGCCCATTGAAAGGCATTGATCCGGATCCGGCCTTAAGCTTAACGTCGTTTCGGCGCATTGCCGGATACGACGTTTAGCTTTTTCTGAATGGTTACCATGGCTGCCGGGACGCCAAAGTCCTGGCAGCCATGGTAAAGTGTAGTGGGGAGCAGTATACTTACCGTCCGTGCGCAAGGATCACGTGATCGCATGGCACGTCATCCATGCGCATGGGGCGCTCTGACGTCATTCTGGAGCGCCCCGGGAGCCACACGGGGACGGTAAGTATACTGCTCCCCCGCTCCCCGCTCCTACTATGGCAACCAGGACTTTAATAGCGTCCTGGCTGCCATAGTAACACTGAACGCATTTTGAAGACGGATCCGTCTTCAAATTCTTTCAGTACACTTGCGTTTTTCCGGATCCGGCGTGTAATTCCGGCAAGTGGAGTACACGCCGGATCCGGACAACGCAAGTGTGAAAGAGGCCTAAATCAAATAAAGAATGGTTGAAAAGAAGATATGTGTTTTGGAATGCCCAAGTCACAGTCCTTACCTTAACTTTATCGAGATGCTGTGACATGACCTGAAGACAGCTGTGCAGTAGGGCTGCACGATATGGGAATTTTGTGCGATTGCGATTAGGGCCCTAAAAATTGCGATAACGATATGCGATGTGATATTTTAAGGGAATTGTGCTAGAGGTCTATTTGCTTGGATTTTCAAGGCAAAAGCACACACAAATTACTGATAATGCAAAGTACAAAATACAAAACTTGCCATTTTCATAATAGCACTGCACAGAACAGATAAACAGAATAAATAGAAGAACATTTGTTCATTAAAATAACGACTTGCCTCCAGCCCCTCCTACCTCCCCATACTGTAACTGATGTATCGCCGGCCGCGCTGTGCAACATAGCGGCCGGCGATACATCCGTGTCAGCCACGTAAAAAGTCAACCATCGCTTTATAAGACGCACTGCCATTTCCCCCCCACTTTTGGGGGGGAAAAAAGTTTGTCTTATAAAGCGAAAACTATGGTAATACAATTGCAGCATTTTTGGGTCGGCCAATTGGCGATTGCGATATGGCTATTTATTGCGATTGCGATATATTGTGCAGACCTACTGTGCAGTGTACACGCTAGTCATCCAAGTAACACATTTGCAGGGAAGGATGATCCAAAATTTCAATTCAATGTTGAAGCTATTGGAAACATTTAGTGGAAGTGATTACTGCAAAATTGGATCAAGTTATTAAATCCAAGGGCTTCTTACTTTTTCTCCCTGCATTGTGGATGTTTACTCAATCTGCCAATATGAATGATACAACTGTGTGTGCTCTTAGTTTAGGCTACTTTCACACTAGCGTTCGGCTAGCGTTCGATCGGATCCGTTCTGAACGGATCCGATCATAATAATGCAGACGGAGGCTCCGTTCAGTACGGATCCGTCTGCATTATTTTAGCAAAAAAAAGCTAAGTGTGAAAATAGCCTAGTACGGATCCGTCCAGACTTTCAATGTAAAGTCAATGGGGGACGGATCCGCTTGAAGATTGAGCCACATTGTGGCATCTTCAAACGGATCCGTCCCCATTGACTTACATTGGAAGTCTGGACGGATCCGCACGGCCAGGCAGACACCCGAACGCTGCAAGCAGCGTTCAGCTGTCCGCCTGTCCGTGCGGAGGCGAGCGGAGCGGAGGCTGAACGCCACCAGACTGATGCAGTCTGAGCGGATCCGCCTCCATTCAGACTGCATCAGGGCTGGACGGCTGCATTCGGGTCCGCTCGTGAGCTCCTTCAAACGGAGCTCACGAACGGAAACCCGAACGCTAGTGTGAAAGTAGCCTTACTTAGATTGTGTTGTCTACGATTGTGACTTGGATAACCAAACAACTAACACAGAAACACCCCTTTTTTTTATTCGAGCAAGGATAAGCCCCACCCTTTTGTGGTCTGCTTTCATGGGGAACTTCCATGATAAAAGAGACTGTTGACTAAAATGTCTCGGACATAGTGTCTCCCATGGACAGAATTCTCAGAAGCAAGCTTCTCCTTCAGCTATTTTGACAAGTCTCTTGAGTTTAGCCTCTCACAATGGCATGAACGCCCTAGACTCAGCTCATGCAACAGCTACAGAACCAGAGGAGTGAAGGGCCTAAACCTAGCATTCAGTTGAGATATTGTTAGCAAACAACTGGATGAGGCAGCATAAGGGCCATTGTGATCTTTTATTGGAGTCCTTGCTTCCTACTCATGCCACTGATTCAAGGGAATGGTCTTATGCAGACTAGATGGTGTCACCAGCAGCATCATCCAGTGAGACGTAGAGAAAAATGTGCTGCCAGATTATGCCAGTGCATTAACACAGGAGGAGCTACTGTCAAGCTTATATTACGCCTGCAGATCTTCAAGGAGATTGCCGGGAAAGGAGATGCTGCTATTTCATGCAAAGTATGGGGAGGAGCGATTGCTAATGCCATTGCTCGTCCCCATACTGAATCACTATATGCCAGCAGCAAATCATGAATACACAGCATAAATTGCTGCCGGCAAATTAGGACTTTGAAATCTGCTTAAAGGTTCCAGTTACCTGAAGAAGAATCATTTGCTTGTTCATTGGGTAATTGGCAGCAGTATTACACTGCCAGATCTGCACAATTATCTGGAGGTGTAAAATAAGCTGCAGAATACAGGCTAGATGTGCTGCCATAGGGGTGTAACAAAGAATGATGTGCTGCCTGGGGAAAACTGGGGAAGGTAGTTGTAGCTGGGAGATGCCTCCATGGCCGTTAGGCCAGATACAGGAAAACGAGAAGGACTATAGGGAACCCCAGTGATCAGCTATCAGGAAACCCAGATTGTTGTACAGCTACTATTAAAATGATATACAATTTCGAGAAGAATGGCTCTTTTGCATAAACTTAGTATGTCCTAAAAGGTTAAAGGGAATGTGTCATCTGTCATTTCTTTCTGCCAAATAAAACCAGATCGTAATGCATATCCTTTTTTCCAATCATTTTTTTATTTTCTGATTGTAGATTTTGTAATTCTGTTTCCTGAATGTGATTATGGGGGCTGCTGTCTTGCCTGAGCTGCAGTTAACAGCATTTCGGGAGAGATGCTTTTCAGCAGTCTCCATGGGTCAGAGAGATAATAGTGAAGGGGGCTAATTGGAGATACTATGGGCGTTTTTCTAGGCATTCTCTGTGACCTGCGATGGTACAAGGAAGGATTAGATAAGCTATGGCAGTCACCTATTGTGAATGGTGGATCCTGTACATAGATCATATCTGTCATTGTTATTCTGTCTGTAATGAAAAACGTGACTTAAAAGGAACCTCTCACATTGAACATGGTGTCTGAGCTGCAGGCAGAGTGTTATAGAGCAGGAGGAGCTGAGTAGATTGATATATATATATATATATATATATATATATATGTATATATATATATACAGTATATATAATATAAGTGTACTTATTTGGGAGACTTTGAGTATCATGTACAAATGTTCAGAATCTGCATGAATTGTGTAAAGTATATGAAGACTCTATCTAGTCCATATACCGACTTATCAACATCAGGGATGCCCAACCTGCAGCCCTCCAGCTGTTGCAAAACTACAACTCCCAGCATGACTTTATAGATGTAGGTTGTCCAGGCATGCTGGGAGTTGTAGTTTTGCAACAGCTGGTGGGCCGCCGGTTGGGCATCCCTGATCTAGATAATGACACTGTGGGAAATTGCACAACTCGTTGATCGGTTCCAGGTATTCAGCTGATCAGCAGGCAAGTGGTAAGTGTCACATGTGACATAGTGGGGAAATCTTTAAAACTCATAAGTTTTCTTAAAATTACTGTGCAAGACGTCTTTGCCTTTGACGTCCTTGCCTGAAGTGAGCCGTAAGGTTAAAAGAGGAGGAAAGAAGAAGTGAAAATCGCCAGATCCATTCAGAACTCACAGGTTTTAAAATTATCCCTTGCTATGCAAATTTCCTGACCAACTGGCTGGTTCCCAGTTATGCATGGGGAGAAGCTGCAGTCACATCTGCTTCCCGTTTTGCCATCTGTTTGGCCTCATCCAAAGCAGCTTGCTTTTCACTGATTAAGCTGTCTTGCTCAACCATTAAGACATACACCCACTCTGGAGGTTGCTCGATTGGGGACACATTCATAACTGCAAAAGCCATACTCATTTTACTCCTAAGAGACAAAAAGGCGTTGGCTCCAGTAATCTACAGCAGCACCCACAGCATAGTACTGTATGTCATCCTATTCCGCATGTATTTCCATGTAGAAATTGTTGTATGTTCCACTAAAGGTGACATTTCAATATGCACATTACAAAAAACAAGATGTGCCCCGGATCATCTCATCTGACAAGGACTTACTTTAAATTTAATACAGCTTCTTCATGTGCATTTTTTGTTTGCAATAAAAAAAGTACCAAAATGTTTCTCAATTGTTTATTGAGCTTACTGGCATCTAAGGGGCATTAGCCTTGTTTCCCATGAGAGATATGGAATAAGTCATGGTCTGTTCACAAAAAAAACTGATGGTTTTGCACACAGTTTAGGGCTCATTCACATGACGGTATGGGCACAGTGCCCGTGTTGCAGTCTGCAATACACAGGGACCAGCCGTGTGAACTCAGTACTGCGGTGCGGACCCACTGACTTGAATGGGTCTGTGATCCACAAAATATGGCCTCATGCACACGACAGTTTTTTTTCACGGTCCGCAAAAACGGGGTCCGTGATCCGTGACCGTTTTTTCGTCCGTGGGTCTTCCTTGTTTTTTGGAGGATCCACGGACATGAAAAAAAAAGTCGTTTTGGTGTCCGCCTGGCCGTGCGGAGCCAAACGGATCCGTCCTGAATTACAATGCAAGTCAATGGGGACGGATCCGTTTGATGTTGACACAATATGGTGCCATTTCAAACGGATCCGTCCCCATTGACTTTCAATGTAAAGTCTGGAGTTCTTTTATACCATCGGATTGGAGTTTTCTCCAATCCGATGGTATATTTTAACTTGAAGCGTCCCCATCACCATGGGAACGCCTCTATGTTAGAATATACTGTCGGATATGAGCTACTTCGTGAACCTCATTTCCGACAGTATATTCTAACACAGAGGCGTTCCCATGGTGATGGGGACGCTTAAGGTTAGAATACACTACAAACTTTGTACAAGACTGCCCCCTGCTGCCTGGCAGCACCCGATCTCTTACTGGGGGATATGATAGCACAATTAACCCCTTTAGGTGCGGCACCTAAAGGGGTTAATTGTACTATCATATTCCCCTGTAAGAGATCAGGGCTGCCAGGCAGCAGGGGGCAGCCCCCCCCCCTCCCCAGTTTGAATATCGTTGGTGGCACAGTGTGCCCCCACCATCGCCCCCCCCTCCCTCCCTCTATTGTATTAAATCGTTGGTGGCACAGTGTGCCAACCACCATCGGCCCCCCTCCCTCCCTCTATTGTATTAAATCGTTGGTGGCACAGTGTGCCAACCACCATCGGCCCCCCCTCCCTCCCTCCCTCCCTCTATTGTATTAAATCGTTGGTGGCACAGTGTGCCAACCACCATCGGCCCCCCTCCCTCCCTCTATTGTATTAAATCGTTGGTGGCACAGTGTGCCAACCACCATCGCCCCCCCCCCCCTCCCTCTATAGCAGTAACATTGGTGGCAGTGTGCGGTCTCAACAGTAGAAGATTCATACTTACCTGCTTGCTGCTGCGATGTCTGTGTCCGGCCGGGAGCTCCTCCTACTGGTAAGTGAAAGGTCTGTGCGGCGCGTTGCTAAAGAACTGTCACTTACCAGTAGGAGGAGCTCCCGGCCGTTCACAGACATCGCAGCAGCAAGCAGGTAAGTATGAATCTTCTACTGTTGAGACCGCACACTGCTACCAATGTTACTGCTATAGAGGGAGGGGGGGGGGGCGATGGTGGTTGGCACACTGTGCCACCAACGATTTAATACAATAGAGGGAGGGAGGGGGGCCGATGGTGGTTGGCACACTGTGCCACCAACGATTTAATACAATAGAGGGAGGGCGATGGTGGAGGCACACTGTGCCACCAACGATTTAATACAATAGAGGGAGGGAGGGGGGGCGATGGTGGAGGCACACTGTGCCACCAACGATATTCAAACTGGGGAGGGGGGGGCTGCCCCCTGCTGCCTGGCAGCCCTGATCTCTTACAGGGGAATATGATAGTACAATTAACCCCTTTAGGTGCCGCACCTGAAGGGGTTAATTGTGCTATCATATCCCCCTGTAAGAGATCGGGTGCTGCCAGGCAGCAGGGGGCAGTCTTGTACAAAGTTTGCAGTGTATTCTAACTAGAAGCGTCCCCATCACCATGGGAACGCTTCTGTGTTAGAATATACTGTCGGAAATGAGTTTTCACGAAGTGAAAACTTAGATCAGAAAAAGCTTTTATGCAGACGGATCTTCGGATCCGTCTGTATGAAAGCAACCTACGGCCACGGATCACGGACACGGATGCCAATCTTGTGTGCATCCGTGTTCTTTCACGGACCCATTGACTTGAATGGGTCCGTGAACCGTTGTCCGTCAAAAAAATAGGACAGGTCATATTTTTTGACGGACAGGATACACGGATCACGGCCTCGGCTGCAAAACGGTGCGTTTTCCGATTTTTCCACGGACCCATTGAAAGTCAATGGGTCCGCGAAAGAAAACGGCACAACGGCCACGGATGCACACAACGGTCGTGTGCATGAGGCCTATGGCAAAAGATAGAATATGTCCTATCTTTTGCAGAGCAGAGGCACGGATCAGACGCCCACAGAAAACCTCTGCACTGCAAAAGACAGAACATGTCCTATCTTATGCCGTATCTTGCAGATCGCAGACCCAATCAAGTCAGTGGGGCCACAAGTTCACACGGCCGGTGCCTGTGTATTGAGGTCCACAACAAGGGCACGATGGCCATATGTTCTTCTGAATGGGACTTGATCAGTTTTGGCTGTGATTGCGTTCAGTTTTCCATGGAGATACAATCAGTTTTTTATGCATTTTTCATGTGCGTGAAGAATGACACTCTACCTCTCCCAGCAACCATCAGTGAAAAACACATTGCATCCCAATGCCTTCTGTTTTTCATGCAGGCACTATTAATTTCTATGTGGCCAGAAGTGCATGAAAAATATAGAAACTATTATTTTTCCTGAACATAGAGGTGCTTGTGTACATAGAACCATGGAAATTAATGAGTTAGGATTCAGTGCAGATGCTGTCCTTTCACACCACGCATCGCAGCCGGGAGGAAAACTTGCTTGTGTAAAAGAGGCCTTATAGTTGTGGGTTTTCTTGTTAAAAGTGTTAATAGGAACTGCCAGTTGTCAGCGAGATCCATGACCAAATTTTTGGCTGTATGCTATTTTAATGTGCAAAATTCCACTTAGACAAAGCAATAAAAATATACCATTAAATGTCTGCGCTTACATTTTGAAAAACTGCAGCATAAATTACATATAGCTAGAAATAACTGTTATACACTTACCTTTCAGGGACGTTACCTGCTTCAGGTCCTTACAGACTAGTCTATAAAGCATTTTGATACAGTACATTCTTCAGTGGCGGACTAGCCATAGACCCTACAGGGAAATTTCCTGGTGGGCCGATACCTGGGTGGGCTAAGCTCTCCTCATGGCCGCCAGTGTGGTACATAACAATCCGATTCTCTACTATGTACCTGGCCAGTGGCGGCAGGTGCCCTCCCCAGGACTGTGATACAGTTGAATACTGTGGCCAGACGGCAGTATATTCTGCTGCCTTGCTAACACTGTGGTATAAGGTTCTGCTGGGGCGGTAGATTTTTCTGCGCTATGGTATTACTGACCCTGCCTACTTCTGTTGTCCCTGTCTTCTTTTGGTGCCCCACTGTCTGTCAGTTTGGACCGACCTGGAACAAGAAGCCACTTGTATTTTTTTTTTCCACGCCCACTTGTATTTCCCAGTCTGCCCCTGACATTCAGTAGTCAGGAGTAATATTTGCTCATGAAATTGAAAAACACAGTAACACATACAAATTCTGGATCAAACAAACAATTTATTTAGTTACTGGAAAGGTATAAAATAGAAAGGTGATCACAGAAGTGTAAAAAGTCTACCCTGTTTGTTCACGTTGATGCAGCAAGGAGTTCTAAATGCAACCCTGCAGTGAAGGAGTTCCCTCCAAACCACTGTTCTAGCGGCTGCTTTTTTTTTTTGTTTGTACAGAAACTGTGATGTTTCTGGAACTGCACCTCAGTGCCATTTACTTGACCGAGCCTCAGCTGCAGTACCAGACACAACTTAGAGACAAGATTCAGTTTTTTTTTTAGGCTACCCGCACACGGGGGTTGGATGTTTTGTGGAGATCTCTGCATTTTTGCCCCAAAATCCGCACGAGCTTGCAGATTTTGATGCAGTTTTGCCTCCATCTTACCCTCATCTGCACTAAAAATCCGCAGAAACAATCAACATGCTGTAGATTTCACCAAGGAAGTCTGTTTAGAAAAATCCACAACATGTGCAGGTAGCCTTATGCCTCATTCACACATCAGTGTTTGGTCGGTGATTCCAACCAGTGATTTTCGAGCCAAAACCAAGTGTGGGTCCAAAACACAGAACCGGTGCAGATCTTTCCCTTCTACCTTATGTCTGTGGAGGCTCCACTTCCGGTTTTGGCTCACAATCACTGTTGGAAATCACTGACCAAACACTGATGTGTGAATGAGGCTTTAGAAGGAGAAAAAAACCAGACCCTTAGTTCTAATCACAGACATCCTATGTAAACTATCGAATTCAAAATACTGTAAATTGTTACTCATTTTATCCATACACATAAATAAAAAAAAGAATATTTATAAAAGTGGTACAAACATGTGAAAGATAGCAAATAAATAATATTTTACAAATGTTTTTTTATGTCCAGTATGCCCTAGCAGTCTTTCCAGAAGTGAAGTTGGTAACATTCTACAATATATTGTATATATAATGTGAGTATAACTACAGTAGGTGATAATATACAAAACAAAAATCAGCTACTGTCGCTGACATATAACACTAGGCTTCAATATCTGTGTGAATTGTTTTGTCAAACAACCAAATAATATAGACTGAATGTGTACCAGCTTAGAAGCCAATGAATCTTGTAATTACCTTTACTTGAGCAAGAAACCATATAAAACAGAAAGATATGAGTTCACAAAGGGGATGCTGAGCACATATGCTCTTACACAAATATATGACGGTTGTACTTTTTAGACCTCACTGCAGGTGCTGATACATGTCTAGCTCTAACATAGTCCGCCTGGGATGATGGCAGCACCTGCACTTAAGTCAAGAAGAGGCACATACATTTGTGTAGAACAGGGATGCTCAACCTGCGGCCCTCCAGCTGTTGTAAAACTACAACTCCCACGATGCCCTTCTGTAGAATAATAGCTGTAGGCTGTCAGAGAATGATGGGAGTTGTAGTTCTGCAACAGCTGGAGGGCCGCAGGTTGAGCATGCCTGGTGTAGAAAAAGGTTCAGCTCTACTTTAGAACCACATTTTCTGCTCATAGTTGTAGGAGGAGAGATGGAGCAGATATTGGGTTCTTGCCTATTTTACATCTGAAACTGAGCAGTTTAAAGACATTATATAGATATATGAGCTAAACCTAACCATATGGGAGGGTTTCAATGTTGTTTTTTTAAACGCATCCAGCAGAGATGATGCGTTAAAAAGAAAATGCTTACATGCACAGACCCATTGAAGTGAATAGGTCAGGATTCAGTCCGGATGGTGTGTTCACACGTATCGCATCCCGAGGGAAAACTTGCTTGTGTGAAATTAGCCTCAACCAGCCTACTTTGTGGAAAGATAGTAAAGTACAATGGAGTGTGACAATGTTCTAGCGTTCTGCCTCAGACTTATCACATGGGAAAACCATATTGCTACATGATAGGAAATTCTAATAAAATGTAAGTTAGAAGACTGTGTGGTTATTTCAAAAACCTTTCTTAGGGCACATTCCCATCAGCATTTTTATTTCCACTGTTCTACTCCGCTATAGGTGCAGAACAAAATAACAAAATTGCCAAATTCAACACATAACTGACTATAATGGGATCTGTTCGATTTACGTTTGGGAGAACGCTTTTTTAGCTGAGAAAAAAAAATGCACTCCATGCACTTAGTAACATACTGTAGTATAAGTATAATCCTGCATCATAATCAAAAAACAAGTCATATCCATAGTAATAGGCAGCACATTGTAATAGTAGTTTAGGTGGTGGGCCTGCTTAACATTCCTTTATGACCTACTCAAAGACATTATGCCCAGTTGACAGACTTTTTTGACAGATTTTGAGGCGGCGGGGGGGACTTCAATAGACTGAAAGAAGCAGGATAGTTATTTTGACAACTGCCCCTCATCCAGGCCATTCTAAACCTATTAGCAGGTGCTGGGAGTTGTGGTTACATGAGGGCACACACACTGCAATCAGGCTCCGGCTGGCCCAGACGCAACACCTCCTTGTTCTTCTCAATCGCCAGATTTATCACCAATTAAGCATTTGTGGTACCACCTGGGATGCCAGCTTTGACAACTTACCAGTGTGCAGGATCTACAGGCCCAGCTGTAAAATTTGTGGACAAATGTGCCACAGGATACCATACAGAACCTGTATGCCTCATTCCCACCGTATCTCATCTTGTATCCAGACTAGAAGCAGCCTGGGGACTAGAGCCTCCTTTCAATTGTACAGTTTCCCCCAATAAACGTATCATTTCACTGTAATATTGTAATCACTTGCATATATCTCCAGTACATTCACACTCACAGAAAGTTTCATTTTTTGGTCAATGAGTGCAAATAAAGACATTTAAAAAAACAGTGCCCCTACATCTGCATATATCTGCCATCGACTGCCTTCAAAAAAGTGTGCCTCACAGAATGCTGTAAATAATTATATTGAAAATCTCAGTTGTGCTTTTCAATACAATTGAGGCTTCCAATGAATCCTGGCCAGAATCAAGTGAAAAAAACACCATCTTGGCATACATTTGGCCATTAAAGACTATGGGCTTGTTGGTATACAGTATTTGTTGGGAAATATTTTTTACTGTATATGAGGACACAGATATGGTGTGAATGGGATCTGATTTCTAAACGATGATGGTTTATTTTTTATTAAAGACTATGCCCACTCTTAATAAAGACTAAGAGTGGGGGTTTCGCCTTGAAACACATCACAAGCTAGCTATAGTGTCACTGTGTGTCCGCTTTCCTATTTGGATACTTTGAAGATGAAATAAAGTTACTCCATGTGTTTCATCCGGTGGTTGGATTCTGCTTTTTCCTGCTGTTTATTTTTTGTAACACACTTAATAACTTTGAATAACGTAAAAATGACACTATTTAAGGACCCTGCACATACAGCAATATAGTACTGCCACAGTGATGTTCCCAAATATAATACATAAAGTATATTACAAAAATGTTCCCTGTCATTGAACCTACATATTAGGGGGGGAAAATAACGGCTATTACACTTTAACTAATAAATAAAAACAATAACATTTTGGAAAGGACTGTAGATTTGTGCCCCTTACATAATAATAATCTGTAGATTGCAAGATCTTTGTGTCCACTTTAATCGCTGTTGCAATATGGTTTTTTAAGTGTATTAGCTTGTTGCTGTTTCCAATTTCCATGTACAATTTTTGTATTTGGCTATAATCTCTAAGCTCCACGCAGAATACCATATATAAAATGGAAATTGGGATATACCTAATGGGACATAACTAACACCTAAGTCTTTTATATATTTCCATTGAAGCATCATCAGTACATGTGTCCTATGGTGAGTTTTTTTTTTAGCAATGTAAAATAGTGTAATGACCAGAGTTTTTCTTTGAGCCCTATTCCACACAAGCATATTACAGCTCCATGGATATTTACATCTATTTAGTGCCAAGAACAGAATCAGATCCTGTAAGATACAGACAAGCTTTTGAAATCTTGCATGACAACATTTTATAATGTCACCTGCTATAAAGGGTTATCCAGCCAGCACGTGATTAGAACCCGCAGCACATGCATGAGTCTAAATCTTTATGGAGAGATTCAGACTCACGCATGCGCTGCAGGTTGTAATCCCAAGCTGGCATCTCGGAAGTGCCAGCCACACGGGATCACATAACCCCTTTACATATGTGACTCCTACCTGGAGCTGTAATATCCTTGTGTGCATGGACCCTACAGGTACAAGCACACAATGCAGATTTGTATGCAGAAAATCTGTAAGAACTCTGCACCAAACCACACATAAATCCACTTTATTTATTGTGGCGTTGGCATGTTGATGTGTTTTTTTTATTGTGGTTTTGCTGCACATCTCACCCTACCATTAAAAAGGGTGAAATCCGCATAGAAAATGCAACAACAATTGACATCCTTCAGATTTCAAAATTAACACAGCAGGTCAATATCCACACCCCCAAAAAAAGTGTACATGAGATTTGTCTAATCATATTCACTTTGCTGGTACTGTACTATGCTGCATTTTATGCAGAAACACAGTGCATAATCTGCACCATGTGCAGGAACCCCAAGTGTTGTATTTTCTTCACGTTTCCTATTTTAGTTGCATTTTTTTGTATCTGTGTTCATTGTTTCAAAATGCTAGCTCTGGAGTTTAGCTGAAACTCTGTGGGAAATGCAGTACACACTTTTTTTTATATATATATATATATATATATATATATATATATATATATGCAACATGACGTTTAAAAAATGGAACATGAAGCTATGGCATTTTTCCATCTTTTTTAAAGTCCGAAAAAAAAAACATCCATGTATTTGTTTTGAAAAACTCCACTAATAAAAAAAAGTATGCATACAGTATGGAAAAACCCGCAAGCAGTTTCTATGGCATTTTTTACTGGTAAAAAATGCCAAACCAAACTCGTATGTGTAGGAACCCTTATTAAAGGGGTTCTGCAGTTTTTATAAACTGATGATGTATCCTCTAGATAGATTATCAGCATCAGATCAGCGGGGTATGACACCCGTTACCCCGCCGATCAGCTGTTTGAGAAGGCAGCGGTGCTCCAGGAGCGCTACGGCCTTCTCACTGTTTACCGCAGGCCCATTGACGTCACGACTAGCATCAACTGGCCTGGGCGGGGCTAAGCTCTGTTCATTTGAATGGAGCTTAGCCCCTCCCAGGCCATTGATACTAGTAGTGACGTCACTGGGCTTGCGGTAAACAGCGAGAAGGCCGCAGCGCTACTGCCAGTGCTGCTGCCTTCTCAAACAGCTGATCGGCAGGGTCCCGGGTGTCGGACAACCCTATTTACTTTATTATTTTCCATTATAACATGGTTGACATGGTGATGTCAGCGCAGGTCCTGCTGAATGAAGAATAAAGGTCCTTCTATCTTCATTCAGCAGAACCTGCACTGACATCACCTCGCTCACCATGTGGTGAGCGCAATGATGTCAGCGAAGGTTCTTTTGCAGGTCCTTTAAGAAGAACAAAGAAGAGGATCCCGGCTGCGCTATCAAGTGGATGAGGTGAATTATGTTTTTATTCTTTTTTTAATCCTCAATTGACATTATACTTAGCATTCTGTATTAAATAATGCTATTATTTTCCATTATAACCATGTTATAATGGAAAATAATAAAATCTACAAAACACGAAACCCAAACTTCAGTGAAGAAGTCCGGGTTCAAATCTGGGTACCACATTCAGTTTTTTCTCACGCGTGTGCCAAATGCATGGCACTCGCGCGGAAAAAACTGAACAGAATGTAATCACAGTCAAAACTGACTGAAATTGCGTGCCTATTTGCACAATTTTCCCTGAATGCACCTGCATCGCATCCGGCCCTCACCCGCGACGTCCATGTGAAGGGGGCCTAACTCTTCCACTGAGTTTAATCAGCGTTCACATCTGTGCTGGAGGCTCCTTTAGGCACCTCCATCACAGATTCCATAGTTTTTAACTGGTAAAAGAGTGTTGCATACAGTGCCATTTCCTATTAAAATGTTAGCTACATCTGCATACCTAAATATAAATCATCAATCAATGAGGTTCATCAGATGCCATTATGTCTGCTGAGCAATGGATTAAGCACTGCAGTTTGCAATGTATAACAGAAGTCAAAATGTAGATGTGAACACAGCTTATGAATAAACCTAACTTTTCAGCAAACTTTGCATATATTAGTAGTACAGGTGAATAAAAGAAACTTTGAAATATATTTTGTAACAATTTTTCTCTCCCTCCTAAACTAACATTCTTTGCTAAATCCATCTTGAGAGTCAAGACAGACTGTGAGCTCACCGAAGGATCAGATTATATGCTGTCTATAGGTGTCTAAGGACAGGGCAGAGGGAGGGTGAATGAGCTGCTAGAGGGAAAAAAAAAGGCATTTGATAAAATATATTACCAAGTTTTTTTTATATTCACCTGTATTGATTTATGCAAAATGTATTGACATGTTTGTAACAATTTAACTTAATATTGCCAATTATCTTCAATATATATATATATATATATATATATATATATATATATACACAGTCATGTGAAAAAATTAGGACACCCTTTGAAAGCATGTGGTTTTTTGTAACATTTTTAATAAAAGGTTATTTCATCTCCGTTTCAACAATACAGAGAGATTAAAGTAATCCAACTAAACAAAGAAAACTGAAGAAAAGTCTTTTCAAGATCTTCTGTAAATGTCATTCTACAAAAATGCCTATTCTAACTGAGGAAAAAGATAGGACACCCTCACATGTATTCCCTCTTAAATTGGCTCAGATCTCACACAGGTATATCACACCAGGTGCACATAATTGGTAGATCGTTACTCTGCATGTTGAATGAGGCTTGCCCTATTTAAACCTCAGACATTTAGTTTGGTGTGCTCCTGACTGTTGAAGTGAGAGTGAGCACCATGGTGAGAGCAAAAGAGCTGTCAGAGGACTTCAGAAAAAAGATTGTAGCAGCCTATGAGTCTGGGAAGGGATTTAAAAAGATCTCAAAAGATTTTGAAATCAGCCATTCCACTGTCCGGAAGATAGTCTACAAGTGGAGGGCTTTCAAAACAACTGCCAACATGCCCAGGACTGGTCGCCCCAGCAAGTTCACCCCAAGAGCAGACCGCAAGATGCTAAAAGAGGTCTCCAAAAACCCTAAAGTGTCATCTCGAGAACTACAGCAGGCTCTGGCTACTGTTGATGTAGAAGTACATGCCTCTACAATCAGAAAGAGACTGTACAAGTTTAACTTGCATGGGAGGTGTGCAAGGAGGAAACCTTTGCTTTCCCAGAGAAACATCGAGGCCAGACTGACATTTGCCAGAGATAAAGTTGACAAAGACCAGGACTTCTGGAATAATGTTCTTTGGACAGATGAGTCCAAAATTGAATTATTTGGACACAACAGCAGAGGACATGTTTGGCGTAAACCAAACACAGCATTCCAAGAAAAGAACCTCATACCAACTGTGAAGCATGGAGGTGGAAGTGTCATGGTTTGGGGCTGCTTTGCTGCAGCAGGACCTGGTCAGCTCACCATCATAGAATCCACGATGAATTCTACTGTGTATCAGAAGGTGCTTGAAGAACATGTGAGACCATCAGTTAGAAAATTAAAGCTGAAGCGGAACTGGACCATGCAACATGACAATGACCCAAAACATACTAGTAAATCAACCAAAGATTGGCTGAAAAAGAAGAAATGGAGAGTCCTGGAATGGCCAAGTCAAAGTCCAGATTTGAATCCCATTGAGATGCTGTGGGGTGACTTGAAAAGGGCTGTACGTGCAAGAAACCCCTCAAACATCTCACAGCTGAAAAAGTTCTGCATTGAGGAGTGGGGTAAAATTTCCTCAGACCGATGTCGAAGACTGGTAGATGGCTACAAGAACCGTCTCACTGCAGTTATTTCAGCCAAAGGAGGTAACACTCGCTATTAGGGGCAAGGGTGTCCTATCTTTTTCCTCAGTTAGAATAGGCATTTTTGTAGAATGACATTTACAGAAGATCTTGAAAAGACTTTTCTTCAGTTTTCTTTGTTTAGTTGGATTACTTTAATCTCTCTGTATTGTTGAAACGGAGATGAAATAACCTTTTATTAAAAATGTTACAAAAAACCACATGCTTTCAAAGGGTGTCCTAATTTTTTCACATGACTGTATATATATATATATATATATATATATATATATATATATGTTATGCTTGTTTGTGAAGTTATCAATCATGGTCAAAGTTTTATCTATGTTAGTTTCTAAAATAGTGAAATATATACATAAACCCCTAGTAAACATATACCCCTAGTATACATATACCCCTATGAATAATCTGGCTCTTCAAGCTCTATACATTGTACGGGTCGGGTGTGATTATGTACAAGAATGTAGTTATAACACTCTACTGCTGGTAGTCAGAATTTTAGACACATACAAAATGGTAATAAAGCTTGTGAAAACAATAAAAGAAAAGTTTCCACCAGAAGCTATAAATAAGCCCATATTATACAATTATGTAGTATGCTACTGTCAGTTTTATAAAGAAATGCAAATATCAATAACCTAATATTTCTGGCCATTATATACTGCAATATTGTAATTTGCCTTAAATACGTATTATGTTCTATAATTAATTCAACAATTAAGTAAAAATTTACAAGGGAACTAGTCTTATTGTTATTAACAGTTCCCATGCCTGTATGCTATTGCATAAAGCGTAACATGAATTATATACGTCAAGATTGGTGTGAAGAATAAGGACTCTTTATCCTGCTTAGGAATGGCCAAGAACTCTTTTAGTTCCATATATATTTATATATAGAGTAGACGTGTACAATGGACTCTAGCTACTTACAATGGTGCAAGTTCTATGTTTCTTAATAAAACACTTTTCAAAAGATCTCCAAAAACCCGATGCTTAAAAATGAAGCACCATGTTACAGTAACAATAAAAATCTTATAAAAATGCACGCTGCCTTAATGACAAAAGTAGTTAAATTGTTTGTTGCTAAGTCTCTATATGCATTCTTGGGTTCATAGAAGTTTCTTGAAAATTCTCATCTTGCAAAACATTTGTGCTTCTTGTAATGAACATAAAAATCATGGCAGAATAGAGTTCGGCTTAACCCATGTTGAAACGGTGTTCACCGCGGGTAATATGTGATGAAAACTCATATCTATCTTGGCTCTGGTAGCCACACATGTTGCATTCAAATGGATCACGGAAACCATGACAGCCCATGTGGATGGTGTACATGACGTGATCCAAGAAGAGAACTCGACAGTGCTCACACTTGTGGACTTTTATTGCCTCACCATTACTGCTGATAACTTTGAAAGCATCTTGAGAATTCTCATTGGCAGCTCTATAGACATCAAATGGCTTGTTTTCTTTGACAGACATACCATTTCTGGTATGAGGTGCTATGTGACTGGTCAGATAAATAAGTCCTCCCCGCTCCTCATTGTTGCTTTCAGTGTCTGTGGAATCTTGACAGCTGTTACTTGGAGAAACTTCTTTCTCAGAAGAAATGGATTTAACCTGGGAAAGTAACAGCAGGTTTTCCACTGCACTTTCATGGGCTGCCTGATTGTTGTGGGATGTGACATCAGCATGTGGTTTGTGTAGGGCATACATTGTGCTAATAGCTGGAACCACTTCAGGTCCACCCGGTGGTGTCTGAACCAGTGGACGCAAGGATTCTGCTCCTAAGTATGTAATTGCATTATTGATTGCCTGATCCATTACATGTGTCTGCATGATGTCATGCTCCTTCTCAAAATTACTGTTGGAATCATATGGTAGATCTGACAGACGTTTATCACCTAAGGAAAACAACATGCAATTAGTTTTGTATGTACATTATATTTAGCGTATTATTTGGTTAAAAAATGTGTCATATATTTGTCATTGTTCATATGTTTACAATGCACGATTAAAAAAGAAAGCATAAGCGTTTTATCTTTTAAAACGATAATACTTACACAATTTTCAGTATTTACTTAAAGTGTATGTACTTGCATTACTTGGTTTAATATATGTAGTTTTATTATCAAAACAAGGTATACTCATAATTTCTGAAAATTTATGATGTTTCACTATCATAAAAATAACTATACAAAGTATTGGGTCTAAGGCTACATGCACACGAACGTATGTGGTACGTCCGTACGGCATCCTTTTTTTTGCGTATCCGTTTTTTTTGCAGATCCATTGTAATAATGTCTATCCTTGTCCACAAAATGGACAAGAATAGGAAATGCTCTATTTGTTTTGCGGAGCTACGGAACGAACATATGGATGCGGATGGTCCATGGTGTGCTGTCAGCATTTTTTGCGGACCCATTGAAATGAAGGGGTCCGCATCCTATCCGCAAAAGAACGGAATGGACACGGAAACAAAATACAGTTCGTGTGCATGTAGCCTAACACAGAGAAATTGCTTTTACTACCTGCCATAAACTAATGTTTCTTCAGAGCACAATAAGAAAATAAAAATACTTTTAACCTTGTATCATCTAATGACAATAAAAGACAGAAATTCACCACAAAGATATATTTTGGATAAAAAATAAATAAATTGTATACTCCCTCATTCTACAGTAAACCTGAGTCTTTCTACCCTTAATGTCTGATATACACTGACAGATAACTAATATCACAGAGTGACTGGCATAAGAAAAAACTGCATCCCAGCTGTGAGAGGTGATAATATTTTGACCCCTTAATGACCAAGCCTGAAAAGACCTTAAAGGGGTTGCTTTTGGGGGGGGGGGGGGTGACCTGCCCGCCTTGCATCATGTCAAATGGTCATATAATGCAAGGATAGCAGATCACCACCACCACAACAATTGGTTGCAGGGACTTCAAACGGGAAGTTTACATCCTGGGACCACAGAGGAGCAGCTGAGGCTGGGGAAAGGAGGAGTGGGGATCCAGTGTTGGGAAGCAGAGGTAAGTTTGCTTCCCTTTGCAAGTCTGCCCAAAGGAGAGAAACCTCACCAATGCTGCACAACCCCTTTAACAACCAGGCACTTTTTTGTGTGATTTAACGGATGTGGTGGTTTAACAATTTAAACTTTTTTATTTGTTGGACTACCAAAATCATTTTTGTGATATGATGTTTTTATGTGACACATACGGCTTTTTATTAATACTTGGAGAAAACAGCAAAAAAAAAGTAATTTTTTTAAACTATATAACTGTTTATTCTTTAAATATGCAAACTGACACCCCAAAAAATTATTTTAATAGGTTCTCTATTTTGTGGCAGTCATTTTGAAATATACTATGAATAATTTTGTGTGAATAGGGGCGTGAGTGGTTTTAATTGTTCTGTTATTTAGATTGTATAATGTATTTATTTTTTTAATATATTTTGGCACATACTATGACCCCTAAGAGGCTATTAAAAGACTTCTTGGGACACTGAAACATTATTTTACTTTGCACTGTAACTGGAGCATCGAAAATACACCAAGTTACAGGGAAAAACTGCCCTTTGTAGGGCCACTGTACACATGCAGTGCTGATCTGGGTCTGCTAAGACTCAGCAGCTCTGCCCTGCCGAGAGAAACCCATCAATGTGATTACAGGGTCCAATTCAAGAAGTGGCATATCCGCTTCCTATACTCAGTGCGTAGCACTCATTGGGTGCTATGTATCTCATAAATGGGAAGGCAGAAGCTGTAATAAACTGCTTTTGTCTTATCCTCATAGCATGAGCTTTAACCCCCTAGTGTATATGTACAGAGCTCTGGATTAAAGTCCAGAACATACAGTGCTTTGTCACTATACAATTTGGCTGTGTGGGTGGAGGAAGATATGGCTTTATGCTAACTGAGCACTAACCAGCTACAGCTTACATAGGTACATAGTTAATATGGCTGAAAAAAGACATAAGTCCATCAGGTTCAACCAAGGGATTTTCAAAAAGAGAGTGAGACCCAGATTTCTACACATTTTCATAAGCATTAGGCCTCATGCACACGACAGTTTTTTTTCACGGCCCGCAAAAACGGGGTCCGTGGGTCCGTGATCCGTGACCGTTTTTTCGTCCGTGGGTCTTCCTTGATTTTTGGAGGATCCACGGACATGAAAAAAAAGTCGTTTTGGCGTCCGCCTGGCCGTGCGGAGCCAAACGGATCCGTCCTGAATTACAATGCAAGTCAATGGGGACGGATCCGTTTGACGTTGACACAATATGGTGCAATTGCAAACGGATCCGTCCTCATTGACTTTCAATGTAAAGTCAGGAGTCCCTTTACTTTCACACTTGTGTTCATAATGCAGACGGTGGCTCCGTTCAGAGCGGATCCGTCTGCATTATATTGTTAAAACATTTCTAAAGTGTGAAAATAGCCTCAGACGGATCCGTCCAGACTTTACATTGAAAGTCAATGGGGGACGGATCCGTTTGAAAATTGAGCCACAGTGTGTCATCTTCAAACGGATCCGTCCCCATTGACTTACATTATAAGTCTGGACGGATCCGCTTGCCTCCGCACGGCCAGGCGGACACCCGAACATAACTTGAAGCGTCCCCATCACCATGGGAACTCCTCTATGTTAGAATATACTGTCGGATATGAGCTACATCGTGAAACTCATTTCCGACAGTATATTCTAACACAGAGGCGTTCCCATGGTGATGGGGACGCTTCAGGTTAGAATACACTGAAAAACTGTGTACATGACTGCCCCCTGCTGCCTGGCAGCACCCGATCTCTTACAGGGGGCCGTGATCAGCACAATTAACTCCTCAGGTGCCGCACTGTAAGAGACCAGGGCTGCCAGGCAGCAGGGGGCAGCCCCCCCCTCCCCAGTTTGAATATCGTTGGTGGCACAGTGTGCGCCCACCATCGCCCCCCCCCTTCCTCCCTCTATAGTTAAAAATCGTTGGTGGCACAGTGTGCGCCCACCATCGCCCCCCCCCCCCTTCCTCCCTGTATAGTTAAAAATCGTTGGTGGCACAGTGTGCGCCCACAATCGGCCCCCCCTCTCCCTATAGTAGTAACAACCATTGGTGGCAGTGTGCGGCCTCCCATCCCCCCCCCCCAATCATTGGTGGCAGCGGAGTTCCGATCGGAGTCCCAGTTTAATCGCTGGGGCTCCGATCGGTAACCATGGCAACCAGGAAGCTACTGCATCCCTGGTTGCCATGGTTACTTAGCAATAGTACAATTGTAGAAGATTCATACTTACCTGCTTGCTGCTGCGATGTCTGTGACCGGCCGGGAGCTCCACCTACTGGTAAGTGAAAGGTCTGTGCGGCGCATTGCTAAAGAACTGTCACTTACCAGTAGGAGGAGCTCCCAGCCGGTCACAGACATCGCAGCAGCAAGCAGGTAAGTATGAATCTTCTACTGTGGTGGGGGGGGGGGGGAATGGGAGGCCGCACACTGCCACCAATGGTTGTTACTATTATAGAGAGAGGGGGGGCCGATGGTGGGCGCACACTGTGCCACCAACGATTTTTAACTATAGAGGGAGGAAGGGGGGGGGGCGATGGTGGGCGCACACTGTGCCACCAAAGATTTTTAACTATAGAGGGAGGAAGGGGGGGGGGATGTGCACACTGTGCCACTAACGATATTCAAACTGGGGAGGGGGGGGGGTCTGCCCCCTGCTGCCGGGCAGCCCTGATCTCTTACAGGGGAATATGATAGTACAATTAACCCCTTTAGGTGCCGCACCTGAAGGGGTTAATTGTGCTATCATATCCCCCTGTAAGAGATCGGGTGCTGCCAGGCAGCAGGGGGCAGTCTTGTACAAAGTTTGCAGTGTATTCTAACTAGAAGCGTCCCCATCACCATGGGAACGCTTCTGTGTTAGAATATACTGTCGGAAATGAGTTTTCACGAAGTGAAAACTTAGATCAGAAAAAGCTTTTATGCAGACGGATCTTCGGATCCGTCTGTATGAAAGCAACCTACGGCCACGGATCACGGACACGGATGCCAATCTTGTGTGCATCCGTGTTCTTTCACGGACCCATTGACTTGAATGGGTCCGTGAACCGTTGTCCGTCAAAAAAATAGGACAGGTCATATTTTTTTGACGGACAGGATACACGGATCACGGCCTCGGCTGCAAAACGGTGCATTTTCCGATTTTTCCACGGACCCATTGAAAGTCAATGGGTCCGCGAAAAAAAACGGAAAACGGCACAACGGCCACGGATGCACACAACGGTCGTGTGCATGAGGCCTTAATGTCATTTACTTTTAAGAATTAATCTAAACCCTTTTTAAAACTGTCCACTGTTCCTGCTGTGACCACGTCCTCTATTCCACAGATTCACAGTTCCTACAGTAAAGATGCCTTGACGCATCTGGAGACTGAACTTTTTCTTCTCCAGTTGGAGACAATGTCCCATTGTCTTTTGAGGGAATTTTACATGGAACAACTTTTCAGCATATTTTTTGTTCGGTTCATTTATGTATTTGTATAGGTTAGTCATGTACCCCCCTGGATGTCTCTTCTCAAGAATAAATCAATGTCATTCTTTTATTATTATTTTTTTGATCCATGGGGGAAAAAATGATCATTTTACATACATCTGCCAGAAAAGAATATACCAAACACCCTTAGGTTTACATGAAAAAGTGAAATTATCAGTAGAATAATAGGCCTGAAGTTTGCAGTTGAACCATTTTTAGATCAATTAACTAAGACGGTGATACAAGGGTTTGCTTCTATAAATGTAGGTGAATGCTTAAACTGATTTAATACCCGGCGCATTATGGCACCATGCCCCTAGGATGACATTTCACAGCTGCAGTTTTTGTTCACTATATAATTTTCACATGTATTTTTACCCTCAGGCATCTAGCGTTTACAAAGACAGCATAGGGAGGACGATTGGTACACACCTCCTCATCCAGTTGGACGTTCTGCTGTATGACTCTGTCTGGGGGGGAAATGGCTTTGTTAGCTGCATGCAACACATCAGTGGCGTGCAGCATCTACATAATTTATTATTTATTATTTCCCTTTCTTTGCGCCTACTCCTGATGAATTACTGGCGTGTGCCCAGCAAGGAAATGCGTTGAGTATGAAGCTGATAGGAAATTAATTATATACGGTAAGTAGCCTATGTGCAGTGAGGGCTTTGTAATAGGGATGTAGCACAGGATGTTCCTGTTATAAGTAGCAAACCTTTGTTGCCTATTGATTCAAGTGTGCCAAATTTAGGCACAGGTGATCAGAAGTGGGCATACTCAGATGTTAGGCTACACTCTGGTCGGGTGTGCCGAACATCCCGTCCCCTCAAAGCACATCGATAACCAAAATAACGACACCACCAACCCACACCAGATTTGAATAAGGTGTATGTGCAAGGTCAGCGATGTATTGAGTTTTCTTAATGTTGCATCTAATATAAGCAGTTAGCCCTTGAACACTGTTTTTTATCAGAGATTTAAATAAAGTTTTTTGTTTTCATTTTATTTTGGAGCTCTATCTTAGTATATAGTTACGACATACTTTTAGATCAACATAACAACATTCTCTGCCTGTGCTCTGGCCTTTCAATAGTCTGTAAAAAAAAAAAAATGGTGAATTGACATAATATCTCATTTAAATGGAGATATTCTGCAAAAAATATCACCACAGGAGGTGATAAATTTCAGATTGTTGGGGATCTAACCAGAGATCGTGAGAATAAAGGGTTCCTGAGTCCCCTCTAAGTGGAGAGGTAGTGTGCTTTTTTGGACCTGAATGGAACAGTAGACTAACATGCTCACTACTGCTCCAATCAGGGAGGCCATTTGGGAACTCCTTGGTCTAGAGGTCAATGGATGGATCCTCAGCAATCTAACATGTATCACCTATGCTGCGACAAGCACAACAAAGAGGCCATTGTGCCGTGTCTTGTCAAGTCAGGTGATTGTACTTGGTATTGCAGTTAAGGACTTTCAAGTTAATGGGATGAGCAGCATATCCAAATACAGCTGCACATATGGACCTGCTGTTGTACCTATGTAAATAGGACTACCACAGACCCTTCCTTCTGCTGATTAACAGGGGTCCCGGATGTCAGCCTCCACTGATTAAACAAATGAGGGGCCATCAATATATACCTCCAAGAAAATCCTATTAACCTTAAAAGGGTTTTCCGAGACTTAAATACTGATGACTTATCCTACAGTAAGGTCCTTAGTATCTGTTTAGTATCAGTCTGTAGTAGCTGTTTAAAAAGACACCGGAGCTCCCGGTAGCGCCACAGCCTTCTCCCTGCTCACCAAGCACAGCGCTGTACATAGGAGTGAATTGGGCTGAGCTGCAGCTAGGCCATGTGAGCGATGAACGTGTCATCACTAGGCCTAAGGAAAGCTAAATGCGGCTGCCTTCTGAAACAGCTGATCAGCAGGGGTACTGGGTGTCGGAACACCACCATCAGTATTTAAGGGCTCTTTCACACTTGCGCTTTTCTTTTCCGGCATAGAGTTCCGTCGTCGGGGGTTCTATGCCGGAAAAAAATCCTGATCAGGATTATCCCCATGCATTTTGAATGGACCTGAACATTTTTGGGCCGGAGAAAATACTGCAGCATGCTGTGCTTTTTGCTCCGGTCAAAAATACTGAACACTTGCCGCATCGACGGATCCGGAATAATAGCCCATTGAAATGTATTATTCCGGATCCGTCCTAACATCTTCAGTTGTTACAACGCGAAGACGGATCCGGAAGTTGCGCCTGCGCCAGGAAGTAGGAAGGGCTAGGCTGGCGCGAAAAAGACTAATCCAGAAATCCTGAAGCAAACATCAACGTTTTTTTTCAGGATCCGTCGTAAAAAAAAACGTTGATGTTGGCTTCAGGATTTCCGGATCAGTATCTTACCATCTGGAAAGAAAACATTATGCGTTCTTACGCATTTTTCCGGATCCGGCGTGTAATTCCGGCAAATGGAGTACACAAAGGATCCGGACAACGCAAGTGTGAAAGAGCCCTAAGTCTCAGAAAACCCCTTTAAATCGATGCAAAACAGAAAAGTACTTTAGCTAGAAAAAGACCGCATTAAAACTACACAAGAATCCTTTGTGTGAATCTGCTAAATGCAGTTCTCAGTATGGCTGAATACAGTTGCGTTACACTGTGGGCAATATATTCTTTACATGTTCTAGTAAAAGAACACACAATATAGTTTTTCCAGTTTACTTTAAGACAAAACAAGAATATGACACATTCAGGTGTTTAAACGCTTTACTTTTGTGGCTTCCTAAACTGTGTTTGCTTGCTAAAGGAGCTGAACTACATATAACCAGACTAGCAAAATTAGAAGACAGGAAACTCTTGGGTTCATGTGTGCTGGGAAATACTGGGCTGGTTATGTGGTTACCAAGGCTGAATATAAACCGCTAACTGAGCAGAGCTATAAATGCTAGGAGCTTTTTTTTACGTATGTCTAGGTAAAATGTTCACATATCTGCTCATGGATTTTTTTTCAAAAGCACATGCATGTGCCTTCACTGTTATCTGCTTTATGCCAGAATACATTTTTTCTAGAAATGTTTCCTTGCTGGCAATCTGATAAAAAAAAATATATATATGCAGCAGGCTGAATCCAGCCTGCTTTTGTGGGAGGGGCGTAGGGGGCTTCTTAAGCCCAAGCCGCCCAGCTCACCGGGTGCATGTCCTCTCTCGCCTTTCGCTTGGTAGGAGGAGTTGCACCTGTCAGTCCTGACTTCCGGCCGAGCTGCCCGCACGTGTGGCGTTTCTGTGCGCCAGAACCCGCCGCCTGGTAAGTTGCCCCAACTGTCCTTCATCCCCCTCCTGTTTCCACCTCCACTCCCCCCCGCGCCACCACCTCTCCCCTCCCGCCGGTCCGCTCCTCCGCCCGCCGTTGCAAGCTGGCCTCCATGCGCTCCAGCGTGGAGCGCATCACGTGGCCGCCGGACGCTTAGGCGGAAGTCGGCGGGGGGGGCGCCGGCACGATCCACCTGCCCCCACACTCGGTCCAGCGCTCCCAGTCCCCAGGGCTCCACAGATCCCCCTCCTACCTGCCGCCTCTCCCCGCAGGGCCCCGCACCGCTCCATCCGGCTCCCCCCGAGTCCATCGCGACTGCCACTTCCGGTCCGCCCACTCCCACAACTTCCGCCCGCCGTGCGTCCCAACGTGGAACGCTCCGCTCCACTACGGCGGGTTGGAGGTTGCCGGGGGGGGTGGCACGGCACCGCACCGCACGCCGGGTCCCTGACATGCTCGGGCATCACTGACCGTCACGGGCAGCATGGCCAAGCAATCCGCAGTGAAACTACTATCAGCCGTGTTTCACACTGCGCCGCTGCCGGACCAACACTTCAAATTGTCAAAATAAAGCCCTTGAGGCCATTCATTTCCCTACACCGTCATGACACACCTCACATTTCAGATTTGCCCATACATACCCATCGTCCCAGGGGGGTGATGGCATGGCCCTCAACAAACCACCCATGAACACTCTGGGGCAGACGCAGCGCAATCCCAGCGCTGCGCTGCCACCAGGTGCCCCCCCACTCACACACCCCAGCACACACCGCTCACAGAGGGGACATCCATCACCACGGCAGTCCCCGCGCAGACCGGCGACCCTTCAGCAACCCTGCCCAGCCCCCCGTCCCAGTAAAAAAGAAAAAAAAAAAAAAAGAGGACAGAAGGAATTATTATTATTAGTTTATTTTTTGTTGTTTTTCTCTCCACCACTTTTCTGTCCGCAGGAACTCCCTGCTCTTTTCTCACCTCTTCCCTCTCTCTCGTCGCTTGTCACACACAAGACTTGTTTCCCTCCGTCCTTCCCACTCCACCGGTCTGTGTCCGTCTCTCTCTTTGTTTTTCCGGGTCACGCAACCCACGTGTTTCAAGGTGGTACGCCCACTCCGGCCCTGGTACGCCCAGGCCCCACCTTGTCCCAGCAGTCATCTTCTCAGGTACGCCCTGAACCGCCCCTCAACCCATCCACCCAGGATCGCCCTGGCTCACATTTCACTCAGCCATCCCTCGCCACCACTCCATCAGTTTCGCCGGGACGCAACCCTACCCATGGCACGTGTTTTCCCATCCCTTGGCTTGCCGCCGTAGCAGTCACGCGTCATTCCCGGCACCGGCCCGGTCACATCCCAGGAAACCTCTGGTCACGCACCAGTTGCGTTTTTTCCCAAATCAATACGTTCGGTCTTGTCCTTTCAGGTGACTAAGCTACTCCGTGAGTGCTCCCTTAGAATCCTTTGATCCCATTTTTTGGTCTTCCAGGTAAGTAGCGGCCACGATTCACTATTCCGGCCGCCCGGCACAGCCAATCGTGGCATCATATACTGTTCTTTTCAGGTGAACCAGGGATAATCTCGGCTTCGCCAGGTCTCATCCGTCCCCTCTGTTCACGGCATTAACAGCTCCAGCAGCTTAAGGTAAGGTTATAAACCACGCCCAGTAAGGGGACCTCGCGTCCTCCGGCCTCGCCCCGACGCTGGGCACCTCCGTCCCGCCACGCGCTTCTCTCTGTAATACCACCCGCACCCACCTCGCTTCCCCCTCCAGCTTCCTTTTCCCTCTTCGTTTCAGCTCCAACATGTCCCACGTGTCCGACATCGGGGACGCTCTATCGATCGTGGAGTCTGCGGTATCGGAACGGGCAAGTCGCTCTTCTTACCGGACATGGACCATCCCCAAGATGATTGCCGAGCTGGACAAGCGAGGAATCCGCCATTCGGCCACAGCCCGAAAGGCCGAATTATATCACCTATTGTTTCCTGAGCCATCTACAGGGTCCACGGAGCAGATCCCCATGTCGACCATACAGCTGTCACTAACGCAGCTACACGCCACGATAAACAATTTGTCCAGTTCCATCTGTGACATGAATACCAGGCTCCAGGCGGTCGAAAGCAGGGACGCTTCACCTGCCGCACCCTCCAGTCCCGCCCCTGGTCCTTCCACTTCCCAGCCATCTTCCTCAGGTAGGTTGTCTGGGCCGCCCGAAATAGCCCCCTCCTTTTTCGTCCCCGAAAACCTGCGCAGGGACATTCTCGCAGGCAAGGACGTGAACCTGGCTGCGGTCCTCATCTCCACGCACGACACGGTGGAAAACCGGACCATCGCTTGCGGGGACGTGTCCGTAGTCCTGAAGGCCAAAGACGCGAGGTTGAACAAAAAACTCTCCATCCCGGAGTTCGTGCTCGCGTTCAGCCTCTACCGCGACATCATCTGCGCAGCACACCCAGCCAGAAGAGAGGAGCTGGACGCATATTTATACAGGGTCACGGAGCTTGGGCACAAATACGGAGGATTTGCATATTACGACTATCACCGGTCATTTTCGGCGAAGGCAGCTGCAGCCCTCGCCCAGTTCCAGCATATTACCAACTGGGCCTCCCTCGACATGGAGCTATTCTGCAGACACTTTGCAGGTCTCAGGTCTCCTTTTTGCTCCTTCTGCCAGTCAGTCCTGCACGCCTCCGATTGGTGCCCAAGCTCCCACGCCTCCCCCCTGCCAAAACAGCAGCCGAGCACTTCGGCCCCCCAGAAACCGGGTCCGCTCCTGGACAAATTGGGTCGGCCCATCGTGTACCTGGGGAAAAACCAGTTGTGCAACAATTTCAACTCCAGCTTCTGCAACTATAGCAAATGTAAGGCGCTCCACATTTGTTCCACCTGCTTCCGGGCCCACCCCCAGTCCACCTGCTCCCAGCGCTCGGCCAAAAGCTGACTGGCCGACATTAATGTCCCCCTTCTCATCTCCCTCCTCAATACCCACCACGATCCCGCCTTCGTCCAATTCCTGCATTCCGGTTTTTCATCAGGCTTCCACACCGGCCTGGTCACCCTGCCTCGGAATTCCTGGGAGACCCCCAATCTCATGTCAGCCATGACGGACCCGGCCTCGGTGGATTCCCTTCTGCAGGTCGAGCTGCAGAAGGGTTTCATCATAGGGCCTTTTCCCACCCCTCCCTTCCAAGTCTACAGGGTGAGCCCCATTGGGTTGGTCCGCAGCAAAAATTCCAATAAAAACCGATTAATATATGATTTGTCAGCGCCTCATGCATCCAGCACCCCGAGCCTCAACTCGTTGATACCATCGGAAGAATACTCCATGCGCTATTCTTCCCTGGACGAAGCCATCCGACTCATCCTACAGGTAGGGGCAGGGGCTTGGCTCTCAAAAGCGGACATTTCGGACGCTTTCAAGCTTCTACCAATCCAGCCCCACCTCTGGAGGTTTCACGGGATCAAATGGAGGGACCAGTATTACTTTGCCACCCGCCTCACGTTCGGGTCAAAGAGCAGCCCCTGGCTCTTTGATCAGTTCGCCCAGGCCCTCCATTGGATCCTGGTAAACCACGGCAACTGTCCCAGAGTCATACACTACCTGGACGATTTCTTACTGGTCGAGAACCCAAACCACGTGCCCGACAGGTTGGAAAGCCTCCTCTGCATTTTTTCCGCCTTACAGGTCCCAGTGGCGCCATCAAAGGTTGACGGCCCTAGCACGGTCCTCACCTTCTTGGGTATCACGCTCGATACCTGCAGAATGGAAGCCAGACTCCCAGAGGACAAACTAGTCAGGCTCCAGTCATTCATTTCTGCTCACATCGGTTCCAGAACCATGTCCAAGGGCGAACTGCAGTCACTTTTGGGTTCTCTCAACTTTGCAACCCGCATCATGCCGCAGGGACGATCCTTCACAGCAAGACTCCTCCAGTTGTTACCCACAGCCTCAACCCAGGACTCGCTGATCCAACTGGACCGTGAAGCCCTGGCCGACCTGGACATGTGGAGGGTCTTTCTGTCAGCATGGAATGGCATCTCCATGTTCGTCCCTCACTGGAGCCCCACCTGCCCGACCGTGTACTCCGACGCGGCAGCATCCGTCGGGTTCGGCGCCTTATTCGGCCACCAGTGGTTCGCTGATTCCTGGCCCTCCCAGATCCTCTCAGACCCTCAAGCCATCCAGTCCTCTCCTCTCCTTGAATTGTACCCCATCGTGGCAGCAGCTCAAGTCTGGGGCAAAGTATGGAGCAACATGCCCGTGCGTTTTTTCACCGACAACCACACGGTCGTCGACATCATCTCCAAAGGCAGATCCAGTTCACCCAAAGTCATGCGCTTCCTACGCAAACTCACCTGGCTTGCCCTCAAGTACAATTTCCATGTTTCTTGCACCCACATCCAGGGTATCAGGAACGTCGCAGCAGATGCCTTGTCTCGCTTAAACCTGACTCTCTTCTTCCAGGTCATGCCTCAAGCCGACAGAATCGGGATTCCACCCCCGGACTTCGGCTCTCTGATCCTGGACTAGACAGGCACCTAGTCATGGCTCATACTCTCATCCGCAAGTCCCTGTCCGAAAACTCCACAAGGAACTACCAGTCGGGATGGAAAGCTTTCGAGGTATTTCGTCACCTTCACCCCAAGGGCAACGTAAGCGAAACCACTTTCATCATGGCTTTCCTGGCATACTGCCACAAGGACCTACACCTCTCCTTCAGCACCATCAGATCGTATCTGTCAGGAGTTCAGCATCACCTCATGATCCGTCAGCCTGACAGCAACCCTATCTTTTCTTCCCACGCCATCAAAGCCACACTGCGGGGTATTCAAAAATGCTCTCACAAATCCGGACCCGCCAGGCAACCCGTCTCAGGGGACCTGTTCAGGAAACTCTCATCCTCCCTAGACGGCAGTCCTTTTGGCCCTTTCAGAAGCTGCATTCTCAAAGCCGCCCTCTACCTAAGCTTCTACGGCTTTCTCCGGCCCGGGGAATTCACCGGCACCTCTCCTCACAACTCAGGCCCGGCTCTAAACCAACTCACCCGTAGTCGCGAGCATTTCACCTTCACCTTGCCAGTCTCCAAAACCTCACAAATCGGGCCCCCAGTGCACATAGAATACTTCCCGACTTCCAACTCCTGGTGTCCCGTGGCCGTCCTCAACGGGTTACTCACCACACTGGGCAATCGGGCTCCCGCCAGCCCTCTCCTTCCTTTCCCGTCACGACCTCTCACGTCCTCGCAGTTTGTCAAACACATTCGCAGCCTCGCGTCCGGGTTAGGGTTCAACCCTCAGGCCATCACGGGCCATTCGTTCCGGATCGGAGCCGCCTCCGCCGCCTCCAAACATGGGGTCCCGGCCCATATCATCCGTAAGATGGGCCGCTGGAAGTCCTCTTGCTTCTCACGATACATCCCGCACCCGAAAGCCGAAATCGCTGCGGCTTTCTCTGACTTAGTTCTGTAGTACCATCTTTTACAATAAAGAGTCGCTCCTTACACCTTTCCTACTCGTATTTTGCCCCCTTTATTTGGCCTACCCTCGTCACGTGGCAACAGGCACACCACCAGCCACTGTAGCTAGATTAGGTTCAGTCACACTCCACAGGCTTCGCGCCGCAGCCAGGACCACAAATATATATATATATATATATATATATATATGTTTTTCTACCCTGTATTAATTATATATATAACTTTAGGCTAGGACTACACTGCAGTCTTGAGCATGACAGCTATGGCGTGACAAAGGATTGCAGTATAGTAAGACAGCCATAGAAATGAATGGGTCACAGTAAAACCCACATTGCAACAGCAGGGGAATCTGGAGTAGTGGTTGCGGGAAATATGCAAGTTTTCCTGTGACCTCATTCATTGCTATGGCTGTCTTGTTACACTGTGATCCTTAGTTGCACGACATCAGTCCTACCCAAAGTCACAATGTAGCCCTAGCCTAAAGCATTAGTCACATATTTGAATATCCATTCTATTCTTGCACATGGACATTCATATGAGAGCCAAGGATGGGATTGAATCCTGTCCTGTTGGAAAAAGAATATTGGCTTTAACCAAAGCATCAGCCCTTGCTTCCAGTAAAAGTAAAATTCTAAGTGGACAACTTATTAAGTGGTTAAGACTCTATGCACATTGCATTCCAGCCTCCCTTTTGAAGGTAGGCTGGAATACTGGGAAAGCTAGCAGCGTGTATATCAAATGTATCAAAGGCCTCCATTAAAGGGGTTGTCTGGGTTCAGAGCTGAACCCAGACATACCCATATTTTCAGCCAGGCAGCCCCTCTAATGTTAGTATCGGAGCAATCTAGCTCAGGGCAAGGACTTTTTTTATTTACAATAACACACTTCCGCCCAGCAGTGTATTCGGTAACTTCATCGGCTCTGGTGGCCCGGCTTTAGCAATGTCCTAGCTGTTTTACAGGCTAGGGCAGCGCTAAAGTCCACTCATCAGTGCCGGTGATGTCACTGGGCTCACTGCTGGACAGAACCCTCCACCTGGCAACCCTAAGGAGAGCCCGGTTCGTCCCCGGGAACTCCTGAAAATGTGATTCAGTGCAGGGCAAAGGAGAGCATTGGAGCATAAAATACTCTGATGCTCTTGTCGGGGGGCTGCCTGGGTGAAATTCTGGATATGTCCGGGTTCAGTTCTGAACCCAGACAAGCCCTTTAACCTGAAGAAGCCAAAAGATTGTCCTTTTAAAATCTTTTGGCTTCTGTCTGGGGGAATGTCTCTGCACGGTTTTAATTAAAGTGTATAAAAGAGCACAGCAATCTGCAGTATACATTTTTTTTTTCCAGAGACCAGCTAAGTGATATATAAGACTGTATGCCAATACAGTAGCAGATGGAGACTTTTGACTGAGGTATATATTGGGAAATCTTCCCGACATACACTGCCAATGAGATGCTCAGAAGTTAGAGGAAGTGAAAGACCAGAAGCCGGTGTGAGCAGTGTTTGGGAGAACTGGTCACAGAATATCCCTAGGAGTTGTCTCGTAGAAGTCTGTTTTATCTACATTTATCTGAACATTGTTGAGCGTTGCAGTATAATATTATTTGGATTTATGTTTGCTATGTGCACAATGCCTAACAACTGCTATTAGGTTAGGATATGCACATTAAGGCTACTCTTTGCTATGTGCACAATGCCTAACAACTGCTATTAGGTTAGGATATGCACATTAAGGCTACTCTTTGCTATGTGCACAATGCCTAACAACTGCTATTAGGTTAGGATATGCACATTAAGGCCACTTTCACACTAGCGTTTTTGCTGGATCCGGCAGGGTTCAGCAAAAACGCTTCAGTTACTGATAATAAAACTATCTGCATCCGTTATGAATGGATCCGGTTGTATTATCTTTAACTCTTTTTTTTAACATTGCCAAAACAGATCCGTCATGAACTCCATTGAAAAATCAGATTTTCCGATGTTGCGGTTTGCTCTCCGATCTGGGAATGCAACTAAACGGAACGGAATGCATTTTGGAGCATTCTGTTCAGTTTTGTCCCCATTGACAATGAATGGGGACAAAACTGAAGCGTTTTTTTCCGGTATTGAGCCCCTAGGACGGAACTCAATACCGGAAAACTTTAATGCTAGTGTGAAAGTACCCTAACCCAGATTAATCAATGTGTTGCAAGCTAAAAATCTGCCATGCATCGCAAGCATTTTTTAAAGTTTTTTTTGTTGCCAGAGTTTTTGGAGGAAAAAACACCAAAATGAACTTCAACTCTGCATTTGCCTCTTCTAAACAGGAATAATTCGCTACTCTTATATAGTCTCTTTTCTGCAAACCTAAACAATTGTTTAATACCTTTAACCACTTCCCAACCACCCATAGACTATAAACGTTTTGGGGTAGTAGGAATTATCTCTGAATGGACGTTTAAGAAGTTGCTTTCAGAGATCGGAGCTGTACGCTAATCGTGCAGCTGCTGTGCTGGGGGCAACCTCATAGAGAAGGCAGGGATTATTCCTGTGTGTCTCTGCCTTTTAGGTCGCTGTATGCACAGCACTGAATGAGCACTGTGTATACAGCATAGAAGCGCTATGCAGCTTCCTGCTCCTTCCCAGCAGTCATGTGACTGCTGGGGCCAAGGGAGTGCAGGAGCTGTCAGGTCTTCCTGAGAGCTCGATCAGCCCTGCAGTGAGGCTGTACAGCAGGCATGCTCAACCTGCGGCCCTCCAGCTGTTGTAAAACTACAACTCCCACAATGCCCTGCTGTAGGCTGATAGCTGTACGCTGTTTGGGCATGCTGGGAGTTGTAGTTTTGCAACAGCTGGAGGGCCGCAGGTTGAGCATGCCTGATGTACAGCATAGTATACTGCTTTACAGCCTCTCTGAGGAGTGTATTCCCCATGTAATTGGGGCTACTATGTCAGCCCCAGTTACAGGAGAAATTAATATAAAAAAAAAAAAAGTAATGTACGACCATATGGAGGACACAAAGGGTAAAATAAAAAATTAAAGTGTTTTATAAAAAAAAAGTTTCACATGTATGAAAATACAACAAAAATAGACATATTTACAGTACTATTACCATGTCCATAAAAATATCACATAATCTACCCCATCAGGTGAATGCCGTAAACAAAAAACAATTAAACATTACATCAAGACATCTTTTTTTGTGACTTTACCTCCCAAAAAACATAATATCAAGCAATCAAAAAGTTGTATGTACCCCAAAATGGTACCAATGAAAAAGTCACCTGATCCCGCAAAAAATTAGCCCTAACACAAGACCATAGCAAGTAAAATATATCGGTCTAAGAAAATATCAAAACATAAAAATGTTTTTTTTTTTATAAAACTGCTTTTATTTTAACAGCGTAAAAAAAAAAGACATATTTGGTATCAACGTGTCTGTAACAACCGGATCTATAAAAATATCACTCCATCAAGTGAACAGTGTAAAAAAAAAAAATTACACCAAACAGCTTTCCTTGGGACCTCACCTGCAAAAAAATAAGATATAAAGCGATCAGAAAGCCAAATGTACCCCAATATGGTGCCAAGAAAAACTACACCTTGTCCCGCAAAAAATAAGTCCCCACACACCTCAGTCAACAAAAAAAAAAGGTAATTACTCTTAAAGACCATTTCAGCAAATTCTATATTAGAAAATCCAGATGCTGGTCCTTCCCTTCTGAACCCTGGTGTAGCCCCAAACAGCAGTTTACGACCGCAATTGGGGTGTTACTGTATTCAGGAGAAAATAGGTAGCAAATTGTGGGGGGATATTCTCCTTTTATCCTTTGTGAAAAAGAAAGTTTGGGCTTAAAGCACCTCCTGGCATATATATACAGACTCCAGGAACCTATGTCTGCACACCGCATCCTCATTAGCCATGTATTTTAAGTGAATTAACATAAGGGTTTTTCTGCATGTTGTGTTGCAGCATCTTACATCTCCATGAACAATGGATTTACCGGCATTGCCTGCTCTGACAAGTTCAGGTGTGTCATGGAGTTTGTCAAAGCAGGAATGTGCCACTGCAGAGAAAAAAAAATAAGTAAAAAAAAAAAATTATCTGCCCCATTCATTAATAAACACATTGGTGACCAGTTGCCATTTCACTCCACTGGTCACCCACCCAGAGATTTATCACAGACCCAGTACGCCATTTCCTACTTCAAGATTTGCCACTGGCCTGTGGCAATTTCACCCCAATGGGGTCTCCCTAAGTCCCATTGGGATCTGTGTTTAGTGATCAGGGATCACAGACCCACAAAAATGTTGCCTGATGCCACTATTCCAGTTTCCCACATCTAGATAGCCCACTGCTCAGTAGCCATTTCATCCCACTGGTCACCTACCCAGAGATCACCCTAGGCCTCACTGGGATCTGTGATTTGTGACCATACGCCACTGCTTGGATGCTTGGATGAATACAAAATATTATGCTCTGACACGGACACTGCCAGCAAATGTGAAGCACAGTTTAAACTTTCATCCAAGCCAAGAGACTTTGACTCGTCCCCCCATCCCCCGTCATTGCTGTAGAGGTCCTGCTCTGCCCAAACTGAAATGGGTAGATGTAGACAATTATAGCCCCTAATGCCAGATTTCACATCCATTTGGTCCAAACTGGCTTTTGCTGGAAGGGGTTAAAATGTGTCTATCTTATTAAAGTGTCATATTAAAGCAAGAACATCTTTTTGTGCAGTGTTTTCACCTGGCACTCTTATTCTCCTGTTTGTGCTCTCCTATAAGGTGGAAGTTGATCAGATCACCTTAATGTATACAAGAGCAAGAGAGAAATGACAATTTATATCGTGATTTATTTTATTTTTTTGCAAAGGCATTTCTGACAGTAGCTGAAACTGTTTTCGTGGCAAAAGGAAGGTCAAATAATTAGATATTTGGAAGAAATTAGAACTTATTAGTAATCTCATAATTCTGGTGAATTCATGTCAATTATTCTAATCTACAGATTCAACTAGTTGCTCACTCAGTTGACCCTTTCCAAACAATAAATCAGTTTCCATCTGTGATTTTGCCTGCCACCAATATAGAAATTTAGTTAATTGTCATTTGCCTTTGCTTAAAATGAAACTATATTAACCAAATTGTTAACCATTTCCTTGAATCATCTACAAGGATTAGTGTTTGTTCATTAGATGTACCTGATATAATCTGATATAATCAGTTTGTGGTACTATATACCCATAATAGTGATATGCTAATGGTTGAAGAGAAGTTGTAGAGACAGTGAGCAAAGTTCTTGATCTTATTATGTTGGTGATCTTATATGGGAAAATTCCTTCTGATTCCTTTTCATCTAAGGCTACTTTAAAGCCCCCAGAAGAGGAACAGCCTGGTGGGGTTCATTGTACCTGGCATAGTCAGATATGGCCGTCCGTCACTGCATCCTCATTGACTACAATAGGATTTAGCCACTTTCCGACATAAATACCTGCCAGGTTTAAAAACTCGGATGTGAAAGTAGCCTAAACTAACAAATCCAATCATTAGGTGTGTGGTTTAGCTATAACATGAAGGCAGATTAGGGCTACAAACTCTTACCAACAAATTTCTGAGGCATACAGCTCTTACGTTTGGCAACATTACTTGCAAGTCTGTCCAAAACAAGGGATCTTTCAGACCCAAGCTTAGATAGGTCTTCTGCCATTTCAGTGTGACCGGTCTCTTCTTTTATTGCTATAATAAAAGGAAATAAAGGTTGTCAAAATGCAGCTCACAGAAAACACAAGTCAGTGACATGTGTGAATTATTTTAAGAGCTGCAAATAATAGTTGGATATGGGTAATATCTATCACTAAGATACATAATCAGCAAGGATAGTCAGTAAGTGTAAGGTTGCAACTAGGATCAATCATTTTCCAAAAATACTGGAAAACATGACTGGACAAAACTTTACTGTGTGTTTTAGCAATAGAAATTAAAGGGCTTGTCCAAGATTTTAATACTGATCCTATCTTCAGGATAGGTCATCAGTATTTGATTGGTTGAGGTCTGACACTCAGTACCACCACCAATCAGCTGTTTGATGAGGCTGCAGTGTACTGGTGAGTGCTGTGGCCACCTCACAGCTTACCAAGCACGGCACAGTACATTGTATAGTCGGTATGCTTTGTATTGCAGCTCAGGACTATTCACTTGAATGGAACTGATTTGCACTTTGGCAATGTGACTTCACTGGCATGGGAAGATGCCACAGTACCGGTGCCTCTTCAAACAGCTGGACGATGGTGGTGCTGGGAGTTGGACCACACCAGTCAGATACTAGTTACCTATCCTGAGGATAGGCTATCAATATCAACATTTCTGACAACTTCCTTAAAGGGAATCTGTCAACAGGAAATTCACAGTTAAACCAGGCACATAGGAAGATTTATCAATGCTTTAAATGTGACTTTTTAAGCTTCTCACCACTTTTCTAAAGTAGCAAGAAAAGGGTGGTGCTTAGCTGAAGGGGTTAGTGCCGCAGCAGCTTGCGGCAATTATGGGTGTAAATTATAGCTCAAACCTATGACAACTTTAGTTTCTAGCACATGAAGGGAAACACATGTGCCTAATTTATTAGGTGGCACCTGCCTCTTAATAAATTTAGGTGCATCTCACTCTGGTTCACAGGAAATGTCCACCTCGATAAATCTCCCCAATTTCTTATAGGGCTAGCTCAGCTGAATGTTATGATACCTTCCACTTAGTGATCTGTAAATCAAGATGGAGAGAGAGGGAACAAGGATGCACAGACTGGCTCAATCTCATCCTTGGTGCACTTAAAGGGATTGTCCCACAAAAATATTCTACAGTTTCCAAACCAGCACCTGGATGTGAATACTTTTGTAATTGCGTGTAAGTAAAAATGTTTTATAGCTACTGAGTTATTTAGTGAAATCTATCTGTAAAGCGCCACCTGCAGTTTGCTCTTTTTCTAATTTCTCTCCTGCTCACTGAGAGGGAAGCACATGCTCAGATCCATCCTTCCACCTATGAGAAAGGACACTATCCCTATCATGACAACTTGAAATAATTATAGCATAACAACTGGAGCAATGAATGGGGAGATCTCAGGACCCATGTGAGGTACCGGCCCGGTTCTAGCTTTGTTAGAAAGAGGTTGTCATGTACTATATCATATATATGATTTTCATTTATACATTAATAATGGGATAACCCCTTTAACTACTCCTTTGCATATGGATTAAAAGTACCATATTTTTCACCCCAAAAAGTGGGGGGAAAATGCCCCTGCCTATTATGGGTTGATATAATAATAATGAGTGCTACTATTATAGAAGCGTTCATTAGTACCAGCGGACCAGGAGGCGGTGAAGGCTTCATACTCACCGCTTCCTGGTCCTCGGCTGTGATGTGTGATCTCATGCTGTGCACATTAGATCACAGCCGGCGGCAGGAAGGCAATGGGGGCTAATATGAGGCAATGGGGGCTACTGGGGGCCTATATGAGAGGCAATGGGGGCTACTGGGGGCCTATATGAGAGGTAATGGGTGCTACTGAGGGCTGGTATGAGGCAATGAGGGCTACTGGAGGCTAATATAAGAGGAATTGGGGGCTACTTAGGGCTGATGTGAGGCAATGGGGACTACTGGGGGCTAATATGAGAGGCAATGGGGCTGCTGGGGGTTGATATGAGGCAATGGGGGCTGATATGAGACTGCTGGGGGCTGATGAGAGGCATCGGGTCCTTATCTGAGGTCTGATTGGAGGTCATTCACATTGGAGTCTGAGCTGAGGTCTGATCTGAGGTCGTGTTGGGGTCTTATTAACACTGGGGGTTTGATTGGGGCTGTTAGCTGTGGTCTGATTAACATTGAGGGTTTGACTGGTGGTCTTATTGTCCTCCTCTAAAACCTAGGTGCGTCTTATGGGCCGGTGTGTCTTATAGGGCGAAAAATAAGTTATTTTTTTTCTCCAGAATGTAGCAATGGTTTGCTAAGTGAAAGGTACTATTACATTCAGCTGAGCTAGTATTACAAGGCATTGTGCTAGGTTTAACAATAGATTTTTCTGAAAACAGATTCCCATTAAACACACACAGTAGATACACGGATCGGGTGTGGAGGATGAGCCTTGCTGCAGTACTGGTGATGTAGGGGTCTTAATTTTGTATTTCAGAGAGAGATGTGTGGCACTCGCCTGTACTATATTGCTGACTGGATTCTTTGAAATATGTTTGTACTATAGATGTGAGCTCACCCTCCTTGTCTTTTATCTGTATCTAATGTGGCTTTAATATATTTTAACATGCATTTTCAATAAAGATGGTAGTTTAATAACGTAGTTTGGGTCTGGTACCTTTTTATGGTTTGGTACGATCTGACCTTCTATTTCAAATAGAGGCCTATTTCTCGGTTTATTCTCTATGCAAATTGTTGAGTAAGTTCATTGACATAGACACTAAAACTAGTTAACTGAATGCTAGACATATAACGCTCCCTAAAACCTCAAGACATACATTTGCACTCTCCCGCCAAGTTTCAGTGGTATTCAGGTCTACTTAGAGGTTGGAAAAGAAACTGTTTTACGTGATCACACTCTCTTGAATCTATCTTGAGGAAGTTGAACTTGCTGTATTTCCTTGAATATATTAGTCTTTGCAGCTACTAGCAGAAGCTAGCCTACAAATGGCTATACCTACTACAGGTAAATTTGCCCTATGCTCGTGTTACACTTACGTTTGTGTGGCAGACCATTGTTGACACATAATGTACACTATACATGATCAATCATAACTGAAATGTATGCATTGTGTGCAGGCATCAAAGTTAAGATTTGAAAATGAAACAAAGCAGGCAGTGGAGAATAACATTTCATGTTTTAGTTGCTGTTTTGTCACAATCTTCATTTAAAGGGGTTAGTGCCCCATTCATTGCTCCAATTTAAAGCTGGCATGTCAGGAGGTGTGCACTTTCTAAGGGGGTGTGTTCTTTCTGCTGCAGCCCTCTCCTTGTAATGGTCACAGATTTTAACAGTAGGACAGTAATTAGGATAATGGAATCAACATTGGGTATAATTACCAGATGTTGATTCCGTTACATATTTATTCCCAGAGAATTCTTGTACAGTCACTCAGAATTGAGAAAGTTCGTTGGAAGAACGAGTGAAACGTTTTCAAGAAATCTACAGTACGTCCAGTTGCCTTGATTTATTCTTTACAGATATACCATGACCTGGATAAATGAGAACCTTCACAGACAACAGTAGATATGGCTTGTGGCAGCTGAAGGATGAAACTGAGCATGAGTTGGTGGGCATGCACATTGCTATACATACAGATTAATCACTAGGGGGCGTATTTATAATGAAGTAAAGAGAGAGAAACTCAAAACGGAAGCCTTTGTAACAGAAAATTATCAGTACAGTACACTATAAAAGTAACACATTTTTTCATGCTGAATTATATAAATAGAACATTTACTGATAGCACAACCTCTTTAAAGAGTATTACACAAAGAATTAAAGGGGACCTGTCACGTTGGACATGGTGTCTCAGTTGCAGACAGCAAGATTCAGTATAACTTCCTGTTCATTCTGGAGTCCAGGAGGTGGTCCTATCAGTGATTGACAGCTATCTCTGTATACATAGTTATAGAGGGGAGGCTGTCAATCACTGATAGGAACTCCTCCCTGAATTAAAAGCCCAGAATGAGTAGGAATTTAAATTAAGGAAATACAATGTATACTCAATTCTTTCCCACAAAAATATATATCAATCTGCTCATCTTCTCGTAATCTGTAACATGCTGCTTACAGATTGCATTGTATTTTCAAGGTGACAGGTTACCTTTAAATAGCATACAGGCAATTACGTAGTAAAGAACTAGTAGGTGAACTACATATATAATATATTATATTATAATTTGAAGGCATATTCGTTTTTGCACAAGCATCACTGATTACAAAATTTGCTGTTTTAACAGCGTACAATAATATGAAAAATGAACTCATCAGACTATGCTGCCCTTAAAGTGACTGACTGACTCACTATGCCAAATGTTACCATTTTTTGGTGCCTTTATGGCTATTAGGAGAGCGAACCTGTGCCCATATGACAGCATAGTATTATGACAGATCGTCTATCAACAAAAGCTGTCCAAACCCTGGAGATACACAGGAGCACATGTATTAAGGCCTCTGTTCTGTCTGGCTGTACAAAGTAATACAACTGAAAAAAACTCCACCTGCTCAATATAATGTAACGAACTACAGATATCCAACAGTATCTGTATGCACCAAATAGTAGTGTGCCTAATGGCAAATTACCGTTCACATTTCACAGCACATCACTGTAGTTCTGTGATGCAATTTTTGCCACACAGCTTGAACAGGTGAAATCATTTGTTTGAACTATACAAGTCACATAGACCACATTAGTAGCTTCATCATCATAAATGCTGCAAGATTCTGGGTAACATTCAGTCTGGGCAGCTGTATCAAAATAAACCTTATGCCCACTGTTAAGCATTTCTATAACAATCCACTATGTAGGTAAATGGTCAACAATGGTTGGAGATTTACCCTGATTCTGGGTGGACCATCCTTAGTAGTCCCTCCTAAGGGCGCATTCACACGACCGTGCCGTGTTTTGCTGTCCACAAATTGGGGATCTGCAACACAAGGATGCCGCCCATGTGTGTTCTGCAATTGGTGGAACGGAATGGGCAGCCCATTATGAAAAATTCTATTGTTGTTCGCAAAATGGACAAGAATAGGACATGTTCTATTTCTTTTTTTGTGGGGCCACGGAACGGATGCGGACAGCTGTTCACATCTTTTGTGGCCCCATTGAAGTGAATGGGTCCGCATCTTAGCAGCAAAAAATGAGACTAGGATGCAGAACCAAACCACGTTCGTGTGCATGAGCCCTGGGCATACCATATGTGCAATTGCACATGGTTCACGGTTGCTTTCCCAATGTTTATTATTTTCCCTGTATGAACTGAACACATTCATAGCTATGAGAAAGACCTAAAGAGAAAGCTCTATGATCAGCTATAAAGAGGAAGTGGCCCATACAGTGTACTGTATGAGGGTCTCATCTCAATTCACCCCTCACAGAAGGGCACTAACAAAATGATAAAAACACATCACAAATCCGACACTCAGGGACTGTACATAAAGAAAATCTATTGGACTTTAGACAGAGTTGCTTGGGGTGCATTAGAATAATATAGTGTGTTTCCCTAAGCATTGCAATATTTAGCCTTAGGGGTTGTTTGGCAAAAAAAAAAAAAAAAACGAGTGGCAGACAGGAACATGAAATAAAAAAACATCACTCACCTTTTGACATTCTGTTCCTATTCATGTGACTGCTGCATGGAGATACAATAACTTCCTACATTCATGACTGATTCACACATTGACTCGCATTTTTGCGTGATCAGTCTTCATTGAAAAGCATAATTGACTATGGTAT
Organism: Bufo gargarizans; assembly: GCF_014858855.1. NCBI lineage: Eukaryota > Metazoa > Chordata > Amphibia > Anura > Bufonidae > Bufo > Bufo gargarizans. Next base: position 217,746,515 of record NC_058084.1, read on the forward strand.
GCTTGTGTATATTGTCCAAACAGTAACCAAAAGGACACACTTTTGGCATACTTTGGACCCTTCAGAAACCCTACAATATGTGCCTTGTTCGAGTTTTACACCTGCGACATACTAATAATTCTGTTTCACTGTATCAACAAAACAGCAGAAATGAAATAAAAAATGATTTGCTAAATGTTTACTTGTCAATTACCTGAGTAAATGTTATTCTGCAGACCCATAGTTTGCAAGTAGTTATGACATCTTTCTTTGTGTTCTTCCAAGGAGCTGCGTTGTTTGTAACTGCGGCCGCAATAGCCACACTTATGTGGTTTACCTACTGTAAGCCCAAAAAAATATAAAGCAATATTGTTTATTGTAACAGAACTGTTATATGCTAGTCTGATGAAACACGTACAGTATACACTGTGTGCACAATTATTAGGCACACCATATAATCATATTTTCAAACGCCAAGCTGTATAAACTTTAACACTTATTGGATTAAAGGATATTAGGTGATGTGTATTTGTGACTGGCCAATTGTTGGCCCTGTCATCTTTAATGAGCATTGGCAGGAACACACATTAGAGATGATTTGGCAGTGTAATACTGCCGCTGATTACCTGATGAACGAGCAAACACTCTTTCAACGGGCAATTGTGATTTTTAAGCATGCTTAAAAACCATTGTTTGCTGCAAACAACTAGTCAGTATGGGGACGAGCGATGGCATTAGTGATTGCTCCTCCCCATACAGTAAAAAAGCAGCAGTCTCCTCCACTGATGAGCAGGCGATTGCCGGAAATGAATGCTTTCCTCCCGACAATCATCTGCTAGATCGTTTAATCTAATACAGCTGTAATGAGATCAAGACCCTATATCAAGGTGTGCATAATTATTATAATTATTAGGCAGCTTGTTTTCCACTGTCAAAATGGGCCAAAAACTACATTTAACTGTCTCTGAAAAGTTAAAAATTGTTAACGCTTTTAGAGACACGCAGCACACTTGAAATTGCTAAAGTATAGGCACGTGATCACAGAACCATCAAACGTTTGTTGCAAATAGTCAACAGGGTCGCAAGGGACGTGTTGAGAAAAAAAAGACGCAAATTAAATGCCAAAGATTTGAGAAGAATGAAATGTGACAGCACCAGGAACCCATTATGCTCCAGTGCTGTCTTATTCCAGAACTGCAACCTCCCTGGAGTACCCAGAAGTACAAGGTGTTCAGTGCTCAGAGACATGGCCAAGGTAAGGAAGCCTGAAACCCGACCACCACTGAACAAGAAACATAAGTTGAAACATCAAGACTGGGCCAAGAAATATCTGAAGACAGATTTTTAAAAGGTTTTATGGACTGATTGAGATGAGAGTGACTCTTGACGGACCAGATCGATGGGCCCTTGGCTGGATCAGCCAGCTTGGTGGAGGTGGGGTACTGATATGGGCGGCAGATGAGCTAGCTGGAGCTTTTCATGTTAAAGATGGACTCCAAATCTACTCCCAAACCTACTGCCAGTTTTTAGAAGGGACTATCTTCCAGCTGTGGTACAGGAAAAAGTCTTCATCTTTCAAGATTTCTTTTTTATGCATGCATCAAAGTACTCCACTGCATGGCTAGCCAGTAAAGGCCTTAAAGATGAAAGCATAATTTTTGGCCCCCTTCCTCACCTGACCTAAACCCTATTGAGAACTTGTGGACCCTTCTTAAACTGGAGATTTACGGTAAAGATATACAGTACACCTCTCTGAACAATGTCTGGGAGGCTGTGGTTGCTGCTGCACAAAAAGTCAATCGTCAGCAGATTAAGAAACTGACAGACTCCATGGATGGAAGGCTTATGACTGCTAAGGAGGGCTATATTGGTCTCTGATATATTAAAAAAAATTGGGAAATGTCAGAAATGTTTATTTGTAAATTTTTAGTTGTTTGTTTATTACTTTCTCTTTAACAGATGAAAATAAGAAAATAAGTGAGATGGGAACATTTTCCTTTTTTATTTAGTTACATAATAATTCTGCACATTATAGTTGCCCAATAATTATGCACACATAGACATTCTTCTAAGAAGGCCAAAACCTCACTTTTACTTTGTTAAATATTTAGGTTTGAGATTTATTAACATTTTTGACAGTTTTGTAGTTGTATTAATTTTTGTATTAATAAAATGAATCCTCAAAAAATACAACTTGCCTTATAATTGTACACACGGTGTACAGATATTTTATTTGTTTCTAAGAGGGAAACTCACAAGATCAGAAGTTAAATAAAAAGTATAGTACAGTACTTATCCTATTGAAAACAAAACAATATTTAAGGTTACGATTATTTTATAATATTATATATTATACAGTATTCTAAGTTGTCCATTAATGTTCATTGTGCTGCACATTATTCTATATTATAGAATTGCTACTTAAAGTTTTTTTTATCATCTCAGACATTGGTAGCCTAGCTCTAGAATTAGGCCCCCAAATTGACAGAAATCGCGCTGCGCATGTGCCACAAGCTCTCCATTCACTTCTATAGGAGTTCCAAAAATAGTCCCATAGAAATTAATGGGGTTGCACAAAATTACCTAGCCAGTGATCAACTATTCTATAATCTCACAGAAATAAATGGAGGGGTGTTTTCCATACACTTTGGGGGTCGCACTCTGGAGATAGGAGTAAGTCCCAAAGGTGGGACCCGCACCTATCTGACATCGATGGCATATCCCAGCCATATGCCACCAGAGTTTGAGGTGAACATGATAATATAGTTCAAAGCATTAACTGGTCATGTAAGACTTTTCATATTCCTCTTTTTCCATGTTAAAAAAGCAATTTATTTTTTAAAGGCTCAGAGTGGCATAAAAAAAAAAAAAAAAAAAAAAAAAAGACATGCTCACCTCCACCGATCCACCACTTCTCTCATCCCAGCGCTTCTTGGGTCCCTACTGGTCTATGTTTCCTGGTCTCTTTTGAAAGATCGGAAACACCTATTCTGCAAATTACTGGATGCAGTGTTGACCCACCTCAGTCAATGAATGGGCATTTTCTGTGTGCCAAGAGAGGCTGGCAGGGACCAGGGAAGCGTCAGAATGGGAGTGGTGTGGCATTGGTGGAAATGAGTATTTTTTTAGGCCATTCTGTAGGAAAATAAAACAAATATTGATCTAGACCATTATGTGCAGTACTACTACAGACAATAATCCAGAATCGTGGTGATATATTCCCTTTGAGTTGCAGCCTAGACAATTAAATGTTACTTTCCTACATGTGCTGATAAATGTTTCTAATAGTTTAAATTGTATTTTATAAGTAACTATAAAAGTCGCACTTCTTAACGTAATTATCAACAGGAAATCACAAGCATCTTCAGTTATTTTAAAGCTATAGAACTGACTCTTCTAACTTCATATAACCATACAAATGGTGTTGCCTGCTGTTTCCTCCTTCCCCTGAACATCAGGCCCTCTTACCAGAATGTGTCCTGAGATGACCAGTGAGTGCATCTCTGCGTCTGCATGCATAGTTACACAAGTGACACTTAAAGGGCTTTTCACCAGAGTGTAACTTGATGTGGCGAAGGAGATTGCCTTTCTGGGTAAATGAGGCACCACATTGGTTGCATTGAAAAGGTCGCTCTCCTGGTATAAAAACAAAACAAACAAAATTATATACAGATTTAGTAACTATGCATATAAGTAGATTACTAAAACAAATCTATCTACCTACCTACCTATCATGTACTCTTTGTACTTATGTGAGTACAAAAATGTAACACAGTTACAAGAGGAAGATTTCAGCAAGAAAGTTGTTTTCTCACTAGCACTGTATGACTTCCGTCGTCTGCAGGTTTGATAGAACATGAGGCTTTTAGACTAGACCTGCCAGTTCCTTAACGCTTCACTGGCTGGGTCAATTTGATCTGAAAATCTAATTTTTTTTTCTAAATCAGAATGGCACATCACAATGCAAATTCAACCTCATTTAAATAAAGTGACTGCAACATTTTTGTGTTGAAGAGCCACTCTTCCTGATCAGCAGTTTTGGAATAAACCAATATCCAATTTTGTATGTTGTGGCATTTGGTGTTTTTTTTATTTTTTTTAAATGTAGCTTTTTTTTCAAAGGGTCTTTAAAATATGCTACTGAAGCAGCAAAAATAAAAAGGGAACTCATTAAAAATGCATTTCAGGATCACAAGTTCATTTCAGCGTTACATTCTTATATTTAAATGAAAGGCACTTCATTATAGCAGTTATAATAACTTCTTTTCATTTACATTTTCCCATGTATTTTCCCTTTCAATTTCTTCTCCATTACCTGTCTGTCCCTAAGCGGCCAAATCAGGGAGGAGAATGAGAGGGTGAAATAAAAATGAGCAGGCAACATTGTGCTGAGGGACATTATCCATTATCCTTGCAGGATATTATCATGGGGTTTTGAATTAATAGTCTCAAGAGCTCACAAAACTCATAGCCCATGACTGTACGTTTAGAAAAGTGAAAGCCTTCCCAATGAGTATTGGCAATGAATTAGCACTACTACAGTCTTCTTGTTGCGAGGGTCTTCATTGTAAGCTACAAATCCTATACCTACTGTACTATGGAATTGCATGGAAAAAGTTTTTTTTAGTTTATGGCCTTCAAAGAAAAGGTCTGAAGACCTTAGGCAGCTTAAAACTATGCTTTTTCTGGTCCAGTTGGTCGTGTTTCAATAATTGGTTTACAACTCAACTATGTTAGCGACTAAAACCATGTGACTGAAATAATATCTTCTTTTTAACTGATTTCGCCAACAAAATAAGCGTCTTTTCACTAATGGGCAACCAATATAAGATGTTTTTTACTGTAATTGTTCAGTAGGTGAGCACTTCATGCTCTGTAATGAATCTGCTCTAAATAGGCACAGCTTTCTAACCGATGCCCCAATGGGTTTAGGCAGCTGCCTAGCAACATGTAGAGGTGATCACTCCATATCTGCTCTTTCTTGGGTAGATCTAGTGTGGTTGTCTATAGAAGTGGACAAAGCACTATAAAGTAAAACACAGCCATTAAAGGGGTATTCCCACCTCAGACATTGATGGCATATCACTAAGTTATGCCACCAATGTCAAATTGGGGTGGGTCCCATCTCTGAGACCCACTCCTATCTCCAGGATGGGCCACTTGAAGTGAAGGGACAGCAGCCGCTCAAGCGCGGGCCCCCTCTGTTCACCACTATGGGAGTTCTGAAAGTAGAAACGCCCTGACTCATCTATTTCCGCCAGTACCATAGGGGTAAACAGAGAGCACCCTGTGCATGCACAGTGTGCTATCCTTTGCGGTCCCAGTTCGGGAAATCCGCACCTATCTGACATTGATGGCGTACCCTAACAATATGCCATCAATGTCTGAGATAGGCATACCCCTCTTATACCCTGCTGTCAAGTAATGCAGGAAAAGGTATGATTTTACGAAACGGCTTTAATAATTTAAACAGGTAGTGCTAAACAAACAACAAAATCTAAGGAAGTTCAGAAAGGCCTCAGTGAGTATTTGTATGAAATTAGAATTAGAAGGATACAGAGGCACAGTAAGGCCCCACAGACCTCTATAGGTGCTATATTATGGCTTCATATAACTCAGGGTTACATGGGATCTGTCAGCAGATTTGTACCTATGACACTGGCTGACCTGTTACATGTGCACTTGGCAGCTGAAGACATCTGTGTTGATCCCATGTTCATATGTGCCCACATTGCTGAGAAAAATGAAGTTTTTTTAAATATGCAAATGAGCCTCTTGTAGCAACGAGGGAGATGCCGTTACACCTACAGACTCTGCTCTCTCTGCAACGGATATGCCCTCTGCACTTTAATTTACATATATTAACCGCCTCCGGACTGCCTAACGCAGATGTGCAGTCCGGAGGCGACAGCCCTGCGCAGAGTGACGCATATACGCGTCACCTCGCGAGGGCCGAGATTTCCTGTGAACGCACGCACACAGGCGCGCGTGCTCACAGGAACAGAAGGTAAGCGAGTGGATCTCCAGCCTGCCAGCGGCGGACGCTCGCTGGCAGGCTGGAGATGTGATTTTTTTTAACCCCTAACAGGTATATTAGACGCTGTTTTGATAACAGCGTCTAATATACCTGCTACCTGGTCCTCTGGTGGTCCCTTTTGTTTGGATCGACCACCAGAGGACACAGGTAGCTGTGTAAAGTACCACAAAACACTACACTACACCCCCCCCCTGTCACTTATTAACGCCTTATGAACCCCTGATCACCCCATATAGACTCCCTGATCACCCCCCTGTCATTGATCACCCCCCCTGTCAGGCTCCGTTCAGACGTCCGTATGATTTTTACGGATCCACGGCTACATGGATCGGATGCGCAAAACGCATACGGATGTCTGAATGGAGCCTTACAGGGTGTGATCAATGACAGGCGGGTGATCACCCATATAGATTCCCTGATCACCCCCTGTCATTGATCACCCCCCTGTCATTGATCACCCCCCTGTAAGGCTCCATTCAGGTGTCCGTATGATTTTTACGGATCCACGGATACATGGATCGGATCCGCAAAACACATACGGACGTCTGAATGGAGCCTTACAGGGGGGTGATCAATGACAGGCGGGTGATCACCCATATAGATTCCCTGATCAGCCCCTGTCATTGATCACCCCCCTGTCATTGATCACCCCCTGTAAGGCTCCATTCAGACGTCCATATGCGTTTTGCGGATCCGATCCGTGGATCCATAAAAATCATACGGACATCTGAATGGAGCCTTACAGGGGGGGGTGATCAATGACAGGGGGGTGATCACCCCATATAGACTCCCTGATCACCCCCCTGTCATTGATCACCCCCCTGTAAGGCTCCATTCAGACATTTTTTTTGGCCCAAGTTAGCGGAATTTTTATTTTATTTTTTCTTACTAAGTCTCATATTCCACTAACTTGTGTCACATGAACTCACCATACCCCTCCCGGAATCCAAATGCGTAAAATTTTTTAGACATTTATATTCCAGACTTCTTCTCGCGCTTTAGGGCCCCTAAAATGCCAGGGCAGTATAAATACCCCACATGTGACCCCATTTCGGAAAGAAGACACCCCAAGGTATTCCGTGAGGGGCATATTGAGTCCATGAAAGATTGAAATTTTTGTCCCAAGTTAGCGGAAAGGGAGACTTTGTGAGAAAAAAATAAATAAATCAATTTCTGCTAACTTGTGCCAAAAAAAAAAAAATTAAATTCTATGAACTCGCCATGCCCCTCATTGAATACCTTGGGGTGTCTTCTTTCCAAAATGGGGTCACTTGTGGGGTAGTTATACTGCCCTGGCAATTTAGGGGCCCAAATGTGTGAGAAGTACTTTGCAATCAAAATGTTTAAAAAATGGCCTGCGAAATCCGAAAGGTGCACTTTATGGAATATGCCCACCTTGGCTGCAAAAAAGTGTCACACATCTGGTATCGCCGTACTCAGGAAAAGGTGGGGAATGTACCCATGCTGGGTGAGAAAAATATCTTGGTCAAATGCCAACTTTGTATAAAAAATAATGGAAAAGTTGTCTTTTGCCAAGATATTTTACCCAAACCATTTTTCTTTTTGCCCAAACATTTTTTTTTTATCAAAGACATGTAGAACAATAAATTTTGTGAAAAATGTATATATGGATGTCGTTTTTTTTGCAAAATTTTACAGCTGAAAGTGAAAAATGCCATTTTTTTGCAAAAAAATCGTTACATTTCGATTAATAACAAAAAAAGTAAAAATGTCAGCAGCAATGAAATACCACCAAATGAAAGCTCTATTAGTGAGAAGAAAAGGAGGTAAAATTAATTTGGGTGGTAAGTTGCATGACCGAGCGATAAACGGTGAAAGTAGTGTAGTGCAGAAGTGTAAAAAGTGGCCTGGTCATTATGTAAAAAGTGGCCTGTCATTAAGGGGGTTTCAGCTAGCGGGGTTGAAGTGGTTAAAGCATCACTTTTCTTAGCAATGCAGGCACATATGAAAATGGGACCAACAGATATGTCTTTAGCTGCCAAGTGCACATGTAACAGGTCAGCCAGTTTCATAGGTACATGAATGCCCTTTTATACGTCCACGTGCATAAGCATAAGCCCTTGGAGTCCAAGATGTGGGAAAATAACTTTTTTTTTCTATATAGTGCCATCATTTTTCCAAATTACTATTGAACCAACACTCAAATTCATAGTGAATAGCATTCAGTAAGGTCCTCATTCGTCCAAAAATCTGTTCTTCGATGATGCCACAGTCTAATACCCTGCTATATGGGCTACAAAACAATCTAACTAATGGGTTAATTAGTACAATTACTTATTTTAATTATATATCATTAATTATCTATTTTATGATTTTTTTTATATCAAATAGCACTACATCACTATTTTTGTCACCATACCATATTTTCATTCTAACTGAAATGCTAATTTAAAGGGAGCCTGTCATGTGGATATTTGATTATAATCTAACTAATTATATACAATCATTAACTACTAAAAAGTACCTTAGATGTATTCACTTACTGGGGTGACAGATGGTTACCTCATAATATACACACAAAGATGCCACATGGCGCATGCTAAGCTTATTTGAGTCCAGCGTGATGTCAGTGAGTCCAGCGTTTTTTTTAAATTCAGAGCTATAGCCACTCCCCTGCCCACCTGCTGCATTCATATGGAAAATAACTGTCAATCAGCAGCAGGTAGGCGGGGATAGTCAGGAGCTCATAAATATTCATGACTCATCATTATCAGCTGGAGGTTTTCAATACAAGATGTTGGCAGATTGACTGGGTCAATTAAAGAAAGTGACCCAGCATTTTGCTAAGAGAATCAGTCATTTATGTTGCCCTTAGTTAGGACACCATAAAACTGGTGACAGGTTCCCTTTAAAGCAGGATTCTGGGAACAAGTGTACATACAGAAGTCTAGCATATTAAGATACAGGCAAGAATGAGTCTCCTATGACTGACAGGAGGAAAATTTTAAAAAGTCCTGTTACTTTACTTTACAAATCGTTTGTTCGGTCGCTAAACGTTTGAAATTCTGATGTATGTAATCTAACTGGGCTTCCAGTCCTCTGGTGTACGGTTAAATGATTATGTTGATACTGTGTCTTGGAAACATGTGCATCCAGTCTCCTTTTGATTCATATTTAGCAGATATGAAGAATTAATTAACATTAATGAGATCAAAAGGAATTGCTACATGAAGACCTTAGAAGGAAACCTCAGATTTGACAAGTGTTTACCAGTGCATTAAAACTTGATGATTCCAATAACTTCTAGAATTTGACATTATTCTATAACATAATTGCGTCTCCAACAGAAGAGCACATGCATCTCATGCAAATTAAGCATATTTGAGCAAAATCTGAATTTATAGATTTACTGATGTCTAAATTTATCAATAATGAAATAAATGAAAAAATCTATAAATTATTATTATGTAATGTTGATTGGGCTTCATTCGAAAACTAATGCATTTTGCAAAAGGTTTGAAACAACACATGCAAAGATCCAGAATAAAATTCAATTTCTTGGCAGACTGTGAAGTATATATTGTAGTATTATATATTATTATGATAGTATTATTTCAGTTCTGGCTCTCCTTGGTGTTTGATGAGTACATTACGGGCTGCACAAGCAGTGCAGTTAGAGAGAACCTGTCACTGGGATTTTGTGTATAGAGCTGAGGATATGGGTTGCTAGATGGCCGCTAGCACATCCGCAATACCCAGTCCACATAGCTCTGTGTGCTTTTATTGTGTAAAAAAACGATTTGATACATATTCAAATAACCTGAGATGATTCCTGTCCCTGACTCATCTCACATACAGGACTCATCTCAGGTTAATTTGCATATGTATCAAATCAGTTTTTTTACACAATAAAAGCACACGGAGCTATGGGGTCTGGGTATTGCGGATGTGCTAGCGGCCATCTAGCAACCCATGTCCTCAGCTCTATAAACAAAATCCTGGTGACATGTTCCCTTTAAACTTTTTTTCAACAAGGTAGACCATTTAAAATATAAACATGACTATACAGATTTTGAAAATAGGTCCAATAATAATGAATGGTGCATTGTCTAGATAAGAGTAAGGGCTCCTTTACATAAGCAGATTTCTGCCCCTTAATGAGCTCCTATCCCTGATACGGCATGTTGATCGGTGCTCAATAAGTGTCATGCTGTAATATGATTGTTTGTACTCATACAGTTTTAATTATTCAGGAGCACATTCTCTGGTTACACAAAGTGATGTGCTTCTGACAAAATTTAGGTACTGCATAAAAGATGTGAGAACCCAAAAAATAAGAATTTGCTTGTTTGATCGTCGATTAGCCTCATGTTTACGTGGGGCAATGATCATAAATGAGCATTGTTCACTCCCAGTCACCAGAACGGAGTCCATGCAGTTCTGGGGGTGATAACCTCCATAATATGGCACCAGCAAACACAGCATAATAATAAAAGGACTTACTTTTCACCACTGACACACAATGGATACAACATATTGTGCGCCGAAATGGCATATTTGTGGAAAAATTTTGATTTTTACTTTACACCATTACACCAGGTGAATTAATTTTTGTAAAACACATGTAGGCTCAAAATACTTACTATACCCCTTGTTAAATTCTGTGAGTGGTGTGGTTTCCAAAATAGGGGTCATTTCTTGAGAGGGTTTCTTTTTTTTTATTTATCCTCAGTGCTTCTGTAGCTGTCGGCCAGTGCTGTATAAATAACCAAACTAGGCCTCAAATGCACATGGTGCTTTCTCTTCTAAACTCTGTGCCCATACAGCAATTTACAACCACATATAGGGTGTTAGCGAATTCATAAGAAAATGGGTAAAAATTATGGGGTCGTTTTGCTCCTGTTAAACCTTGTGAAAATGAAAAAATAGTTTTTCATTTTCAAATCCAAGTGTTTCTGAATTCTATATAAATCCTATGGGGGTCAAATATCTCACTACACCTCTCAATAAATTCCTTGAAGGGTGTAGTTTCCACTTTTTGGTGGTTTCCACTGTAGGGATACTTCAGGGTCTCTACAAATGCGACATGGTGCCCGAAAACCATTCCAGCAAAATCTGGCCTCCAAAAGCCATATGGTGTGCTTTCCCTTCAGAACCCTGTGGTGAATCCATACAGCAATTTACAAGAACATATAGGGTGTTGCAGTATTCAGGAGAAAATGCATAACACATTGTGGGGTGTTTTTCTACTGTTACTCGTTGTAAAATAGAACAGTTTGGAGCTAATGCAATATTTTTATCATTTTCAAAACCAAGTGTTTCCCCAAATTTTTTTTATGCCTATGGGGTCAGAGCAATCCGTAAATTCCTTAAGGGTAGTGTCCAAAATGGGGTCACTTTTTGGGAGTTTCACTGTAGGGGTACCTCAGGGTGTGCCATGGCATCTAAAACCATTCCAGCAAAATTTGCCTTCCAAAAACCATATGGCACTCCTTCTGTTCTGAGCCCTGTGGTGTGCCCATACAGCATTTTAAGACCACATATGGAGTGTTTCTGTAAACTGCAGAATCAGGGTTATAAATATTTATTTTGCTGTTAACCTTTGCTATGTTACAGGAAAAAATGGATTAATGGAAAATCTGCAAAAAGTAAAATTTTTACACTATCTTAATTTTCCTTTACTTATTGAGCAACATTTAAAGGGTTAACAAAGTTTATAAATCAGTTTTCAATAATTTGAGGGTGTAGTTTCTAAAATGGGGTCAATTATGGGTGATATCTATGTAAGCCCCTCAAAGTCACTTCAAAGTGAATTGTTCCTTAAAGTAAATTTTGGAAATTTTCTTGATTTTTTTTTAAAATAGCCTCTATAATTCTAAGCTTTTTAATGTCCTAAAAAATAATATATTTACAAAATGATGCCAACATAATGTAGACATAAGGTGAATTTTACTGATAACTGTTTTATCACTCTTAAAAACTTTAAATTTACAAAATAGCTATTTATTCAGTAAATTTGGGATTTTCCTAATAAATAAAGGTAAATCATATCTACCCAAATTTACCAATAACAAAAAGTACAATGTGTCCCAAAAAAAAACAGTTTAAAGTCACACATCAGATATGCTAATTTTAGCAGGGTATGGAAGGGGTTAAAAACAAACAAACCATGTGTTTGTTACCATCCCTTTACCCATAAGCATATATGTTGCTGTCACTCTGACATTACTTGTTGTCTTGTCGTTAAAGAGCTTGAGAGGAGTTGGATACAGTCCTGGAAGACCTCGGAGTGTGATACACAACCAAAGTTATTCAGACAGAATTAAATCTGATGGCTGATTCTACCAAATTGGTCACAAAAGGAATATAGGGAAACTCGTTAATCTCTAGACATGATTTCAGGGACTTGGGTAGTAAGCTAAAGGCAAAGACTAGTGCCGAGCGAATCGAAGTATCTGAAGTGGACTTTGATCCAAATTTCAGGGAAAATTTAATTTGCCAAAAAAGCTAAATTTCCTTGTGCTTCGTGGTAACTAATCGATTTTCACTGTAATGGCAGTAAAAAAAAAAAAAAAAAAATCATACCCGCGCGAAGTGACGTATGACACCACCATGCTGGCCAACTTTCATTCTTTTTGTAAATGAAGGCTTTAGGGCACTGAGCATGGTCAGCACTGAAAAGCTGAGGCGCACCTCCAGGTGCACTGAAGGTCTAATTTGGATTTTCACAAGACGGGTTTCATTCTAATCAGCAGGGTCAATTCTACTAGATACTAAACTTGAATTAATAACGATGATACTGCTGACAGGTGATCTTTATCATTAATGACTAATGTCATTTAAAATTAAATAACGGGATGCATCAAAAGTGGCATAGTTGCTTATCACAAGAACATAGTTTTGCCTCTGTTGAAATCACTAATCCGAACATAGATGGAATATTGTGTACAATTTTGGGAATTGTATATAAGAAGGGCATAGCAGAGCAAGAGCTGGTGTGAAAAAGGACAACCAAGGTAAATAAGGAAATGGGTGGATTGCAATACCAACAAGGCAGGTTAACAAATTAAGGATTGCTTAGTCTGAAAAAAAGGTTTAGGGGAGATCTAATTACAATGTACAAATACATTAAGGGACAGGACAAAGATCTTGCTGGTGATCTTTTTATATCTTGGCCGGCTGCCATAACTAGAGGACATCCTCTATGTCTAGAGAAAAGGTTTTACCATCAACCGGGATTTTCTATTATAAGAGCAATGAATGAGATTATAAAACTCTTTCAGAGGAGCTTGTGAGCATCAATTCATTGAAAAAGATCAAGAAGGTTCTGGATGCTCTTCTTGGATACAAAAGTATTGCAGGTTATGAGTACTAGATTTCTGGAGATGGGATGTTGATCCAGGAATTTATTGTGACTGCCATTTTTGGAGCCAGGAAGGATTTTTTCTCCATGAATATGGGGTGATTTGCATTGGGGTTTTATTGTTGTTTTTTTTTTTTGCTTTCCTCTGGATCAACACTGAAAGACTATAAGCTGGACTTAATGGACCTCTGTCTTTTTCCAACCTTACCAACTATGTAAATTTAACTATATATCTGTAATATGGCTTTGTGCATGATGCCATAGGACTTATTCACACAGTACATTTTTTTATGGGTTACATAGTAGCATAGGCTGAAAAAATACATTTGTCTATCCAGTTCAGCCTGTTATCCTGCAGAGTTGATCCACAAAAAAGCAAAAAAACGTCATGATGTAGAAGCCAATTTTCCTCATTTTGGGGGAAAAATTATTTCTCAACACCAGTCAGGCAATCAGAATAACTCCCTGGATCAACGACCCATCTCTAGTAACTATAACTAATATTATTACACTCCAGAAATACATTCACGCGCCTCTCGAACTATTTTAGTGAATTCACCATCAACACCTCCTTAGGCAGAGAGTTCCATAGTCTCACTGCTCTTACCATAAAGAATCCTCTTCCATGTTCATGTACAAACCTTCTTTCCCCTAGATGCAGAGGATGTCCCCTCATTGCGATCACAGTCCTGGGGATAAATAGATAATGGGAGAGATCTCTGTACTGACCCCTAATATACAGTCCTGATCAAAAGTTTAAGACCACTTGAAAAATTGCAAAAAATCATATTTAGCATGGCTGGATCTTACCAAGGTTCCAAGTAGAGCTTCAACATGCAACAAGAAGAAATGGGAGTGAGACAAAACATTGTTTGAGCATTCAATTGAATGAAAATAATGAATAAACTAAAACTGTTTTTTTTTCAGCTGATCAAAAGTTTAGGACCACACCTCCCAAAAAAAACTAAACCCCCCAAAACAGAAATCCAGCTTCCAAACATGAACTCAGTAATGAGTAGCTCCGCCGTTGTTTATCACTTAAAAAATTTGTTTCGGCATGCTTGATGCAAGCGTTTCCATGAGGTGAGTGGGAACATTTCTCCAATTGGTGAAGACGGCCGCACGAAGGCCATCTACTGTCTGGAACTGTTGTCCATTTTTGTAAAGTTTCCTTGCCATCCATCCCCAAAGGTTCTCAATTGGATTTAGAGCAGGGGAACACGCAGGATGGGCCAAAAGAGTGATGATATTCTCCTGGAAGAAGTCCCTTGTCCTGCGGGCATTGTGTACTGTAGCGTTGTCATGTTGAAAAACCCAGTCATTACCACACAGTCATGAGGAATGCTCTCTGCAACATCTGGACATAGCCAGTGGCTGTTTGACGCCCCTGCACTTCCTGAAGCTCCATTTTTCCACTGAAGGAAAAAGCACCCCAGACCATTATGGCGCCCCCTCCACTGTGGCGCGTAGAAAACATTTCAGGTGGGATCTGCTTGTCATGCCAGTAACGTTGAAAACCATCAGGACCATCAAAGTTAAATTCAGAGAATAAAACTTTCTTCCACCTTTGAATGTGCCATGTTTGGTGCTCTCTTGCAAAGTTCAAAAGAGCAGTACTGTGGCGTTCAAGGAGACGAGGTCTTTGAAGAAGTTTTTTGTTTTTGAAGCCCTTCTGTCTCAGATGCCATCTGATGGTTATGGGACTGCAGTCAGCACCAGTAACGGCCTTAATTTGGGTCGAGGATCGTCCAGTTTCTTGAAGGACAGCCAATTGGATCCTCCGGCTCAGTGCTGATAAAAAATGTTTGGGTCTTCCACTTGACTTTTTTGTTCCATAACCCTCAGGATCATTTAAGAAATTCCAAATGACTGTCTTACTGCGTCCCACCTCAGCAGCGATGGCGCGGTGTGAGAGACCCTGCTTATGCAGTTCAAAAAGGGAGAGTTTTTTTGCCTTTGCCATCACAACGTGTGACTACCTGACAGAAAATGACAATGAATCCACATCTTTGCACAGATTTGGCCTTTTAAAGGCTTGTGGTCCTAAAATTTCGATCAGCTGAAAAACAGCCTGTTTCATTTTAATCGTTATTTTCAATTAATTAAATGCTCAAAAAATGTTTTGTCTCAGTCTCATTTCTTCTTGTTGCATGTTGAAGCTCTACTTGGAACCTTGTTAAGATCCAACAATGTAAAATATGATTTTTTGCCATTTTTCAAGTGGTCTTAAACTTTTGATCAAGACTGTATTTATAAATGGTTATTAGCTCTCCTCTCAGTCGTCTTTTTTTCTAAACTAAATAACCTTAATTTTGATAATCTTTCTTGGTACGGTAGTCCACCCATTCCAGTTATTACTTTAGTCGCCATTCTCTGAACTCTCTCCTGCTCTGCTATGTCTGTCTTGTTCACAGGAGCCCAGAATTGTACACAGTACTCCATGTGTGGTCTGACTTGTGATTTGTAAAGTGGTTAGGACTATGTTCTCTTGATGCAACCCATTATCTTATTGGCCTTGGCAGAAGCTGCTTGACACTGGTTGCTACAGTTAAGTTTATTAACTAAAAATGTGTAGCAGTATACTGTCTTTTTTTGTGTTAATTACTTTACACAGTTTAGCCCCTTCGAGACTGGGCGATTTTGTTTTCCTTTTTTAGTCCCAGCCTCCCCAAAGCCATAACTCTTATTTTTCCATTCAAATAGCCATATGAGGGCTTGTTTTTTGTGGGACAATATGACATTTTTAATGGTAGGGCTCAAACGATTACTTGATTAAATTGAGTAATTTGACACAAAAAATTCCTTGATGCAAATTTTTAGCATCGAGGATTCGTTTGTGTCATGTGACCACGAAGTGGGAGTGAAGCGCTTGCTATTACTTACCGCTCCGTGGTCACCCGCCGGCCCTGACACATTGTGATGGTGGCACTGGGGGGCAAGTTGGTGGCACTGGGGGGCAGTTGCTGGCACTGGGGGATAGTTGGTGGCACTGCGGGCAGATGGTGGCACTGAAGGCAAGCTGATGGCACTGGGGGGCAGTTGGTGGCACTGGGGGGCAGCTGGTGACACTGGGGGGCAGCTGGTGACACTGGGGGGCGAGCTGGTGGCACTGGGGGCAGCTAGTGGTACTGGGGTGCAATCTGGTGGCACTGGGGGCAGTTGGTGGCACTAGGGGGGCAAGCTGGTGGCACTGGGGGTCAAGCTGGGGCAGCTGGTGGCACTGGAGGTCAAGCTGGGGCAGCTGGTGGTACTGGGGGGGAAGCTGTTGGCACTGATGGGATCCTGATGGCTCTGGGGCGCAGCTGATGGCTCTGGGGGGCAACTGGTGGCACTGGGGGGAGCCTGATGGCACTGAGGGGGCAGCTGATGGCACTGAGGGACAGCTGATGGCACTGGGGTGGCAGCTGGTGGCAGCTGATGGCACTGAGGGGGCAGCTGATGGCACTGAGGCATCAGCGGATGGCACTAAGTGGGGAAGCTTATGGCACTAGGGGGCAGCTGATGGCACTAGGGGGGCAGCTGATGGCACTGGGTGGGGAAGAGCTGAAGGCACTGGGGAACAGAGATGATGGCACTGGGGGAAACAAATGCACTTGGGCTGATCGCACAGGGGGGAACAAAGGGTGTTGGGGACTGAAGCCAGGGGGTCTGATGAGTTTTTATAAAGGAAAATAGTATAATAATTCATTTTTTCGTATTAGATTACTCGATTAATAGTAAAAAATAGTCAATAGAATACTCGATTTCTAAAATTATTGTTTACTGCAGCCCTATTTAATGGCACTATCTGCAATTGCTCACAATGTAGTGGGAAAATTCCAAAGGGGGTGGAATTATGAAAAAAAAACACAATTCTGCCACATTTTTATGTCACAGTTATGTTTTTACAGCATTTCCTAGCAGTAATACTGTACTGACCTGTTACTTTCATTCTCCGGGTCAGTATGATTACAATGTATAATTTTTGTGTGTGTTTTAATACTGAAAAACATATTTTTTTAAACTTTGGAAAAAACTAATGGGGTCATTTATCAAACGGGTGTAAAGAACTGGCTTAGATGCCCATAGCAATCAGATTCCACTTTTCATTTTTGGAAAATGAAAGGTGGAATATGACTGGTTGCTATGGGCAACTAAGCCAGTTTGATAAATTACCCAAGAATTTTTTCTTTTGCATCACCATATTCTGCCCCCTAAAGCTTTTTTAGTTTTATGTGTACAGAGCTGTGTGAGAGCTCATTTGTTGCATGACTTTTTATTAAATTATTGTGGGAGGTAAAGCAATCAAAAATGGCAAATTGGCCATTTTGACTCTTACATTTCACCATTTCCATTTTATCCGAATTGTGATAAATATTTTTATATTTTAATAGTATGGGCGTTTTTGCACGCAGTGATGCCCTTGAAGTTTTTTAATTGTTTATGTATGTGTTTATGTTTGTACACACACTCCGGCTCCACCGATCGGTTAGTTAGTAGTTACTTAGGTAGTTTTATCTGCAAAAAATTATATTTTACTGTGCAACCCCTCTACAATAAATTTATAATAAATATATTGAAGAGAAAAGGGCCCAATACCGATCCCTTTGATACCCCACTAATGACAGTGACCCAATCTGAGTGTGTACAGTTAATAACCACCCTCTGCTTTCTATCATTGAGTCAGTTACTTACCCACATACAGAAATTTTCCCCCAGTCCAAGCATTCTCATTTTATGTACTAACTTTTTATGTGGCACAGTATTAAATTCCAGGAAGTCAAGAGTTTTTTTTTTTTACCCCTTTTTGAATATTGGCACCACATTTGCTAATCACCAATCCTGTGGAAGAGACCCTGTAATTATGGAGTCCTTAAATATCAGAAATAAGGGTCTGTCTATTACATTACTTAATTCTCTTAGGATATGAGGGGGTATGCCAAGTATACATTTAAACTACTGTATATTCAGAACTGATGTGTTATTTGAAGAAGGAATTATTTTTGATTTGATTAATCCAGTTATATAGTGCATTCACATACCATCTGTTTGGATCTCAGAGTCTATTGACCATTGACTATTCAGCTATTTAACTAAAAAGGTAGGCTGATATATGTCATGTTACATAAATATACATAAATACGTACCATAAAACCTAGTACAATATATACTGAACAAAAATATAAACGCAACACCTTCGGTTTTGCTCCCATTTTGTATGAGCTGAACTCAAAGATCTGAAACATTTTTCTACATACACAAAAGACCCATTACTCTCAAATATTGTTCACAAATCTGTCTAAATCTGTGTTATTGAGCACTTCTCCTTTGCCAAGATAATCCGTCCCACCTCACAGGTGTGGCATATCAAGGTGCTGTTTAATTAGAAACAAAATTCCTCATTTTAAATGGAGACCACAAACATTGCGTGAACAGATATTTTATTTTATGCATTGATAAATAATTCAATTTTTTCCTGTTTATTAATGCAAACAGTTAACAGCTTGTGATCCAAGCATGAAATCAGGTCAAATAATAAAAAGAATGATCAGGATTTGATTTGTAGAGTGACTTATTGTGCTTTCTCCTATACATCTGTTTACATTATGACCTGAAAATGCACTGATAACATTCGAGTGTGGCAAATCACAAGAACATACATTTCTATGAAATTGTTCGGTCAAAAAATAACCGGTAAAATAACTAAATATCCAGAATACTTTTAACACAACCATGCAAACAAAGTTCACATAAAAATGAGCACCACAACACAAATAAAAGCATGCAACAGAGATGAGGATATGTTTGTGTTTGAACATGTAGAATTTCCTAGAGTGGAATTCTAAGTTTCCCATTCCCTCCCTTACTTGGGTGTTTTCTTTATGTGTAATCATTTTTACAATGAATTAACACATAATGCAGTACTTTAGAACAGTTTTCTACATGTGGAATATCTCTTATCAAAAGGAATACTCTCCTAATTCTGCTGAAGACACATCTCCATGATACAATTCATGTACTGCAGACCTGACCCAAGTCTAGAGAACCTGTCTCTGAGTTCACAACTGCCAAAGGAGCAACTCTACTACCAGAGTACCGATGAAGTTAAGAGATCATACTTTATAGAAGGTCAAGAACCATTCAAGTCGTGCAAGATAACAAAAGTAAGGCATTTGCCCATTTATGGCATAAGAAAATTTACCGCTGTGGAAAGGACTATCCCCACCGGCATCTACTACACTTTGAGACATGACTTTTGCTGCTTTGTACTACTACTAATACTACGATAGGTTCAGTAAATAATGATTTAACTCGTTACAACCAACTTATTACTGCCTCTGCCTTCTGTGTTTAGTGCATATCACTCAATGAGCTTTATGCAGTGACTAGAGGATGCGACAATGCAGACTAACAAATAGTGTGGCCAATTTATCACCCTTTTATCATTCATTTTTATGTTTAGAGTTCCTTTACAATTTATAATGATATCTACTTAATGCTCTTAACTTTAAAGGGGTTGTTTCACTGATAAAATAACAAAAGATTGGATACTCACCAAGTAATCCTCTGCCATTTCTAGGACTGGTCCTCACGCCAGTATGTGTTTATAGGCTGCAGTGGTGACGTAGCCACATGGTACCTGAATGCTGTAGGCAGTTACTGAAAGACAGCCATTTTAAAAGTATCTTCCTACCCTACATGCCAAGGTAAACTCTGATTCAAGAGATTTTGTTGAAGATTGTAGGACAGAGAACTGAATATTTCTGTTCTGTGTCATATGTCTAGGATCACTCTATCAATCTCCTGGTAACTAATCACATTATACCCATCATGACAAACAAGGCATTATATACCACTCAATCAAACCAATGTGTGTCAACCAATGGAGACATGGAATTCCAATTTTAGCCCCTCTCAATATTAACCTTAAAGGATTTTTCCAAGATGACTGTGTTTTTTTAACAAATAAGCTCATGTAGTTGATTTCCTAATGTACTGTACATCTTCCTCATGCTGTACTTTTTCAGTCTGGACTCCCCTGACCTATTTTCACCATGCAAGCAATCCTGTATGTAGCACTTCCTGTTGCTGTATCCAATAAAAAGACCTACAAACAAGTTTGGGACTTTATTTTGTTCTATTAATTTATATTCATTATAAAGTACTCTATGAACAACTTTATCTAGTGGTTTATAGGTACACCCCTGAGCATCATTTGCGTGACTACATGGATATTTGTAAAGTAGTACACTGCAGAATTTAGTTTATTACATAGGAATGTGATTTTGTATGTGCTGAAATGTATGTAAGGCCCCACAGTGGATACACAATGTATACTAAACTCCAAAACAGCAGTGGCATGGACAATGTTGTAAAAGAATATGAGATCAATGTGTATTTCTTACATAAGGCTACTTAATTTTTATGGAATTATTTTAACAGAATGAAATATAATCATTATTTGGGAAATGGAAAAATGAACTGGGAAATAGATGTGTTTAATGCCGAATAATAGGTATTCTGGAAAAACATTTTTGAAAAAAATCTCTAAAAACAGAAAGGGAGATATGGAAACAGCAATGGGCTCAGATTCTTCCATTCCTCCAACAGCAACTTGTAAGGCAGCATGCATGCTTGGCCACAACTGTGCACAACTCTTTCACATGGTGGTAGGAAGTGCAAGACTGGGTTCTCCAATTTTAGCCATTAGCCTCAGGACCCAATGGTCTAAAATTTATCACCAATCCTGTGGATTAATGATAAATTAACAACCATTCAAAGCAATTGTTGTTAGGCTGTTTTGATACTTCTGTGTCTATGATGACATCCATGACAAAATGGTCAGTGGTTCCTCCATGAAGATGTCCATGCTTGTTTGCCCTCCGTTTGTCTGTATTCCACGTACACTGCTAGGCTGAAAATTATTCTCTAGAGAATCTACTACCAATGATCTGTAAAAATCACTTACAGAGCACAGATTCCAAATTTTCTTCACTGACCCATAGAGTTCAGGCTGAACTGGATGGACATATGTATTTCTTCAGTATTATAAACTATGTGTACTCTTATGTTTAATGGGAGTATTTGGTCTGCATCACGGACCAAAGTAATGCATGTTTCCATGGTCAATGGAAAATCACTGATGTGTAAAGAAGCACGTTAAAATCAATGGGTAAGTGTTCTGTCCATGGAGAACACGGATTGCACACGTCTGTGATTTATTGACATGTGAAACAGGCCTCTACAGCCTCCAAAAGTCTTCAAAAAACATTTTTAAGATCATGGTCAGGTTTATGACAAGGCTGATTAAGGTAAGACTTTGGAGGTTGTAAAATAATCTTACTTTGGGCAGTAGCTGATGTTTCAGTACTCCCCAGATATATTAAAAGGTTTTCTGAATCTCAACATTTACAGCCTGCTAGATGCAGGTCCCATCCCCGACCCTCCTTTGTGGGTGCTGTGGGTAGAGAGGTGGCTGCACATTTGTGGCTCTTTCCAAATAGACAAGTAAATATGCTCACCTATTTTCTGAACTTGACCAGGGCTATAGCAGAAATCTTGAGATGGGTAGCTTAAAAATTATTTGGTGCCCATTTGAAAGTGAATATATTATCCATTTGAAATATACAATCTTGGGAGGTGGATATGGTAAGCCGAAAGAGGGCATTTTGGGATGGAGCAAAGGTAAACTGTACCAGAAATAAAATGACAAAACCTAAATAGTTGTTGTAGCTTACAGTACATCTTTTGCTTCAGCTTTTTGCAGGAAGTGAGATGTAGATGAAGGTTATGGGCAGAATAACTATTCTATAAAATACATATATAAACTCCCAGACAATAATTCAGACTGCCAATGCTTATCAATGCTGATGTCACAGCTGTTTTGGAAGTGTACAGTTTACATTGTGTTACTGGCCAACTGTCTTATATGAAGCCACATGTTCACTACATTTATAGCATGCCATGACGCATAACTATTTTCGGCCTTTAAAGAAAGAACTATGCCAGGCCTTACCAGTGTGGCTTCTTTTGTGTACCATGAGCACATTGGGGCCGATGCATATTATCCCACAGATATCACATTTTAGTTTTCCGTTAGGAAGTCGAATACCTCCAACTCCTGTTAAGGCTTTGGTGCCTTGTCCGTTCAGTGAGCCATTCATTTTCTCCCCAGCAGCATCAATCATGCGTAAATCTTCTGCACACTCTTCTCCATTCATTTCACAGGCACGTCCATTCTCCTCATCACTGTGGGTCTCTACTTTTATATTGCCAGCTAAAAGAGACAAAGAAGGGAGCAAAAACTCAGTACCACAGAACTGCAGCGGACGCTTATATGTGATTTAAAGGGAGTCTGTCAGCAGTGTAGACTATGTAAAACTACTGACAACACCAGGAAGAGCTGGAAAAACATACTTTATGCGAAGCTTTTATTATGAGGAGTAGTGTGTATATGAGACATATGCTGTGTGTATAGGAGGGGGTGCTGCACTGTAAAGTATTCTATACAATCAGCTGGTTCACAGTCCCTCCCCTTTGTCCTGAGAGACAGCAGTAGGCTGGATGTTGCAGCTGTCACTCAGAGGAGACTCTACGAAGCAGTTCAATGCAGGGAGCACTTCACAGTGAAGTATCACCTCCAGGGAAGTTGTAGGAGCAGAACCTGGTAGAATAAAAGGCCATATATTGAAACTACTCCTAATAATAAAAAATCCCTTTTTAACCCCCTTTAGGAACCTGTGATTTTCCGTTTTTGTTTTCACTCCCTGCCTTCTCTGAGCCAAAACATTTTTATTTTTCCGTTCATGTAGCTGTATGAGGGCTTGTTTTTTGCAGGACAAGTTGTACTTTTTATTGGCACCAATTTCTATTCTATATAATGTAGTGGGATACTGGAAAAGAAATTCAAATGGGGTGGAAAAAGAAAAAAAACGCAATTCTGCCACAGTTTTATGGGTTTTGATTTTACGGCGTTCCCTATGTGGTAAATGTGTGGGCGACATCATTTCCCCAGGTAGTAATTCATCAGTCTTCCCTATTTGCACATGTGCATTATTACAGTTGATGCACCAATGATATAGTGATGTGTTGCAGGTGTAACCAATCTTGTATCTTATGGTGTTTCCATATGTAATTTCCATATTATGGAGTTTATTTCATGTAATGCACAAGGCACTTTATCAATTATGATCATTATGCGTTTTTTGCACATATTTGTATATTGTAGACATGGATCATTTTTAAAGTATCAATCATGTTGTTTGATTAATTGTATGTATTGGCACACCTTTATATACTTGTTATTCGCTGTTCACCAATGCTTGAAAAAGGCTCATGCTTGAGCCGAAACGTCGCTTTTGCCATCACATGGGTGATTAAAAACATTTTTTGAGAAGATACGCTTGGAGTGCAGTCCGATTTTTTCACTTTCTATAAGTGGGTAAGCACCTGTTACCATACTTGGATTTTGCACCCGTTTTTTCCTTTTGTACTATTTGAGGGTGGTGCTGCCAGTGGTTTCTTTTTCCTATATATACATATATATATATAACAACACAGAAAATCCGCGGCACTCCTTGAAGTAAAAAAAAGTGTGCAATTTATTCACACATGTCAGAAAAGACAACGTTTCGGTTCTCTCACAGAACCTTTTTCAAGTCCGGTCCTGTATCGAGGGATCACTGCGGGCACCGCTACAGCTACAGCTGCATATTGAGGAGTGCTGCCTGACCTTTTTCATGGATACATATATATATATATATATATATATATATATATAAAAAATTCTTGCATTTTAATACTGAAAAAAATAGAAACTTTGGAAAAAAGAATTTTTTCTTTTTATCACCATATTCTGACCCCTATAGCTTTTTTATACTTGTGTTTACAGAGCTGTGTGAGGGCTCAATTTTTGAGGGATGAACTGCGGTTTTGATTGATACCATTTTGGAGTGTGTCTGACTTTTATTTGTAAAAAAAAATGGCTAATTGTCCATACGCTATTCGTCGTATGGGATAAATATTTGGGTATGGGCGTTTTTAACATGGTACTGCCATGGGTATGGGTGTTTTTAACATGGTGATGCCAATGATGTTTAATTTTTGGGCTATTTATTTACTTTTTTATTCTAGGGAAATGGGGTGATTTGAATATTTCTATATTTTTATATTTTACAAAAACTTTATTTTATTTTTTTACTTTTTTAATTCACCCAGGGTGACTATAACATGCAATCGTTGGATTGGATTCTGTATTGCATATCTATGCATTACAGAATACTGAATTCCGTATATTCCAGTGCAGTGTTGCCACCTGCAGGCCTGCATTGGAATATATTAGTAATCGACCTGCAAGTCTTGTACAGGCTTAGGCCTCATGCACACGACAGTATTGCTTTTTCAGTGTTTTGCGGTCCGTTTTTTACGGATCCGTTGTTCCGTTTTTTGTTTCCGTTGTGTTTCCGTTTCCTTTCCGTTTTTCCGTTCCGTTTTTCCATATGCCATATACAGTATACAGTAATTACATAGAAAAAATTGGGCTGAGCATAACATTTTTAATAGATGGTTCAGCAAAAACGGAACAGATACGGAGGACATACGGATGCATTTCCGTATGTGTTCCGTTTTTTTGCGGACCCATTGACTTGAATGGAGCCAAGCACCGTGATTTGCGGACAAGAATAGGACATGTTCTATCTTTTCACGGCACGGAAATACTGAAATACTGAAATGGAATGCACACTGAGACACTTCAGTATTTTTTGCTGAACCATTGAAATGAATGGTTCAGTATATGTTCCGTATACTGAGCTCAAAAAACGTCCAGTATACTGAACGCTAAATACTGTCATGTGCATGAGCCCTTAGGCCTATTAATAATACAGGATGCCTCCCTAGGGAAAGGTGGCCCGCGCCGTGAAACATACGGCTCCAAGTTTTAGCGTTTCTAGATGCTGTGGTCACACACACGAGTGGGTGCGGTCTTTAAAAACCAGCCCAAAAAGGGTTTACACCATTAAAAAAGTTTTCAAGGCAACATTTTCATGTTATTTTCAATTATATTTTTTGTTAATTAAATTGATAAAATTAAAATACTTTCCCCATTAACACACACTAGATTAACCCAATATTGTAATTTTAATAATTTTTGCATTGCAGTGTAGCATAATGAATAGATTTACAAATAGAAGTACGTACACCCTGCAAGCTATGGGAATGCTTCTCTTTAACATGCCCTGAAAGAATATTTGCGATAGAGGATAAAATGATTGCAAATCCTAGAAAATCCGGAAGTAACGCATGCTGCAGTCTTTAAACGGCTTGTCCCAAGATTTATGTGTATCTCCTATCCTAGATCTGATGGGTTGGAGTGCAATCGCTGGAAACCCACCAACCACAAGAACAGGGGTCCTTCGTCTCCCTGCATGAATGGAGCTTTGGTTGAGCATGTGCACTGATGATGGTCCATTTATTACTATGGAGATAGCTGAGTGCTGTACTTGGCAGTGCCGTAAAAGTCAATGTAACATAAGTCATGCGTGTGCACCATCTCCCCTTTTCAAACAGGAGGAACCCTGTTCTCATGATCGGTGGGAGTCCCAGTGCTCATATATTTGTCACCAATCATGTGGATAGGTGATATGGAAAATCCCTTTAAGTTTATACAGTTTATCTGTGTACAGTTCTGAAGACAGTATGTGTCAATAGCCTTAGTTGTGTCATTACTATTAATGACACTACTTTGAGACACAACAATGCTACCTTCTGGATGACACAGCACAAACAGATTTTTCTTTCTATAAGAGAAATATTTTTATATGACATGCAGAGGTCAAAGGCATAACAAACCAAAGAATAAATGGCCAAAAACATTACGATGATGGTAATACATAAATTATAAAAAAGATGCAATCCAAAATAATTCCAAGAAACAAATTTATGGCAGTGCATGCAAAACATTACCAATTAAGTGCCCCAAACACTGAATGTGCACTACATATTGCATGCAAACAGAATGTTAACCATGCCACAGTACAGTAAAAATATACTTACGGGAAAAAGTTTTGAAAATGATAGCGTGCAAATCCCTAAACCGCTCCACCTCTCGTACAGCTGCAATACAGAAGGCAAACAGGATGCTGGGTTGAACACGCCACCATCAATACCTCATTGAAGTGGTGATACTGTTCGTCATAGTAAGAATGCCCTCAACTCAAGGTTTGTGAGACAGAAGTCTGCTTTTTGTAATACATGATATGTAGCTTATGTACAATGTGTTATTACAACATGAATTTGTAATTACATTTTTCCACTGGTACAAGGCTCTGCTAGGTAACCAGGGAAACCTAAAAATGCATCTCACCTTTGTATCTTTCTTTTTTTCTTTTTATAAAACAAAGTGTATGCAACCAAAAATATATTTGTGTATAGTTTTGAAGGAATTTTTTGCTATCAATAATGAATATACTTGATCAATCCTAAAGATAGATACATATTATATAGAAATTCATCACCTGACATGAATATTAGGTGATGCTCTTATTTTCTACTTATATAGAGCACACATTTCTGTACAGAGTTTGCCATCATTCTCAACTGCAGCTCACAATCTGAATTCCAAATTAACCTATCACTATTTTTTGGATTGCAGAAGGAAACTAGAGTACAGTACCTGAAGGAAACCCATGCCAACCTGGGGAGAACATACAAACTCTATACAGATGTTGCCCTTGGTTGGATTTGAACCAAGGAACCTAAAACTGCGAGGCAACAGTGCTAAACACTGAGTCAGTGTGCTGCCCAACA
This sequence comes from Bufo gargarizans, assembly GCF_014858855.1. Lineage (NCBI taxonomy): Eukaryota > Metazoa > Chordata > Amphibia > Anura > Bufonidae > Bufo > Bufo gargarizans. The sequence goes on from NC_058084.1 coordinate 217,773,640, forward strand.
AGTGAACATAATGTGATTGTGCACTTCATATACTGCAACACCAAGTCAATCATAAATGTGATAATCTAACACATAAAACATAGTTTGTAAGGATGAAAAAAGACCATACAGTTCAGCCTGTTATCCTGCAGAGTTGATCCAGGGAAGGCAAAAGAAAATCATCAGAATAACTCCCTGGATCAACCCAGACAATTCGTTATATGATGGACTATGGCATATGATGGACGACTATTAGATCAGCCCCACCTTCCTCAGATCACACCCCCATCAGACCCTCCCTAGCCTCAGTGCAGCCCTCAACAGACCCCCCCATCCTCAGACCAGACCCTCAGCAGGCCCTCCCCAGCCTCAGATCAGACCCCCCCAGCATCAGTTAAGCCCCTATCAGACCCCCCAGCATCCAATCAGACCTCAGATCAGATGATATAAAAATAAACTTACCTCTGCCACTTGGCAGATTCACTTACCCTCCCTGGTCTTCTTCCCACCGTTCTGTACTGTACACACATACTGTATGTGTGCACTATGTCCAGATGCTGTATGTATCAGGACACAGAGCGGGGCCAGAAGAAGACCAGTGAAAGAGAGGACAGCCAGTGCAGTGCTGTTCTCACCTCCCTTGCCTCCCGCATGCTAATGACCGCTTCCATAATGGAAGTGGTCATTAGCATTTTCACTATATGCTCTGGCAGAGGGCCACATTAATAGATCCCACAGGTCGTATGCAGCCCGTGGGCAGGAGGTCCCCCCCTGGACTCACATATATTAAAGGAAATCTGTCACCCTGATTTTGGACTAATATCTGTAGTAATACATTATTAGTACTGCAGATAAGGAGGTCAGATCACCATTTTATTTTATTTTTTACTTCTGCCCCTGGTTCCTCCACTGTCAAGACTCAAAGCTGCTGTAACGCCCGTAGGTAGGGACAGACACGGACAGTGAGCCCTGACCTAGAACCCAGTGCCCTTTCCCTACCTACTTGCAGTACAAGCCCTAGGTAGCAAGACAGCAACTGGTCGACAGTCCATATACTACTAAGGTGCAGAGACTCACAAAGACAAAGAGACAAAACACAAAAACAGGGTTGTATGTAAATGGGAAGAAACAGACTATGAACTACTAAATTAGAGACAAAGAGTGGTCAGAAGACAAGCCGAGATCAGAACCAGACTGACAACGCAGTGCCAAATGAGAGACAGAGGGTGGTCAGAAGACAAGCGGGGGTCAGAGGAACGAGCAATCGAAAAAGCACAGGAGCACAGCTGGTGAGTCTGAGATTGGCACCGGTATATGGCCAGGAAGGGGTTTAAATAGAGCACGAGTCCCGGGATCAGAACCGGATAGGTCAGGACTCAGCGCTTCATTAGTCAGAACACAGTATACAGGAATAGATCAGCTGAGCAATCAGCCCACTACTTGTCTCCTCCAGCACGTGCCCACTGTGGGGAGAAAAGGCATTGCATCCTGTTGCTAAGTATGCTGTCACATCAGCAGCAATGCTTAGCAGCAAGTCTCTCCCGAAAACTGGAGCTCTTGCCACTGGAGCCCGGACAGATAAGTTTGTGACAGGCACTAAAATACATAGCGTGGACCGCTGTGCTGTTCTAACATGATGGAAAAGACTCAAGTATGCATGCACAGCAGTCTTTACAATGTATTTCAACAGAGCTCTGAGCACTGACATTGAGGAAACAGGGGGCTGTAGTAAAATAAAAATTAGTGATCTGGACTCCATATCTGCAGTACTATTCATGTATTACAGCAGATAATAGTCCAAAATCGGGGTGACACATTCCCTTTAATACACTGTTTTGGAGGTACTCAAACTTAGTCATTAAAGGGGTTGTCAAACCAGCACCTGGATCAGAATATTTTTGTAACTGCATGTAATTAAAAATGTAGCATAGTCACTGAGTTAATTCAATAAAATCTATCTGTACATCACCAACTTGCTACGTATTCTTTTCCTTATTTCTCCACATCCCACAGTAACATCGCTGAGGTGGACTTATATGATCAATTCTGTCCTTCAACTGTCACCAGCCGGATCTACTGTTGGAAGCTGTGACAGTTACAGGGAGAGAGCTGCAGCTGTGTTATGGAGAGGGCTACAGCATAAGGGTCCATTCACACGTCCACAAGTGTTTTTCGGTCCGCAAAACACAGACACTGGCCATGTGCGTTTCGCATTTTGCGAACTGCACATGGCCGGCCCTCTATCCGTGGCTACGGACAAGAATAGGACATGCTCTGCACTATTTAAATGAATGGGTCTGCAACCTGTTCCGCAAAATTGCAGAATGATGCGGACCCTTTCATATGGACGTGTGAATGGGCCCTAAAGTAAATACTGCCTGAGCTGCCAACTTGAAATAAATCGAGTAAACTGGAGCAATGAGGGGGGCACTGGATCCACGTAAGGTATAAAACTAGTTCTAGCTTTGTTAGAAAGAGAGTCTCACAAACTACATGATTTTTTTTTACATAAATCATGAAATAACCCCTTTAAGTTCCCCACAACTATCCTTCACTAGCAACTAACCACTTCTGCTTTAGGCCACTTTCACACGGTCAGTATTTGGTCAGTAGTGGAACCTAAAAGTATAATGGAAAGATTTGCACCTCTTCAGTGTTTAGGACCAACTACTGGTTTTAGCTTACAGATACTGACCATATAAAAGTGTCATGCAGTCCATGAGCTTGTATACCTCTAAACATGTTCAGAATTTTTAAGCATCCCCAAGATAAATATTCATGTTTTCATTGTCCAAATTCTCCATAATTAAAGTGTACCAATTAAATATAAAACTATTAATAATCATACAATCAGGGGCAGACTGGGAACCTGGAAAAAAAAACAACTAAAAGTGTCTCTATTTTGTAGTGGGGCCCAAAATCACAGAAGGCAGGGTCAACACATATTGTGGCACATTATCCATGGCACATTCCACCTCAGCAGAGCTAAATTCTGTACACACAAAGTACCTCCCCAAAAACTGCCCTTCTGTGGTGGCCTACTCCAGTTGCCTTAGGCTACATTCACATGACTGCATCAGTTTTTTTGCGCAAAACGGACAAGAATAGAATATGCTCTATTTTAATTTTTTTTTTTTTTGCTGGAATATGGAACTGATATACGGATGCAGACAGCACACGGTGTTCTGTCCGCATTTTTTGCGGACCTATTGAAATGAATGTGCATGAGGCCTTACGATGGCAATATAGTTAAATTCAGGAGTCAGGAGGGGAGAGTTAGATCATTATTTACCACAGCTAGCGGCTGTGAGGAGGGCTGAGGTGGCCCCCTGTGCATCAGCCCACCATGAAATGTCCCTGTAGGGTTTATGGCCAATCGGCCCCTGCACACAATAATATTACATAGCATAGTCTGCTTCTAAAAAGCAGTATGAGTCCCCTGTTGTGTTGTAGTTTTCACATAGCTATGCATTTGGAGACAGTGTCCTGAATTATGCAAAGGATCCATAATGATCTATGAAAAACATACATCAGAAGGCCCTTTGCAGTCAACTGCAAATTCAACAACTTTGATAAATTATTGCATTCAAATGTAATGTAGCATGTTTTCTGAACACTGTCCTGACTGATACAGAAAACTGATGATCCTTCCAGTTCCAGACTTTTATCCTGCGAGATCCAAGCTGGGCAGGGAACTTCAGTAGGGTTATGATAAGCTATCTCCCATAGGACAAACATTCACTATGACCGCACCCAGAGAGCTGATGAACCAAGATTTCCTTGAAAAACATGATACTTGTGTAACTAAGTATCTCATAGTGATCCTGACTTTACAAACGCAATGTGGAAGATGCACTGGAAATAGCGCAGAATGCCGTAGAAAGTAGAATATTTTTTTACACTGAGTCATGGTAAATGATTCTACTCACTTAACAAAATGTAATAATACATACAGAATAATTAGAAAACATTGAATCCATGTTATACAAGACACATATTATCCAGGTAAAAAGGCAACTGGCTCCAAAAACTTCATAACTTTTTGCATCTCTTTTACTACTTTAATAAGTGGATTAAATAACATCTTATAATTTGCCATCAGTCTGGCACAACATAATTCAGATAGATTAGGCCTAATGGATGAATTGTGCTCTTCTTGTATGTCTTTGAATGTTGTGTTAAAACTTTTTGGCCATTGCATCGAATGTACTGAGAGGTTTAACATACAGTATAGTGAAATTTATTGCCAATGGATGTAAGTTTAATCTCGCCCTATAGGAAATTCAGAAGTACAAATATTACAGCTAAAGGTGGAGCAACCTGTTGCTATGTAATTGACATGGATGTTGAATAGCAATGTTCCTTAAATTTATGCAGAAAAAACAAAAAAAACGGAGTCATGTGTTTACTCAGGTTCCCTTTGTGTAACGTTAGATTCTATGTACAGATCCCAAACCATTCATTGTGACAAATGCACAATGCACAAGAAGTGCATCTGGGAAGAGCTTTTTTCATAGTTCTGTATGTAAAAGGAAAAAATACAAAATCAATAAAGGAATACTGTCATCCTTTACATATTATACATTGTACTGCCATATTAGAGGGCCATACTGTAAATATTCTACTAGAGATATAGCTTCAAGCTCTGGCAAAATCTGTCCCACCACCAATTACTTTATTCAGAGAAGATAGACAGACAGATAACTATTCAAACATTTGGGAACCCTTTGTCAAAATCCTACTAATATCAACATATTCTGAATGCCAATGTCCCAAATTCAGTAAATGAAAATGCTACTCCAGAAGGAAGGCCTATAGGTACCTATAGGATGCAAGCTGGCATCTCTGTAAGGGTAAGCAGTGCACCCAAAAACTGAAATTAAAGACACTGAAAAATAAAAGACAGACAAGTACAAGAAAATTATCCAAAACACACTTAATGGCTTTTCTAAGACTTTTATACTGATCACCTACCGTCAGGATAGGTCATCAGTATCTGATTGGTGGAGGTCTGACGACTGGGACCCCCATTGCTCAGCTGTCTGAGAAGGCACCAGCACTCCTGTGGGTTCTGCAGCCTTCTCTGTGCACACCAAGCACAGTGCCCTACATTGTATAACGGCTGTGCTTGGTATCGCTCTCAGCCCAATTCACTTCAATGGGACTGAGCTGCTCCTAGGCCACGTGACCGATGAATGTGGCATCACTGGCCTAGGAAAAGCTGAGAGAAGGCTGCACCACTACTACGAGCGCTGCTGCCTTCTCAAACAGCTGATCAGTGGGGGTCCTGGGCGTTGGACCCCCATGATCAGATACTCATGAGCTATCCTAAGGTTAGGTCATCAGTATTAACGCCTCGGAAAACCCCTTTAAGCTACTCAAAGAGACAAAATACACAGCTCACAATATGTTTTATTCCAAATTCAGCACATCTCCAGTTATTGCCAAATTGGTGGACTCAGATTTCTTCCTCCTCCTACGTTTGTACCAGCCAGCTGCCAATGAGATGTCCTCACTGCAGCAACCTGGTAGTGTCCGATCTCTCTATACTCCCATGCCTTTTAACCAATGCATTCACAACTTTGTCAAACCACCCTGGTAAAGCTTCTCATGACAGACAGTGTGTACAGGGTTATATCTAACTTTAACAACCACAGGCTATGCCATAAATGTCCCATAGGTGCAGCTCCCACTTTTGGACCCGCACCTATCTAGAGAGAAGAAATTCCCCACCAGTTATAATGCAGAAATACTGTATGTGAAATTTTAGGTGATATTTTAAGGGGTATTTTTATTTATTTATTTTGCCATAACAATGTCCACCATAGCTTATTGCCAGAGGTAGTCATTCCTGCTCATATTACATGCTCTCCTTATTTCACTTCCATTTTATGTGTTCCCTGAGTCCCTGCTGGGGCAATGTGTGCACTGGCTATCATCCTGATATGGTGAGTGCACATCAGAGTTACACCAGTGCATTGTGGGAATGTGGGAGGATGCAGAAGACAACAGAAGTCATTAGCTGAAGATAAGGTATGGTAGAATTTGGGTTCAGAATTATATACATGATGCAACATGGGTGAGTACTGTGTAAACTATCTCATACACGTGTTCTAAAAGTGAAGTATTTATTTAAATGGCATTATAGACCTGTTTGGCCTTATTACAATATCACTCAATTACTACAACTCCTAGCGACCTGTTCACAGTACTCATGATCTCTTATGTGATGAAGCGGCATTTGCAGCCTCTGGACTTGCTATAGTTATTCCACTATTCCCTATTACAGATTAGAAGAATACCAGAAATATCTAGTAAAAACTGTGCAAAAACTAGAGCATCATTGAATCCCAACATGAATGTAGCGATTACAATCTACATGACATAAGCAGTTTGCGTCATGCACATATGATAAAGTTGATTGTGTATTTAAGGCCTCATACACACAACTATTTGGGTCCGCTTTTGATCTGCATTTTTAGCGGCTTGCACATGGACCCAATAATTTCTATTGGTCCGTAAAAAATGCTTGACATCCGTGTACTGGCCACATCCATATGGCCATTCCACAAATTAAGTGTCCTTTTTGTGGACAAGAATAGGCAGTTCTAATGAAAAAATGCGGCATGTATATGGCCAGTATCCATATTTTGCAGATCCATAGTTGGCAGTCATGTGGATGAGGCCTTAAACTGTATTAAAATGCTCAGACGTATAGTACCAGTATTTGTGGGTAGGTTTATTCTTACTTCTAAATATCCGGTACAGTGCAATAAAAGAAGGCATGTTGGTAATACTGTATTTTGTAATATAAAGATGCAAAATCATCAGTAGTACCTACTAAAAGTGTTAGTTTTATATTCTCTGGACAAATGTAGCCGGTAACACATAAAATGAAGTATCATGGACTATTTTGCCCTGATATTATATGTGTGCAGCATATGAATATATTATTCTTCATTTGCAATCTTTTGGATATATGCAAAGAAAATAAGCAGCAGTTAGGGGCACTTGCATGATAAACACAGTTACTCAATTCTTGCAAAATCCAGCACTCTCCTTGTTTCTATAGTTTCCACTTCCTCACACTGTCCTAAGATATTCCTATTTTCACAACAGCTCTTCTGAACAAGAACCGTAAAGGAGAAGTAGATATTTCTGGTTAAATGCAGGGAATAGGAGAACATTTATTTCTGTTGCTTTAGGGTCCATTCACACGTCCGTTGTTTCTTTCCTGATCTGTTCCATTTTTTGCGGAACAGATCTGGACCAGATCTGTACCCATTCATTTTCAATGGGTCCTGAAAAAAATCGGACAGCTCAATGTCAGATTTTTTTTCAGGACCCATTGAAAATGAATGGGTACAGATCTGGTCCAGATCTGTTCCGCAAAAAACGGAACAGATCAGGAAAGAAACAACGGACGTGTGAATGGACCCTAACTGTCCTTCTCATGCCTCTGCACATGATACCTATGTAAGCTTGCTATGCCTGATATATTGATATATAGTGAGGTATGAGGCTGATTGTCCTGATTTATTTGGCACTTCCATCCTTTGCCATCACTTTTACTCAATACATTTTACTTTTAAGCCTGTAATAGTTAACAGGATTTTCCAAAATCACTTGTATTATCACATCTCAATTAGATATCGTAACGGCAATATAAGGCCTCATGCATGCGGCTCGGGTGTGGACCCATTCACTTCAATGTGGCCGCAAAACATGCAGACAGCACTCCGTGTGCTGTCCGCATCTGTTGCACCGTTCCGTGGCCCCACAAAAAAATATAGCCTGTCCTATTCTTGTCCGTTTTGAGGACAAGAATAGGCATTTCTACAATGGGCCGCCCGTTCAATACCGCAAACTATGGGAGGCACATGGACGGCTTCCGTTTTTGGCGGATCCGCGGTTTTTGGACCGCAAAAAACGGAACGGTTGTGTGCATGAGGCCTAAGCAGCATGAAAATCTCACAGTCCCAAGAAAATGAGCTCCAGTGCCAACTGGTTTAATGATGGTGGCACTATAGGTGCGCAGCAGAATGCCACACTTGATGAGTTCACAGTGCTAGCTATTAACTCCTTAGTGACCTCCCTCTTTTGAACCTTTTTTTTTTTCCATCGATATAGCCATGAGGGCTTGTTTTTTGCGGGACCAGTTATAGGGGGTCATTTTTCAAAACAGAAATATGCCTAAATTAGGTGCATTTCTGAAGCAGATTGCACACAATCTGCGCCTTCTCCCCACTCACACCAGGTCTAAAAAAGGGGGCATGGTGTGGACGGGCAAGGGAATGGGCTGGTAGGTCTGTCTCAGGCCTGTTTCAGGCGTAGAAAATGGTCTAAATATAAGAGCTATTTTTTAAGAAAAGTTTAAGATTTTTTTTTTTTTAAGAAAAGTTTATTTACCAAAAGGTGATATTATCAGGCAATCTTTTGATCGCTTCTATAATATGCACTTATGCAGTACAGTGTATTATACTGTCAGTGCCATATTGACAGTTACCAGAAGGCTGAACAAGAGAGCTCTAGCCTGATAGGGATACACTGCAGGAAGGCCTGGGGCCTTTGTTATGCCCTATGCTGCCATGCAAATATATCAGCACCCTGCAAACTCATTTATAGGGTGTTGATGGAAGACAGAGGGAGCACCCCCTTCTAAACCACTTAGGTCCCGTGGCTGCTATTGACTGTGGTATCTAATGTGTTAAACAGCTTGGATCGGTGCTTCTGCAGGAAGGCGGCATCCTAGCCTAAGGTCCCTTGGTGACCACCATAAAATGGTATATTGGCAGTCACTTAGGGGTTAAAAGTGGATTCTCTGGGCTCAATAGCGCCTATCAAATTATTTTATGGGGCACAACCTGTCAAATGGTAGAAGATGACATGGCTTCTTAAAATGATCTCTCTCTGCTGGTCTAAGAGTGAATTAATAGTTTATGGCCTAGGTTCTCAACGTCTGAAACAAGTACCTCAAGGGGTACATGCCATGTCTCTAGGGGGTGTTTTTTAATGTGTAGCACAATCATAGCCTTGGAGGTACTTAGACCTTAATAGAGAAATGCCCCTTTGTCAATGTCAGTGGAAGGAGCTGAAAAAAAGCGGGGAAAGGGGATTGTTTAATATGTGCAGCTATAGTTCATAATGGATACATATAACAAATGCGTCTACTAGAACAGTGGTTCTCAACCTTTCTAAAGCCGTGACCCCTTAATACAGTTCCTCATGTTGTGGTGACCCCCAACCATTACATTTTTTTCCTTGCTACGTAATAACGAATTGTAATGTAAATATCTGATATGCGGGATGTATGCCAGTCTATTACAAGGTGTTAGGTAGTTCTGTAATTGGCGCTGTGTTGTGGGGGATCTGTGGAGGGCGCTGTGTTGTGGGGGATCTGTGGAGGGCGCTGTGTTGTGGGGGATCTGTGGAGGGCGCTGTGTTGTGGGGGATCTGTGGAGGACACTGTTATAAGGGGGATCTGTGGAGGACGCTGTTATAAGGGGGATCTGTGGAGGACGCTGTTATGGGGGATCTGTGGAGGACGCTGTTATGGGGATCTGTGGAGGATGCTGTTATGGGGGATCTGTGGAGGACGCTGTTATGGGGGATCTGTGGAGGACGTTGTTATGGGGGATCTGTGGAGGACTCTGTTATGGGGATCTGTGGAGGACTCTGTTATGGGGATCTGTGGAGGACGCTGTTATGGGGGATCTGTGGAGGACAGTGTTATGGGGGATCTGTGGAGGACACTTATGGGGGACCTGTGGATGGCACTGTTATGGGGTGGATCTGTGGAGTACGCTGTTATAGGGGATGTGTGCTATGACACATAGGGCCATGAGGGGGGCCAGCATAAGACATATAGCATCTTATGCTGGTCCCCCTCATGGCCCTATGTGTCCCCTCATGTGTCCTAAACTGCGCACATAACTGTCTTTGCGTGTAACATATGTTACTCCTGTGTGAAACAATCTCTATCCTATTTGTAGCGTTATACTACCCTACCTCGTGAGATTTCCCTACCTCCTGACTTTCTGTCGCACTGCTAATGACGTGAGGAGGCGTTCCTGAGTTTTGACGTTCTGTGCATGCATCTCAGCGGAGTTCAGCTTTACATCGGGACACTGTGCATGCGCAGGAGAGCCTTAGTAGGGAAATATTACGGTCCAGTGTGCAAGCGCGGCTAACTCCGGCCGGCGCATGTGTCCCGGTGTGAAGCTGAACTCCGCTGAGATTTTCCATAAACTGTCGGTTTGCGCATGCGCAGATCGTCAAAACTCAGGAACGCCTCCTCACGTCATTAGCAGTGCGACGGGAAGTCAGGAGGTAGGGAAAGCTCACGAAGTAGGGTAATGTAACGCTACAATCGTGCAGCCTTAATAGGAAGCCTCAGGCGACCCCCCCGGAAAGGGCCAATCGACCCCCAAAGGGGTCGCGACCCCTAGGTTGAGAACCGCTGTACTAGAAGGACAGCCAAACAGATCAATATCCATCCTTATTCAGATTATTACAAATTATGACCTGAAAAATGGGACTAAGAAATGATGAGCTCTAACTCTCATAGCATGCATTGCTTCCCTTTCCCTGCCAAGAAAAAATAAACTTTGAAACACTGTGGTTTGCATGTCCTGTAACTGGGTTTCCACATCACTGGCCTATTTGTATAAACAGATGAAGAGGAACAAGCACAAATAATGAAATATAGGATATGGGAAAAAGAGGAAGCATAAGTCACTTAGGCAGCCCAACTGAAATGCAGAGTTATGGAGAAGTGACAGAAAAGGAAGCAGACACAAGGAATAGCTCTCTATAGGATGTCTGCTTTTATTTTTTTATTTTTTTTGTTTTATTATTTTCAGCTTTCTCATATGAATATATCTAGCTGATCAGTATCAATTTAGCAGCGGTTCAAAACCTTGGTCAAAATATGTTTAGCATGAATAAAGTAATCATATCCACAACCACTGTACAATGATTGCTGTGCTTCAGAAAAAATGACCAATTATTGTTCTTTCTGTGTATTGTCAAAGGTACAAAGATTTTGAAAAAACACGTTGACACGGCCTACCAAGTACTGCCGTCGAGAAGTGCTTATGACATTCCTGTCAGGACACTGGAAGACCCTGGCCAGCTTTCTACACCAAGAGAGTGGACCTCAGGATGGCAGACCTAAAATGGCCTTTTTCAGCTAAACACATTCAACAGGACTTCACTATCATACAGCCTGTGTACACTGGGGCCAGAGCAGTGACAGTGACCACATTAGAAGACTTTTCAGAACTGTCTACTTTCATTATTAACAGGAACATGACTCTCAGACATATATATTCCCAACTGTCAGTCAAGAAAGTGCAACAAGCTTCTCTGAATAATTTTTACTAGTTCCTCCATCATGAGCCCCTTGGTTTATTCTGATTCCCAAGCCTGACGTGGAAACTCTTCTAGATATTGGTACTTTAATTAAAGGACACCCGCCCTGATAAGAGCGACCCCGTCCGGAACCTTACCCTATATAAAAATGCCCCTAGTAAGCCCCTAGGCCCCTGACTCACAGGTGATCACTTTATAGATCTATGTGTTTTTGACGCATTATCAAAGTATATTATGAGTATATCGCACCCCTCTGTGTATCACACCTATCGATAGCACACCTATACTAGTGCTTAAAAGGACTTTTGTGGCCCTATTAGCTAGCGTTTAGTGTCCCAACAATCTGTCCCTGCTCCATACAGCAACCTCTCCCTCCACTGGCAAAACACTGAATGTAAAATGGCGGCCAGATTGGGTTTATTTATAAGGTAGGGGGTATGTCCATGTGCTGAAACGTCTCAATTGGCTGTCCTGTCCCACCTGATGGATGTGTTATGGGTCAAAGTTCTTCACAATGTAAAAGAATATGGCGGGCACGAATATCTCCATATGTTCGGCGAATCGCGAACACGAAAAGTTCGCAGCGAAACGACCACCGGGCGAACCGCAATGCCATCTCTATTAAGTGCCAGAGGATTTAGCTCCCTTCATTACTGAGTCTATTTTTATATAATCCTTTTTTCTTTGTGTTGCTTCTTTAAGAGAGGCATGTTCCTAAGATATAACTGTATAAGGACTTGTTTTTTTCTGGATGGGTTTTTCAATGCCGTCATTTTTAAGTGCATATAACTTATTGATAAACTGTTATAAACTTTTATTTTTAAAAAAATTTGGGAGGTGGATTAAAAACAAAAACAAAAAACACAATTCTGCCAATTCTATCTTTTTTTGTATTCTAAATATACACCTTGGCTCTAACCATGTAGTATAAGTAACATGTTATCTTTATTTTATGGCTCAGCTTGATTTATGAAGTTGTCTTAAAGAAAAGCTGTCTTTGTTACATACTGTATATCAACCGGTCACATTGCAACTTTCATTTCTTACAGCGCTCTTGAAAAAGGAAAGCTGTGCCTTGATTGGTTGCTATGGCCAACAAAGACAACGACAATTAACTTTTTTACACAGTCTCATAAATCTCCCTTATAATTTTTATTTCATGACATTCTAAGAGACATAATTTATTGTGTTTTCATAAAAATCATATACAGCATGGGAATAACCTCATCCACATAACATAAAAGAAATGTAAAGAATCACAGAAATTAGCGCCTCCAAAAAGATACATATTATCAAAGTACATCCCCCTACAGTGTCAGTCATCAAGACAGTGATCAGAGGTAAACCAAGCCTGTGGTGGTATATCGACTATCATTTCCTTAAGGCCCATTTTCACTTCCTGAACATCGGGCAGATCATTGCTAACAAGTATTTGTAGGAACAATCATTAGCAATAATCTGCCTGTGTAAAGGTGCCACCGTACAAAAAACCTGTTCATCGGGTAATTGGATCTTTCAGAAATCTTTTCAGAACAAAATGAAATAATCCTTTTTCTAGTCACTTCTCTTTCACCGGATCCCCGCTGTCACTTTCTCTGGATACAACTGAGGTGAAGAAAAACTTGCACGAAGATCTTTCTGCAGTAATTTCAGTTCAAATCCCAAGTAAGCACAGGTTCAACAGTCAATCGCTGCAATTCAATCCCAAGATTATTCCTTTTCCACTTTGATCTCCTAAAGAATTGTTTATATCCAGAGAAAGTGGCAGTGCAGATCCAATAAAAACTTTTTTGACCACTGAGTTAGGTTAAAAGGATGCATAACTTGTTTGGGTTCGGATACAGTGAAGTTGTGAGTTATGTTTTCACATAAAAATCTCTTGGCTTTGACCTTGATTATGTTTTACTACTTCCATTTTTTTCTGGGAGAAACATATTTTTAAAATTTTAGGTCAGCTGTGATATAGTAGAAACAAGAGTCAACAGCCTCTCCATGAGTAAACATCTTTTGGCCATCATAATGATTACGTGGGCAATTGAAATGGCTTTTAGTTTTCCACTGATGTAGCCATATGTTAACTTGTTTTTGTAATTTTTTTTTTAAATAAAACTATTGTGAGGTACCCTTAAATTCTTGATTAAGCTTTATAATGCACTTCAGTACAGTAATAAACTGTCAGGCAATCTTTTAGGCAGTGCCTTTGGTTATTGAAGGGATTAATTCAGTAGCGTTGCCCTGCTGGATCTTACCTGTGATTCTTACAGTGTTCACAGAGCTAAGCAGCATCATTGGGTTCCATACACTGCAAATTTATTTAGTTTAAAACCGGCAATTAAGAACTAAAACTGACATTTAAGGTGGACGTGGCCTGACGCAGCATGGTTTGAGACGCACATGTAAGCGCTCCTGCCGGTATCCTGACAAACACATCCACGGTACCGGTAGTTTGCACGCTGGAACGACAACAGAGGGGTGAGACTTGCGGGGCAACAGAAAGGAGTCCTCTGGAGTAAAGAATAATGCCCAGGAAGGCTAAATCAGCACCCAGACCGGAGCGTGAGATACAGCTACAACATGGTGCCGGTGAGGAATTAGGGGAGGACCCACAAGACAGGCTGAGTCGCGATATAGCTGCACGGCTCAGCAAATATGCCTGCTGAAGGGGAGAGGTCTTCGGAAGAAGAAAGTAGAGATGATGGGGCCCGGGCACATACAACGTTTGGTAAGCAAACAAGGGCTGCCAGGGAAGGCCATGTTTCTTCTGTGGCACACTGTAACACCACTCTCAAATCCCTATCTTTGCAAATGGAGAGCTTAAGAGAAGATTTATTGCTCATAAGGAATGATTTCCATAAAATTGCAGAGAGAACCACTGAAGTGGATAAAAGGGTGTCTGGCCTGGAAGTTGAAACTGGTCCTCTCAAAATGGCGGCCAAGACGACCACTCGTGATATTGCTGTTCTGTTTGGTTCATTACTGGACACGTTGCCTGACGTTTTCTAGTTGGTGGGCTTAAAAGGGGTGGAAGGGAGAGGTTAACACACTTCGGCATTGACTGGTTACCAAGGGTAGTGCAGGGATTGATTGACCAGTGGACTCAGGCTACTATGAGGCATAACTACTGGAAAGTATTTAGAAATGACTCATATTACTAAAATAATTAGCTGGAATGTGAGGGGAATGGCCAATGCGACGAAACGCCAGAGTATATTTACTTACTTGACATGGTTTCATCCAGTTATATACTGTCTACAAGAGACCCACTTGACCAAGCAGGCACTACATACTGTAAAGAAGGCATAGGTGGGCTTCTTGGCGCATGCTGTATTCTCCTCGCATTTTAGAGGGGTAAGCATCTTGATACATAGAAGTGTTCGTTTTGAATGCATGCAGGAACATGTCGACTCTGAAGGGAGGTTTACATGTCTATATTGTACTGTGGATGGAGTGCGAATGATTTTGGTGGTGGTATACATTCCCCCTCCATTCTCGGTGGTTCCCTTAAGAGTTGTATTAGATATACTGGCTCAATATGCAGGGATTCCTTGGTTGATAATAGGCGATTTTAATAATGTGCAGGATGAGGGGGTGGATAGATGTAGGGCGCTCAGTATTGGTAGACAGCCAGGATCATCTCCTTTTTATAACATTATGACAGAGGTAGGTTTGTTAGATATTTCGAGATTACAGCACCCAGCGGAGCGCAGCTATTCATGTAATTCGTCCACTTACTCCTCTCTATCGAGAATTGATTTGGCCCTAGCTAACATCATGTTTTCATTAATACATTCCACGGAATACCTCCCTAGATCCCTTTTGGATCACTCCCCTTTGAAGGTGTAACTATCCTTGTCTGTTGGGACTGAAAATGTAGAGGTGTAATGCTTTCTGGCTGCAAGTTCTAGGCGATATGAAGGACGTTGGGGGTGCATTGAGGGAATATTTTTCCTTTAACACAGATATGACATCAATACATACTATTTGGGATGCTATGAAAGACTTTTTAACAGGGATATTGATCAATCTATTTGCAGAAATCAATCCCATTCTAGAGAAGTGGATGTCCGCAGGCATGAAAAGGTAAAGGAAGCTAAATCGACATTTGTTTCAGCTCCCTCATCGACCTCTAGTATACACTTAAAGGAAGAGCAGGAAAATTTGGGATGTCATTTGCTTCAAGTGGCAGACAGAAAGAGACAATTTTACAAACAACGCTTCTAGGGCATTTACTTTCAGCAATTTCCAAGGCCCAGCAGGGGTCATCCTGCATCACTGAACTAGTGAACTCTCAAGGGCAGAGTAGGAAAAGTACAGGGGAGATCTTGGAGAACTTTTATTCCTCTTTATACTGTATACATCTAAAGACCTCCTGCTCAGAGGCAGAGATAGTGGAATTTCTGGACAGGATTGATCTACCCAAATTACCACTGAAGGATAGGGAAATGTTAAATGCCCCATTAAGCTTGGAAGAATTAGATGCAGCATTAAATACCATTGCAAATGATAATGCTCCATGTACCGACGGTCTTCCGATCAAGGTATATAAAAAGTTTTGCGGGGTATTGCTTCCTGACTTAATAAAGGTTTTCCGGCACTCCCTAGAAGTGGGCTCTCTTCCTGAATCAATGCAGGAAGCACTCATTGTGGTGATACCTAAGCCGGGGAAGGATCCCAAATTACCGGACTTATATAGGCCTATTTCGTTGCTTGCAGCGGACTTCAAGATACTCACCAAGGCCCTTGCGATGAGACTATCCAAAGTGATATTGTCCATAATACACTCAGATCAGATGGGATTTATGCCCCAAAAATCCACTTCTATTAACAGACGTAGGGTCTTCACCAGCCTACAGTTTGGGGTTGACAAAGAGGGAGATAGGGCAATCTTATCACTTGACGCCGCTAAGGCATTCGATAGTGTGGAATGGGGATTTTTGTGGTGTACGTTACGTGCAATGGGCTTTGGTCAGTGTTTTATTAAGTGGGTGCAAACCCTATATTTAGATCCAGAAGCATGCATTAGAGCTAATAGGGGTTTCTTCATTCTTTAGGTTAGCTAGAGGACCCATCAGAGGTGTCCACTGTCCCCCTTATTGTTTGCAAAAGCGATTGAACTACTTGCGGCAGCAATACGTAGCTCTCCAGCGATACAGGGCTTCCACTATGGATCAGTCCATAACAAAGTAGCTACGGATTTATGAGATGTGTTAACTAAACTAAAGTTAATCTACATCAGTAAAGTTAAGCTACATCTGTATGTACGCAGATGACACTCTGCTGTTTTTGG
Source organism: Bufo gargarizans (assembly GCF_014858855.1). Classification (NCBI taxonomy): domain Eukaryota; kingdom Metazoa; phylum Chordata; class Amphibia; order Anura; family Bufonidae; genus Bufo; species Bufo gargarizans. The sequence continues at coordinate 217,790,279 of NC_058084.1, forward strand.
GGGATACGCCGACATCTCTGTTGGAGACCGATTCTGTGAGCTGTCTGGTTTGACTATAAACTGGCATAAGTCGGCACTTATGTTTCTGGACGGTCAAATCTCCTCGACAACTGCTATAGAGAACAATATTCCCTGTGTTAAAACTTAAATATTTGGGGATTAACATCTCGCCCCGTCTGGAGGACTTTGAGGAGCTGAATCTAGCACTATTGCTTGCTAAGTTTAGACTCAAGTCCAGGACATGGTGTAAATTGTCGGAACCTCCTAAGAATGATCATGATGCCCCAACTATTATATGTCCTACACAATGCCCTGGTTTGGATATCACTAGATAGGTTCCAGAAAATCTATTTCATTTTCAGGGAGTTGGTATGGAGAAGAGGTCACCCTAGAATTAAACTGGAAACCTTACAACATGCGAAATCAGCGGGTGATTTGGCACTGCCCAATCCCTGGACATATTACTTGGCTGCACAATGTCAACACTTTAGGGGTGGATAGATCTGGGCACAATGGACATGACTGGCCAAATATTATGTAATAAATTAGGTGGAAGGGAGATCCTGTGGGTGCTAGAAGGGTCAGTAATACCGCTAGTGGATAAACATAATCCGCTTGTTCGACTGATGAGGAAAGTATGGGAAAAATCTAAACAATTGAGAGGAGTTATCAGAGTCACAGAGTTTACTCCCTTATTGAACAACCACATGCTTCCTGAATTTCTCCCTTAAAAGGGCTTTCAAAATTGGCAGAACAAAGGAGTGACCAGATTGAGCGATCTGCTAGACAAGGGGGTGCTTAGAATATTCACCAACCTACAGGAAATCTATAATCTACCAAGAGACAACTTCTATCAATACAAATAAGGCACGCAGTTAACGCTATGTTTAAAAACAGTAGTGTTGTGATACATAAGGATACCTCCTTACAGTTAATGGTCAGGAGAGGAGTTAAAAGGGGACTAATATCCATAATTTACCAAATGCTCTTAGATAAATTCCTGGAGGCACATCCACCGTCCAGAATGAGAGGGTGGGAGAACGATGTAGGTGAGATACCCAAAGAACACTGGGATAACATCCTAGAGGCCATACCAAAAGTGTCACAGTGAAAGTGGGAAATTGTCGCAATTATTCATACATAGGGCTTATAAAACCCCAGTGTTTTTTACATCGTATTGGCATCAGAGCAGATGCAAAATGTCCAAGATGTCAGATGGAACCAGCAGATTTATTACACATGATGTGGCAGTGCCCAAGACTGGATAGTTTCTGGATTGGTGTGCTAGAGTTAATTCACAAAACGTTATTAATACGAGTTCCTCAGGAGCCTAAAATATGTATTTTGGGATACATGACTGAGATTAGAAAGGATGAGACAGATAGGCTAGCAGTGGGAAGGCTATTATATGTAGCCAGGAAACTGGCATTACATTGGATTCAAGAATGTCCCCCAGGATTGGAAGAGTTCCAAAATAAAGCAAACACGGTGCTGACTTATGAGAAAATAGTTTTCATGAAGCGGGGTTGTCCTCAAAAATTTGAAAACCTCTGGAACCGATGGCTGAGCAATATTGGTTAACTCTTAAACGGTCGGTCAATGCTGAAGAGTAGGGGTGGGGGGAGGGAGTTTGGGCATATTGGGAGTTGGGCTTTAAAGCACTGTTATAATGGTAAATGTTTTCAATATCTGAAGGAAATTATTCCCTGTAATCATATGAACACAATGTGTAGACACATTTTGTACTTCATTGTATAAAGGTACTTTAATGATATATATCAAAAGGTATTAATAAAAATGATCTGATTTAAAAAAAAAATAATGACATTTAGTCTTATAGCTGTTGTGGTACTGCCAATGATGGTATGGTATTCTATTTTTCTCCCATTCATAGGGATCGTGCTGTGATCTTCTACCTTATTGCTGTGTCTCTGTAAGGGATGTGGCTCCTAGACACTAATGGGGTCATTTATCAAACTGGTGTAAAGTAGAACTGGCTTAGTTGCCCATAGCAACCAATCAGATTCCACCTTTCATTTTCCAAAGGAGCTGTCAAAAATGAAAGGTGGAATCTGATTGGTTGCTATGGGCAAGTAAGCCAGTTCTACTTTACACCAGTTTGATAAATGACCCCATAAGATTTTGCCAGGCATGGGTGGCAAGCTTTGCTTAGCAGCAATAGATCACTGTAAAACTGTATTTGTGAACTACCTTTTACTCTTCTCAATGTCAGTTGACTCTCACTTACCATATTGGATTACTTAGTTAACTATTTCTGTGCAGACTAACAGGCTTGTAGAAGAGCCTACAAGTCTGTTGATATAAAGTCAGTGTTTTTCAGTGTCAGTTTTATTTTTGCCTGTTTCTTTTTCATGAAAAATAAATAAAAATCATATCTGTCATGAATGGGAATTGAGGGTAGTAATAAAGATTAACAACATATCTTCCATGATGGAATTAGGTAGAAAAGTTGCTCAATATAAAGGCACAGGTAAAAACGTTGTCACTTTGAGCCAGACAGTGCCAAACCAAACTATAACTTCTAGACATCTGGTGTGCTTAGTACTATATCACATGAATGTCTGAACAAACTTAGGTCAGATATCTCAAGATATAAAACATTACATTATATTTGAACCTTGTTACCAAAAAGGAAGCGATATATAAAAAAAAAGTGACACAACAGAGAACATGGACACATTTCATGAAGTGAAAACGTTCAGTTCTTTCTCATCTTTTTATGTTTCAAATAAATGAAAAGTCTAGGACAGAAATAGCATAAAAAAAGTAATTTTAAGAGGCAAAAATTGTACCTTTGTCTTAGGCCTCATGCACACGACCGTATGTATTTTGCGGTCCGCAAAAAATACAAATGACGTCCGTGTGCATTGCGTATTTTTTGCGTAACGGAAATACGGACATATGTAAACGGAATGCACACGGAGTAACTTCTGTTATTTATTTTTTTGACCCATTGAAATAAATGGTTCCATATATGGTCCGCAAAAAAAACAGAACGGACACGGAAATAAAATACGTTTGTGTGCATGAGGCCTTAAACTGGTATTCCTATCTTGGACATTGACATATCATATCACTAGAATATGCCATCAAGGTTAGATAGGTGCTGGTCCCACCTCTGGAACCCACTCCTATCTCCAGAACAGGGCCCCCAAAGTAAAGCAGAACATACCGCACTTGCAGTGCTTGCTCTCCATTCACTGCTATGAGAGTTGTGAAAACAGCCGAGTGTGCGGGCTCGACTATTTTTGGAAGTTACCTACTGCTGAATATAAATCAAACCACACAAGTACATCCACCTCTCCATTCACCGCTATGAGACTGGCTATTTTCAGAACTCCTGTATCGGAGAATGTGCAGCCGCTCTCCCGGCATTCTGAAAACAGGAGTGGGTACCAGCGATGGGACCTACACCAATCTGACATTGTTGGCATATCGTAGAGATATGCTATAAATACCCAGACTGGACAACCCCTTTAGCTATTTAATACTGCAGCTGAGGCCCAGTATGCAACACACGCAACATATTTGGCCGAAAATTTCTGCAACTAAAAATCACTTCAATTTACCTGAATGCGGTTGTTTTTGGTGGGAAGTACACAAATTCTACAAGCCCCATTCACATGAATGGAACAGATTTTCAGTCGCAGAACTTTTCTGCAACAAAATCTGCCACTTGTAAAAACTTCCTGATGCAACTAGTGTAAACTGGTCAATTGAAAACAGACCACTCAAAATATATATTTATTTAAGGTGAGGGTATGTTCACTCGAATTTTTGCTGAAGATAAGCTATTATCTCCATTGTCATTTGTTATCCCGGTGGGTTTTTTCCCCCACTAAAATACCCAATTCCCATGCATTTGCGGCAAAAGGTTGGCAGAGCAAAATTTAAAGGGGTTCTCTGGGAATTATAATATTAGTGCACATAAAACCTGTCCTAATCATAAAGCAGGACAAGTTACTTCAGAACACCGACCTAAAGAGCTGCCTCATCCTCCTCTCTTACTTGTCAGGGATTATGATCCTGAATACAGCTGATAAGATCTTCAGCTAAATCTCTGTAGGAATGGAGTTGAGGAGACATGAAGTACAGAGAGGACGGACAGGACAGACTGTGGTAATGTGGAGCTGTGGTAATGGAGACTGCATACAAGTGCTGCTGCTCATCAGACACATCCCACCTTCCTCTCTGTACTTTATGTCTACTCATGAACTGCATCTCCTGCTGTGTGATTAGTACAGGTGTACTAATAGGATGGTGGCCATTTTATTTCTCCTAATGATTTCTCCCTAGACAAAATGAGCCATTATAATTAATGAATGGTATTTGGGAATATATTTATAGTAAAGTATTATTTAAGTATTTTCATTTTTATATTACCGGAGAACCCCTTTAAGTAATGAGTCTGTGCCTTGCCCTGACAGAATCCTGAGTGTGCGAATATGGCCTAATAGATTTGCAAGATACTTGTGACGGTTTTCAATGTTTTGGAAGACAATTGCAGGTCTCAGAGGAGTGAATCACCTCTATCAGACATTGATGGCATATCCTGTGGGTATGCTATAAATGTCTCAGATGGGAATATCAATTTAATAATTTTTGAACATGGGGGGATGCATCAACACTGGTGCAAAATAAAAGTAAAATAGTTGCTCATGGCAACTAGATAACACCTCTGGAAAATTAAAGCTGCAACTACTTTTCTTTTCATCCAGTTTATGATTGGTTTGTCATTTAAAGGGAACCTGTCATATGGATATTTTATTATAATCTAACTAATTATATATAATCATTAACTACTAAAAAGTGCTTTAGATGTATTCACTTACTGGTGTGACAGATGGTTACCTCATAATATACACACAAAGATGGCACATGCCGCATGCTAATGAGCTGATTTGAGTCCAGCGTGACGTCAGTGAGTCCAGCGTTTTTTTTAATTCAGAGCTATAGCCACTCCCCTGCCCACCTGCTGCTGATTCATATGGAAAATAAGTGTCAATCAGCAGCAGGTAGGTGGGGAGAGTAAGGAGCTCATGAAAATTCAGGACTCATCATTATCAGCTGGAGCTTTTCAATACAAAATGTTGGCAGATTGACTGGGTCAATTAAAGAAGGTGACCCAGCATTTTGCTAAGAGAATCAGTCACTTATTTATGTTGCCCTTAGTTAGGACACCATAAAACTGGTGACAGGTTGCCTTTAAGTACACTAATGGAATGTATATTTTCTAACCCTAGTGTATTTGTACTGTTATACAAATGCAATTTACAAAAAATATGGTATGATTATTTTTATAAATTTCTTTATTATCTCATTACTTCTTCAATTATCCAAAAATAATATTTCCTTTAGTCCATTAGACCCTGATCAGCAAAAATGCTACTTCTCTATAGTTATAATTACAGCTTCACTTGAATTTTGACAAACAGTACTGCAATCCCCACAAATGGGGAAGAGGATTTAGGAATCTGAATACTTATCCTACATTAACATAATTATGGACTTCATAACAAAATCTATTATTATTAGGTGTATTTTTATTACAATGCAGAGTTGGGACGGGGTACACCACTACAGTGCATACTTTTGCCATATTTTATAGCCATTTGCATTGTGAGCTCCTGGATGCGTTTATAGGGCAGATGTGCCTTTGCCTAGGTCTGCTAGGATTTGACTTTGGAAGTAACACACATTACATTTCAAAGGACTGAAATACGTGCAAAAAGGAGGGATCCAAATGTGTTCTATACTTGTATATTCATGCTCTGTGACAAACTGACAAAAAAGACAGTTGCCTCAAAATGAAAGACAGCGACTGCAGCTCCCTGTCACGGTATAAAAAGGAAAGGACAATTCTTATTGCTTTACTGACCCACATATGACATCCTATGTTCCTGGGACCTTCTCTAATGAGTACACATTCAGTTTGCTTTCGCTTGTGCACCTATTATCTCCCAAAAACAGAGGAACTGAAATGTGCTCAGGAACCTGTCGCTTGTTATATCCTGAGGAAGAAACCAGTGCAATCTTGTAACACGTTGGTTTTACACATCTAACAACTACCCAGTTTTCCAAAAGTGCCATTTCACCAGCTGTGCCACTGCTGTACACATCCCTATTTTTCCGGTTTCTCCCTGATACTGCTATACTGGCATGAATGCCAGTGAGGCCAGGTGGCAGCTGCAGAGCCATTCTGGTAAGTCTTAAAATGTGGCTGGACTAAAGGGAGCTTTACCCTATGAAACACTGTTCTTTCCAATTTGTATACAGATATTGAGTATTCATATGACTTCAGAAGAAATATAACAAATCACAGCATGGGCTAAATTTCATTTCCTGATATTCAGGCACCCTAAAAGCCCCAAATTTATCAAAAGTTGTACACCTTATAACAAATTTGTCACAAAGTGCTGTGAAACTTTAAGACTCTTAATAAATTTCTGTGAATGTCTAAAAAAACCATGATGAACAATCGGCAGAAACAACTCGGCCCAGATTTAAGCAACAGATTTGGCAGCAGAATGTATGCAGAAAATATGCCATGTGTCAACATACCCTTAGAAGGTAAGTTCTTCACCATCCATAGCAGGCAGTTGTAATAGCTTAATTTCCACTTTATAGATTTTGGCACTAAATGTCTCATCTCATTATTTACACAGTTTTTTCACCACGCTCGACTCAATGCACCAAAATATATCTTAAACATCTGAAAAAGTAAGACAACTAAGAGTTGGCTTAAACTTTTAGACAGGTAGTTTATGGATGTGCTAGAATTATCATACAACCTCAGCCACTAAGATAATTACACATTTAAAAACTCTCTATCTAGATATCTACCCAGTGTAGCTAAAAGTAAATATCTGGGCCGGCATACGCAATAATTAGTTGTATTTTTATTTTAAATTTTTTTATTAAAGAGGACCTTTCATCAGTTTTGCAAAAGTCTAATTAGGGTGTTACCTTATAGGGCAGCCCCCACTGATGCCATGGCTGTTTTTTTTTTTTCAAAAGACCCCCCCCCCCCTGTATTATAATGAAGAGTATCGGAACGATGAGGAGGAGACTGAGTCTTTCTCAGTGGCCGTCTTCTTGACTGTGACGCTCTGTGCTGCGACTGGACAGTGCTACAGCCAGGGAGAAGGAGACGCCCATTGAGAAACCCTGGCGTCTCCTCTTCCCTGTTCCGATGCTCGTAATTAGCATACTGAGCGGGGAAAATACCGGAGGGCACAGAGGGCGAACGGAGCGGCACCCAGCAATATTAGTAAGCACTATAGGATCCCTGCTTTATGCTCTACCTAACATGCTACCTAACATGAAAGGTCCTCTTTAAGAACAATATGGTCTTATTAGGTTAGTTTCACACTAGTGTTAAGAGTTTTGGCAGGCTGTTCAGGCAGGCAGGGATCAGCATGCTGTAGCTCTCTGGATCTAGCATTGCCGGACCGTACTTGAATGCCCATCGGCCCCTTTAACTATAATGGTGTCCGGCAGAGCAGAGATCCGTCCGCAGAGATACATATAGCCATATGATAAAGTACAAAGTCAGATAAACCAAATTGGATTTATACAGGATTATCCATTACCCACAGTCTCACTATTGTAAGAATGTACAAGGAATCATTGTGGATGATAGGTACGTGTCACCATGGTTCCTGGCCTCGGTGGAGTAAGAGCCGGTTTTTATGTGTCAGCAGCAGTTGCTGTTTGACACTTTGATACTTAGTATAGCTGATCCAGGATGGCTCTTAAAGTGCTGAGTGGGTGACTACTCCCCATGTTCCAGGCCGGGTTTTGCAAGGCATAAAAACCAGCCAGCACTGCCAGGTGGAGAGGATTACCTCCGTCTTACAGTGGAGCTCAGAAGGTCTCTGTGTTGGGATCTGAGGTTTTGTGCCAGACTGGAGGGCTGAGACCCGTGTGCAGGGGGAACAGGCCCCCTAAAGCCTGCTGTGGACTACTGGAGGCAGAACTGCCAACCAGGTGACTTGTGCAATATGAACTTTCCATTGTGTGTGAATTAACACCAAAGACTGCAAAGTGACTTGTTTTATGCAACTGTATAAAAATGCTCTGCATTCACCCCACCCAGGGTATACTTCCGTGGCACCAACATATTCCTCAGCACTTTACAGACATAGTCATCACTTGAAACCAGAGTATCCAGAGGAAACTTATGCAAACACAAGGAGAACATACAAAATACAAGCAAATGTTGTTCCTGGTTGGACTTGGACCTAGGATCCCAGGGATGCAAGGCACCAGTACTAACCAGTCAGCAAACAAGCTGTCCAGTCTATTAACCGCCTCCAGACCGCCTAACGCAGATGTGCGGTCTAGAGGCGGCAGCCCTGCGCAGAGTGACGCATATACGCGTCATCTCGCGAGGGCCGAGATTTCCTGTGAACGCGCGCACACAGGCGCGCGCGCTCACAGGCGCGCGCGCTCACAGGAACAGAAGGTAAGCGAGTGGATCTCCAGCCTGCCAGCGGCGATCGCTCGCTGGCAGGCTGGAGATGTGATTTTTTTTAACCCCTAACAGGTATATTAGACGCTGTTTTGATAACAGCGTCTAATATACCTGCTACCTGGTCCTCTGGTGGTCCCTTTTGTTAGGATCGACCACCAGAGGATACAGGCAGCTCAGTAAAGTCGCACCAAACACCACACTACACTACACCCCCCCCCCCCGTCACTTATTAACCCCTTATGAACCCCTGATCACCCATGATCACCCCATATAAACTCCCTGATCACCCCCCTGTCATTGATCACCCCCCTGTCATTGATCACCCCCCTGTCAGGCTCCGTTCAGACGTCCGTATGATTTTTACGGATCCACGGATACATGGATCGGATCCGCAAAACACATACGGACGTCTGAATGGAGCCTTACAGGGGGGTGATCAATGACAGGCGGGTGATCACCCATATAGATTCCCTGATCACCCCCTGTCATTGATCACCCCCCTGTAAGGCTCCATTCAGACGTCCGTATGATTTTTACGGATCCATGGATACATGGATCGGATCCGCAAAACACATGCAGACGTCTGAATGGAGCCTTACAGGGGGGTGATCAATGACAGGCAGGTGATCACCCATATACACTCCCTGATCACCCCCTGTCATTGATCACCCCCCTGTCAGGCTCCATTCAGACGTCCGCATGTGTTTTGCGGATCCGATCCATGTATCCATGGATCCGTAAAAATCATTCGGACGTCTGAATGGAGCCTTACAGGGGGGTGATCAATGACAGGGGCGTGATCACCCATATACACTCCCTGATTACCCCCTGTCATTGATCACCCCCCCTGTAAGGCTCCATTTAGACGTCCGTATGATTTTTACGGATCCATGGATACATGGATCGGATCCGCAAAACACATGCGGACGTCTTAATGGAGCCTTACAGGGGGGTGATCAATGACAGAGTGGTGATCACCCATATACACTCCCTGATCACCCCCTGTCATTGATCACCCCCCTGTCATTGATCACCCCCCTGTAAGGCTCCATTCAGACGTCTGCATGTGTTTTGTGGATCCGATCCATGTATCCATGGATCCGTAAAAATCACACGGACGTCTGAATGGAGCCTTACAGGGGGGTGATTAATGACAGGGGGGTGATCAGGGAGTCTATATGGGTGATCACCCCCCTGTCATTGATCACCCCCCTATGATTGATCACCCCCCCCCCCCCTGTAAGGCTCCATTCAGACATTTTTTTGGCCCAAGTTAGCGGAAATATATATATTTTTTGTTTGGTTTTTCTTACTAAGTCTCATATTCCACTAACTTGTGTCAAAAAATAAAATCTCACATGAACTCACCATACCCCTCACGGAATCCAAATGCGTAAACATTTTTAGACATTTATATTCCAGACTTCTTCTCACGCTTTAGGGCCCCTAAAAAGCCAGGGCAGTAAAAATACCCCACATGTGACCCCATTTCGGAAAGAAGACACCCCAAGGTAATCCGTGAGGGGCATATTGAGTCCATGAAAGATTGAAATTTTTGTCCTAAGTTAGCGGAAAGTGAGACTTTGTGAGAAAAAAACAAAAAAAATCAATTTCCGCTAACTTATGCAAAAAAAAAAAAAATTCTATGAACTCGCCAGGCCCCTCATTGAATACCTTGGGGTGTTTTCTTTCCAAAGTGGGGTCACATGTGGGGTATTTATATTGCAATCAAAATGTGTAAAAAATGGCCTGCGAAATCCGAAAAGTGCACTTTGGAATATGTGCCCCTTTGCCCACCTTGGCTGCAAAAAAGTGTCACACATCTGGTATCGCCGTACTCAGGAGAAGTTGGGGAATGTGTTTTGGGGTGTCATTTTACATATACCCATGCTGGGTGAGAAAAATATCTTGGTCAAATGCCAACTTTGTATAAAAAAATTGGAAAAGTTGTCTTTTGCCAAGATATTTCTCTCACCCAGCATGGGTATATGTAAACACATTCCCCAACTTCTCCTGAGTACGGCGATACCAGATGTGTGACACTTTTTTGCAGCCAAGGTGGGCAAAGGGGCACATATTCCAAAGTGCACCTTTCGGATTTCGCAGGCCATTTTTTACACATTTTGATGGCAAAGTACTTCTCACACATTTGGGCCCCTAAATTGCAGGGCAGTATAACTACCCCACAAGTGACCCCATTTTGGAAAGAAGACACCCCAAGGTATTCCGTGAGGGGCACGGCGAGTTCCTAGAATTTTTTATTTTTTGTCGCAAGTTAGTGGAATATGAGACTTTATAAGAAAAAAATTTTTTTTTATTAAAATCATCATTTTCCGCTAACTTGTGACAAACAATAGCACCCAGGATTTATTATAACCAGTTCCCAGCCCAACATCCACTACTGCCACCTTTTACTCTGATCACCACATCACTGGCAGTAACCAACAGGTATAACTACAATAGGCTGCTTACCCCACCAGCTGAGAAATTAAATATGGCACCAATAGATCCCCCTCCACAACTACGTAACTCATACTGGCACTGTGTTGTATGTCCTCTGGTCCGGCAGGCTGCCCAAATGATTAATTGGATGCCAGCTGCAGCGTGCTTAGCAACAACATGCTCCATAGTTGCTTACCTTTGGCTGCAAATAAGGAGCTTTATTATTGTGTTGGGCACTAACAGAGGACTTCCCAGTGCAGAGAAGGGCTCGGCAATAAAAAAAATATATATATTTTCATATTAGGAAAATTATTGATTTTACCCTTTGGGGTGGTAATGGAAAAAAGAGCAATTCCGCCTTTGTTTTCTGCAGTTTAAATTTACATTTACGTAGCTAGCATGTTACCTTTTCTACGGTTTAGTATGATTGCAGCTATACCAAAAATGCATAGTTTTATTAGTTTTTTACAACTTTTGCATAAAGATAGCACATCTCATGCAAAAATACAATTTTTTTTTTTTATATCCTCACATTCCAAGAGTCATAACTTATGTGGCTTGTTTTTTGGAACAAGGTGTAATTTTCATGTACCAATGCTTATTTATTTTTTGGGGGAATGGGGTGGGGATAGGAAAAAAAGCAGTTCCATTGTTATATTTTCATTTCTGATACATTGTTTGTGGGGAGGTTTAAATAGCATGTTATCTTTACATGGGTTCTGGCATGACAAAAAATCAGTTTTTTTTGTGTGGACCCATTGTAACAATGCATATTCTTGTCTGCAAAACGGACAAAAATAGGACATATTCTATCTTTTTTGCGCGATTGTGGAACAGACATACACATTTTTGGTGGCCCCATTGAAATGAATAGGTCTGCATCCAATCAGCAAAAAATGGGGATCGGATGGAGTGCAAAAATATGGTCATGTTAATGGGGCCAAAGAGGGCAACTAATCAGGCTATACCTGTTGGACAGCCTAATAGACATACAGTCGTGGCAGACCTGGTGGCATTTGTTATGCACCCGGCTGCCATGGCAATGCATCGCCATCCTGCTGCCCTCCTGCAATGATCTGGACTGGTGTCTTAGCGCATCCTGTGTAGAGTCCAATCGGTCTCTGACACCCATGCCAGGTCATACACTGGTGACGCACCTCTCCGAAACAAGAAAAAGTCAAATTTGTAGAAATAAGCATAAGACTCTTTGCAAAAGCGTAAGACTGTTTGTACGGGCATGACATCTGTACAAGGACTTCTGCCTTCTTTCCTAGATACAAACATGCTAGTGTATCTCATTTTCATTTACTTTATGCTAATGACAGCTGACCCACAATGTCTTCCACTATACTCATAATTTTGGCACTTATTTTTTTATTACATAGGAACTATTGTATGGCTTTGTGCTCTTAGGTGGAAACATTTGCCATCCAAGAAATCCTTAAATGTATTTAGACTGAGAGAATAATACTGATATTCTGTGGTCTTTTATAAAACTCAGTTCCTGTTGAAACCTTGAGAAACTAGCCTTATCTCCTGCTTTATGGGGGCCGGAAGATGTCAGCTGCCACAAAAGACACTGGAGCAACTTCCTCTATGTTCTTTCCAGTGCAAACTGCACAAAAATGTAGCTGGTTAGTCGACATTTTGAGGAATAAACATACTCAAAATCATCAGCACTGAATTCTGCAGCATATGGCAAAGAGGTAGGCTCACACCACTCCTGGAAGCACACAACCAATCAGGGCAATACATACAGTATATCCAGGGAAAGTGTGGCAAACACAAAACATTAAAATTCTCCAATCATCTGATGGAATTACACAAAAACACCTTAGTAATGATAACTTGTCTAAAGCTCAATGCAGCAAGATATCTAGCCTTTAAAGCAAAACTCCCAAATGTCCCAGGACCTAATAACAATCTTTTATGATCTGCTCCTCAGCAGATTAACTGTTTCTAGGCCTGTAAACTGTAAAGAAGATATATAACAGCAGAGAGGATCACTTTCTAACAGATGCTTTTGTATCAGGATCTTCGGTGCACAGGTCGTGCATGCCACATGCTGTAGATGTGTACACGTTATTAATATAGCATCACATATAGGATTATTTTTTAAAGTAGCACCATTTGACAAGAAAGTAAATTCATCTGTAATTTGACAGCTGGTGGGCCTGACTGGTACCATTTATTACTATCTAACAAACTCGGAGGCACAGCCCTATAGTTGGAGCCTATTTGTGGATCACCACAAACGTGTTTACCCATAATAACTTTTATCAAATACCCACAAGATACCACTGCTCAATGCATTTCCATGGAAATGACAGCGTATAGCACTTCGCTATATCTCCAGCACAGAAGCGAATGGAGCAATGGTGAAACATGTGCACAATTCAGATAGGAAACTTGGGGGCTCCCATGGTCACTAAGGGTCTCAATGGTTGGTTCCACCACGATCACTGATAGGTGATAAATGTTTTTTATGGAAAAACCCTCTTTACTACCATGCTTAACAATAAGATTAAGGATTCTTTTGTTTTTCAGACATAGGGGCAGCTTTATCATTAAAACATACCACTACATGTTTGCGACTTTTTAAACATCACTTCATTTTGAGGCTACTTTCATACTAGTGTTCTTATTTCCAGTATTGAGATCCGTCATAGGATGCCGGAGAAAAACACTTCCCCATTGACAATGAATGAGGACAAAACGTAACTGAACAGAACAGAATGCTCCAAAATGCATTCCGTTCCGTTTGGTTGCGCTGCAGTTTTCTTTCACTCATGGGATGTGAAGCAAAACGGATCAGTTTTCTCTGAGACAATCGAAAACTGATCTGTCCCCCATTGATTTTCAATAGAGTTCGCGACGGATCCATCTTGGCTATGTTACAGATAATACAACCAGATCCATTCATAACGGATGCAGATGGTTGTATTATCAGTAACAGAAGCGTTTTTGCTGAACCCTGACGGATACAGCAAAAACGCTAGTGTGAAAGTAGCCTTACACAAATGGCATTTCCCCGCCACCTTTATCACTTTTAATGCCAGTATTCTGGCATAAAAAAAAAACCTAATATGTTCTACAAATGAAATGTATGAGGGTAAATATGTGCCCTTTAATGTATTAGCATTTTATACATGTGACTTTTGATGGACTTTGCGATTTCTAGTCGAAATCCCACTGGGTTATTTCCTTATATTTTAATTCTCCCTATAAATATATCTGAGGTGTTTGGAGCACTGTATATATCACTTTGATTTGCTGGCTTGGTGGTGTTTTGCATAAGGAATAATGAGCAGAGCGGATGTCCTATATGTGGGAGGTGACGCAGGAGAGGGTTACTGATGTGAGGGACATGCTGCACGAGTGAACTGATGACCATATCATTTCAGTGTGAAGAAAGCAAGGAGATAAACATGAGGCCACTCTAGGAAAATACTGCAGTGCACAATAGCTGTGAAAATACCTTGTGATAAATAGAAGGAAAATAAAATTATAAAATTGGATATTCATGGGGAGAATGTATCATTTGTGGCGGTTTTGGTGTCCGTTTTAATTCTGTCTTTGCTTTGTGAGAAGTTGCGCCAAACTTATGAAATGGAGTACAGTAATACTATATTTGGTGCAAGTTAGTTAACTATAATTCATACGGCCCCATAACCAAATAAGATGGTGCCCCTACTACCTACCAGGTGTAAAAAATTTAAACAGCAGCTTAAGTAGCAATAATTACCAGTAGATATAATAGCACCATATATCAGAAAAACAACATTATAGCAAAAAGTCGCCATATTGTTATTCCCCCAAAAAGGTACGATGTTCTTGCGCCTGACTGGGCCCCCTCAACCTCAGGGCCCCATAGTAAGTGCTGTGGCTGCTATAGCTATAGTTACACCCCTGACGCAAGTGCAATGTGGTGTACGCCTATGTCTGTAAAAGTACATCAGGGGGGTTGCCTGGCATGGAAATGCTTCTCTTCTGTCTTCATCTTTGCTGTGCAGTAGGAAAAGCACCTGTGGTGACGTCACTGCGCTCATCACATGGTCCGTCACGTGGTCCATCGTCATGGTGATGGATCATGTGATGGACCATGTGATGCGCGCCGTGAAGTCATCAAAGGTCCTTTACCCAGCTCCTGAAGAAATAAGACAGAAGAGGAGTCGGGCTGCGCAAACAAGCGGATTAAGGGGAGTTAAATTATAATTTATTTATTTTTAACCCCTCCAGCCCTAATTTACTAAGAATTCTGTATTAAGAATGCTATTATTTTCCCTTAAAACCATGTTATAAGGGAAAATAATTACATCTACACAACCTTGAACCCAAACCTGAACTTCAGTGTAGAAGTTCGGATCTGGGTACCACATTCAGTTTTTTATCACACGTGTGCTAAACACATTGCACCCGCGCGATAAAAACTGAACAGCAAAACGCAATCGCAGTCAAAACTAACTGCAATTGCGTACCTACTCGCGCGGGTTTGCCGCAATGCACCCGGGACGCATCCGGAGCCAAAACGTGACGCCCGTCTGAAACAGGCCTAAGTTTTTGACTTGGCTTCCAAATCTACTCCCCTCACACCACTGAAAGAAGACTGATTGCATCTGTGTATTGTCACTGGTTTTCATGGACCTGTAGACTTCTATGGTTCCGTCTGGTGAGCAACACGGACCAAAGTAGTGCACGCTTCCTTTGTTTTTCCACTGACCCATGAAAAACAAGGTTGTGTGAATACAAACACTAAAATCAATGGATATGTGTGCTGTCTGTGAAGAATTCAAACAGCACATGTCCGTAAGACACAGACATGTGAATAATAAGCCATTAGAGCTAAGCACTGGTTTTAATCCTAACTTGTGACTTTCCTCCTGACCTCTTAAGGTGTTATCCAACATACATGTAGATTAGCCTAACATGTGTACCCTAGCGGTGAGTTTCCTCTGTTTTATTATTCGCTAATTTTTCCATAGGATTCTGACACATTTTCCTTTGTAAATGTCATTCACGTGGTTGTATTAAATGACATATTTTACTGACAGGTAGGAAGCCATGCTTGTTGATGATCATTTTTGGGCAAAAGAGCTCTATGCAAAGCAACAGTGATCTGATGTAGTCATGCAGAAGCCTGCTTTTGCCTCAAATTAAATAACATGAACTTCAACACAAATTCATCATTAAAAATGAAGCTTCTCTCTGAAAGGAATAAGGAGATTTTAACCAGTCTATCTTCTTTCCCAACTAAAATACTTCTCCTTAGCTTGCTTCTTGTTTGTTAGTCACAGCAAGATTATGCTAGATAAACTCTGGAGTTGATGTCATAAAAGATGTAGCCAGGAGATAATGATGACTTCCTTTAACAGTCACTGTCTGTACTAAAAACCCACATTTGCACTGCTACTTTCCAGCCTGCTTACTAATTCATGGTAAAAAAAAACAATAGTTTCCTTCCACATTGAAAATGCATACTCACATTTTCCATTACTTTTCTTAAATCCATACATCAGTCCATAGTTTTACATATAATCATGTCATTCTGAATGTGGTGTAGTTTTGGGTGTTATAGTGGCACATTAAATGGTGGCAAATGCTCAAATTAATCAACCATTTTTACTCAGAATAGAGTATTCATTAGAATAAGGGCATATTAAAATATTTTTTGTGGTGCAATTAAAAATTTTTTAAAAGAGACGTTTGGTATCAATCAGTAAAAAGGCATCAGTTATACATCAGCAAAAGTAAGAGGCAGGACTTCAATTCCAGCTACATAGACCATTCTTCTACTCAAGAAGCATGAAGTTGATATACAGTAATTTTAAGCCAGTCCTTCCTCACGTGGTGTCAGGTCTAGTATGGTAGCTATGTTACTGGAGAAACTGAAGAAAAAAGAAACCTGACAATCCTGTGTTTGGAACACCTTGAATGCACAAATAAATATGCTTCGTTGTATGGGAAACCTAAGACTGGATCACAAGCAAATGTCATGCTTTGTAAGAGGCATAAGCCTTCCATCCCAAATATAGGCTACAGCAGACACAATAAATATAGCCAATGAAAATGTAAAGTTATGCACATGGGAAGGAAAAATGCAAGTCACCCGTACATACTAAATGGTAAAACACTCGGTAACACTGACATGGAAAAGGATCTAGGAATTTTAATAAACAGAAAACTAAGCTGCAAAAACCAGTGTCAGGCAGCTGTTGCCAAGGCCAACAAGATAATGGGTTGCATAAGAAGGGGCATAGATGCCCGTGATAAGAACATAGTCCTACCACTTTACAAATCGCTAGTCAGACCACACATGGAGTACTTTGTACAGTTCTGTGCTCCTGTTAACAAGGCAGACATAGCAGAGCTGGAGAAGGTCCAGAGGAGGGCATCTAAAGTAATAACTGGAATGGGGCAACTACAGTATCCTGAAAGATTATCAAAATTAGGGTTATTCACTTTAGAAAAAAGACGACTGAGGGGAGATCTAATTAATATGTATAAATATATCAGGGGTCAGTACAGAGATCTATCCCATCAGCTATTTATCCCCAGGACTGTGACTGTGACGAGGGGACATCCTCTGCGTCTGGAGGAAAGAAGGTTTGTACACAAACATAGAAGAGGATTCTTTACGGTAAGAGCAGTGAGACTATGGAACTCTCTGCCTGAGGAGGTGGTGATGGGGAGTACAATAAAGGAATTCAAGAGGGGCCTCAATGTATTTCTGGAGCGTAATAATATTACAGGCTATAGCTACTAGAGAGGGGTCGTTGATCCAGGGAGTTATTCTGATTGCCTGATTGGAGTCGGGAAGGAATTTTATATTCCCCTAAAGTGGAGAAAATTGGCTTCTACCTCACAGGGTTTTTTTTTTTTGCCTTCCTCTGGATCAACTTGCAGGATAACAGGCCGAACTGGATGGACAAATGTCTTTTTTCGGCCTTATGTACTATGTTACTATGTTAAAAATGTGTCAAGTGGAAACTAATCAATGAAATGCACTACAGTTTACTAACATTTCTCATTTTGATTTGTGTGTGTATGGGGTGGGGTTCTGAGAAACTATTAGCATTACCATTTTGGCGCATTTAATGAACTGGGAATGGCATGTGCACAGGACCAGTACAGTGGCACAGAGTCCTTATGGTTCCACATTATGGAGCCATAGGTGCTCCTTATGCTGCTATAAGGTGCCTTTGCACTGCACCAAATTCATCCATAGAAGCACTGTCATGATATGGCATTCTAAAGGAACATTCCAAGTTTGTATCCAAATATGTACTGTATGGTTACTGTACTATGGCCCATGCAACAAAGATCCATCACAATGCCATGAGCATTAGGCCTTAAACTGAAAAATAAGTAGGAGTGTTCACTCAAATCTGAAATAATTGGTGTTCTCCAGATAAATATTTCTGTGAATCCTGTTGGGAAAACCAGTTATCTTCAATATAATTAATATGTTTCAAATTGGTAAAAACGTACACATCGTAAGCTTGAGGGTTAAAACCTATTTAGAACACAGTTATCAATATGGGAAGACAACCATAGAACTCCCATCATGCTGCAATTCTGAGACAATAGACTGATGTGGATAGAGAAAAGTTTACAGCCAGTGGCGTAACTAGATCTAACTGGGCCCCACAGAAAATTTTGAATAACCCTCTCCCATGCAACCCCCATTAATTTGTCTAGTCAAGATTGCTCTCTCAGACCAGGCTAGGCAGCAGCTCCGTCTGTTTCCTACACGTATATACTGTAATGTCACTGTATAACACTGTTCAGAGGGCCTTGACAATAAAATCTCCTTCTGGGTGAGCCCCTTCTGAGTTCAGGCCCCATTGCAGTCGCTTCCCCTGCTTCTGTGGTTTAGGATGGACAGAATGTTACTGCACATGGAGGAGGGAAATTAGCTTCCTAGGCAAGTATTCTACACATGTCCTATACAGTAGGATACATGCCTGGCAACTGTCCCTCCCAGCATGCATCAGCATCTCACCAAGCCCTTTAACTGCTATTGTGCTATCTGAATGCTAGACGGTAACTTTCTACACCTACAACAGTCAGTGTTAGTAAGAAAATACTATACGTTTAGTAAGAAAATAATGTACGTTTTTCATTGGCCTTTTTTTTGCTTGTAAAAAACACCATGAAATGTATGTTGTTGTTTTTTACAAGCATTTTTTTAGGGGTGGCATTTATTGTTTCACAATAGAGCACATTTATTAAGCTTTTCAAGTTTTTATTTATTTATTTTTAACTCTTCTCAAAACTTTTCAAAAGGTCTCAGCCTCTTAATATATTAGGCACATTTTGTGCCAACTAAGTTTACACTAAAGCATTTGTAAGGACAGTCTTAGTATATCTGCCCAAACTTTTTTTCTATAGAAGAGGCTATAGGAAGGAAAATGCCTGAATAAACGCCACAGCAATTTGCAATTTGAAAAAAAATGACAATGGACAAAAACAAACAAACAAAAAGGCAGGAAACCATCATAACATGCCACAGAACTTTTATATTTTACGATTTATCAACATGTATCATCTGAAGGCTGCAAAAAGATTGAAAACTTCCTCTAAAGACACAGGTTTTTGCAAAAAGATGTAATATGAAACTACCCCAACTTCGCTTTTCATTGAGGAATTAATTTGTGTAAAGCACCACAGAAAAATAATTTTGTTTCGCGTTATTGCCATCTCATAAAGTGATAATACATCATTAGGATCTGCCATAATTTTGTAATCAGGGCATCTGACCTCTGGGACCCCATCAATCGTAAGAAAGGGGGCCAAAGTTATGCTATACGCATAAACTTGTTTAGCAGAGTTGCCCTGAAAGCTTTTCCTGCGGGGCTCTGTCATTGGCTGTGCAGGGGACTTCAGCACAGCCGCATTTAAGTGGAAATCATCCGCTTCTTTCTCAGTATTGGTAGGGGTCCTTTTTTTTAAAACATTTTGGCAAACTTAAAAGACATTCTTAAAACAGAAGGTATTCATAGCCCTATAGAAGCAAATTTTTCCTTGATCTTTTCCTACATTTACATGTGAATCTTGGCCATATCTGAGCTGTGTAAATCTGTAAAATTTAAAACTCCATAAAGTGGAACCAAATGAAGTAAAAACAATTGATATAAAATGCACTTCGTGCAGCAGTTAGCTGTGTATTATTATTGTGATGCCTCCTTCTATGTCAAAAATGGTGCCCCGAAGTGAATGCAGAGCACGCTGCACATGCATGGGATCCCCTCCAGTCACTGCTACGAAACGTTAAAAAATAGCTGAGCAAGTGTGGCTTGCTCTCTATTCACTTCGAGTCCTTGTTCTACAGACAGGAACAGGTTTCAGAGATGGGATGTGCACCTATCAGACATTTACAGCACATGCTATTGGTATGCAATAAATGGAACAATAAGTAAACATACCCTGCAAATTTATAATCACAGCGAATTCAAATAATGTATTAAATATCTCACCAATAGACTTCTCACTCTTGGCAGTCTGTTGTGACCCTGCATTGGTGGAAAGATCCTCAGGCATAGGCATGGGTTCATCACTATCTTCCAAGCCATCGCTTACTGCAGGACTTTGATTTCCTATATATAATGGAAGAAAGTAAACTATATCAACAAATAAAATCATCAAAGATTTTGTACAGAATCTGAACCATGCTTTAAGAATGGGAAAGCCTTTCCCAAAGAAATCTTAGGAAAGGTTTTGTGATCCCAAAGGATGGGGTCCATCTACATACTTGGCTCTAAATATACAGCTCATGCTATAATACATTAATTATTAAGAAGTGCAGACTGTCCGTGCTGCAGAACTAGGTGTTTAGGAGTTTACTTATAAGTTACACCAGTTTTCTATCAGGCTGCATAGAGCTCATTTCTTCCCACCCACTTTTTACAAAAGGTGTGGGTGTGTTGTAAAATGGCAAAAAGTATTTAACATTAACATTCTACAGTACTTCACAAGGAAAGTAAGCAGTAATCATACAAAATGGCACAAAATCAAAACAAAGAACATACGATAAAAGGTTAGAAATCTCTGTTCATTAGAGCTTAAAGGGGTATTCCAACTACAACAGGTTATCCCCTATCCACATGATAGGGTATAACAATTAGATTGACACAGCTCCATTCTTCTATTTACGGCAGCATGCATCCTCAACCAGCCACTCCATTCATTTTGGGGTCAGATCCTTTAATCGTTATCCCCTATCCATATGACTTGTTCTAAATTGAATATTCCTTTAAAATTTCAGGGAGATGGGAGTAGTGACACAAAGTACAAAGCAATAATTTTTGCTCTAGGGACTATACAAAAGAGGAATATAAATAAAAATGCATAAATCTGGCAAATATATAGAGTGCAATAGGACATTTTACATGGTGTCTGCTGTAAGAAGCACCTTTTTATATATGGATGTAGTAGAGGCTCACTATGAACCATCAATTGCTGGAGTGCCGAATTGTTGTAGAGCGGTTGTTTTCTGGAGCAACCAGATCTGTGCATAATACTCAAATGGACATTTTGCAATGTTTTTAAAAAAAATAAATAAATAAGGGCTCATTCAGCAGATCGCCGTATGTTTTGTTCTGCACCCGTTCCAAATTTTTGAGCAACGGGTGCGGACCCATTCATTCTAATAGGACTGCAAAAGATGCGTACAGCACACCATGTGCTGTCCGCATTCGTTGTTCTGTTCTGTGGCGCCGTAAGAAAGATAAGTAAAACTCGGCTCCGTGGCCCTATTCAGGTCTATGGATCCACAAAAATGGAACACATTCCATATTCATTCCATTTTTTGAACACACTGAACTGTACGAAAAAATAAAAATAAATAAATCCGCATTTTTATGCACCGCAAAAAACATACGGTCGTCTGAATGAGCCTTAAATGGATGGCTATAATTTTTTTCATGTCACTCCACATATTCTACTTGCTGTTCTGGCTATATGACTTCTTCCTTTGTAAAGTCTTGCTTAACTTTTCCAGTCAGACCATCACTGCTACCATATGGAGCCACCCTTTAGTGACTCAACTAGAGCATCATATATAACACTAATCAATGCATGCTCCGCTGTGAGAATTTTTATCCAGGCCTATCAAGAAAACAATAGAGCTATCATACTATTACCCCAATTTTACACTTACTATTATGATGAGTATTAGCCATCAGATAGAATCTTCTCCTCACAGCAGCAGTAAAATGAATTAAAATGACAATGAATTGCCTAAATCTATATATCATTTATGTTGACTTCTACAATATGACAATAGTTTCATTTAATTTTCAATTTTCAGTACTGCTGAAAAAAATAAAAAATTCTAAAGGATGTGTCTGTTTAAAGGGAATCTGTCACTAGTTTTATGCAGTCTCCATATTCATGAGCTCATGGCTCTCCCCGCCAACCTGCCTCTGATTGACAGTTTTCTCCATATGAATCAGCAGCAGGTGGACGGGGAGAGCCAGGAGCTCATGAATATGGGGACTCGTTGGTATTCACTGGAGCTGCTTAGCACAAGAATTTAGCAAAATGACTGGAACAATTAAACAAAGTGACCCAGCATTTTATAGTTAGGGCACCATAAAACCGGTAACAGATTACCTTTAAAGGGGTTGTTCTGGATTTTTCTTAGGATAGATTATCAATATCAGATCGGCGGGGGTCCGACACCCGACAGTTCAGCTGTATGAAGAGACGGCACGCACAGTGTGCACATGCCATCTCCCTTCTCTCTTCCTGCTGTATGTCTATGGGACTACAGCAGTGGACAGGAAGAGAGAAGGGAGACGGCACATGCACACCGGACGTCGTCTCCTTATACAGCTGATCACCAGGGATGCCGGGTGTCGGACTCCCGCAATCTGATATTCCTGACCTATACTGAGGATAAGTCATCAATATTAAAAGCTCGGAGAACCTCTCTAAATGTTTCAAAATAGCCTAGTCAAAGCCTAAACCTCAGTTGAAAATCTGTTGTGTGACTTGAAGACTGCTGTACACCAGTGAAACCCATCTTGTTGAAGGACTTGGAACAGTTTTGCCTGAAAGGTATGAGTACAGAATTCTGGGTCTAGTTGTACAGCTGCAAGTCTCTTGGGCCTATTAGAGACATAACCCAAGAGACTTGCAGCTGTAATTGTGATAGGTATGTTATGTCAATTAAATGTACAATCACCCCCCACCCCCACAAAAAAAAAAAATGTAATACAAATTATTCCAGGTTGATATTGTTCCGTTAAATATATCACACTTCTTTTCATTTCACAACTTCAACAGTTACCATCAGATATTAGTTTCATAACAGGCAGAGATGTGTGAGCTATATGAGGTTAACGTGGGCTGCGCTGCTTCATTGTCACTTGTATGTACTGTGGGATTTCGCTCTGGAAGACAGGATTAGCGGACACAGTATAGAGGCAACAACAAGTTCTTTGGATCGAACAGTTCAGTGTTTTATTCACACTTTAGGCAAGTGACAAAACAAGCAGTCATAATCAAAACAAAAAGTCACCTTGTGGTGTTGGTGTTAATTCACACCATGCGGCAATTCTGCCTCAAAGAGTCATTGAGCATAGCAGCACCAACCTGTTTTCACGCCAAACAGGTAGCAAGCCTTCATCCAGACACAAGGCTCCCAGATCCCAACACAGAGACCTCGCTTCTGAGCCCAGTTGCCTATTTAAGGACAGCCAGGTGCTGCCAAAACCCGGACCAGCACTTAAAATCCGGTCCGGTATTTGACCTCACCTGGCTGTAAATCAGCTCAGCAGCACATGCTGGGAGGAAAATACCTGTTTTCCCAGACAAAAATTCTCACTGTGTCACAGTACCCTCGGAAAAAGTGGTGATGCTATATGCATAAGTATTTTGCTACGACAATTTACTTAAAAAAGAGCAGATAACAGTATGCTTGCCCTTCAAATTAAAACAGACCTGCTATAGCAAGCTGCCAGACTCCACAGTTTAAGAGCTTTAAAAAGGACCTTTCATTTGGCAAGAAATTGTGACCTAAGTATCATGACATATACAGCGGCGCCCAGGGATCTCACTGCACTTACTATTATCCCTGGGCACCGCTCCGTTCTCCCGCTATACCCTCCGGTATGTTTGGTCACTTGGTTATAGTAGGAGGAGACTGCCCTTGTTCTCCTGGGCGTCTCCTTCTCCCAGGCTGTAGCGCTGGCCAATCGCAGCGCAGAGCTCACAGCCTGGGTGAAAAAACCTCCCAGGCTGTGAGCTCTGTTCTGCGATTGGCCAGTGCTACAGCCTGGGAGAAGAAGACGCCCAGGAGAACAAGGGCAGTGTCCTCCTACTATAACCAAGTCCCCTAAGTCTCCGCCTACTATAACCCAGTGACCGAAGATACCGGAGGGCATAGCGGGAGAACGGAGAGGTGCCCAGGGATAATAGTAAGTGCAGTGAGATCCCTGGGCACTGCTGTACATATCATGATACTTAGTTCACAATTTTTTTCCAGATGAAAGGACCTTGACAATGCATAGGGTAAAATCTACAACAAATGTGATATTTTCTGCCCCATTCATGTCCCATGTAAATGTACCATAAGGCCCCTTTCACACGAACGATACGAATTGACTCCGGATACGTTCAGGGTGCGTTTAGTGAAACTCGCACCATTTTGAAAGCAAGTTCAGTCAGTTTTGTGTGCGATTGTGTTCAGTTGTTTAGTTTTTACGGTGCGGGTGCAATGCATTTGGATGCGTTTTTCACGCGTGTGATAAAAAAAACTGAACAACATCTCTTAGCAACCATCAGTGGAAAACACATCGCATCCAGACTTGCTTCCGGATGCAAAGCATTTTCCACTGGAGCCCCATTCACTTCTATGGGGCCAGGGCTGTGTGAAAAACGCAGATTATATAACATGCTGCATTTTTTTATGCAATTCAGAATTGATGCATGAAAAAAACTATCATGTACACAGACCCATTGAAATGAATGGGTCTGGATTTGGTGCGGGTGCTATGCGTTCACATAACGCATTGCACCCGCACTGAAAACTCGCTCGTGCAAAAGGGGCGTACGCCTATGACAAGCCCCAGGGTGTATTCAGTTAGGTCTAGTTAAAACCACATTTACAAACCTCATAAAACATGCCTTTTGCCACGTTTTTTAAGGCAGTCTTAGTTTTACAGATGCAAAGAATACACATAAGAAAATTGCCACTAAACTAAATGCATTTTTTTCTGATGTGGTTTTCATGCAGTCTTAACCGCACCACCTGAATATACCCTTAGGGCTCATGCACACGACCGTATGTATTTTGCGGTCCGTGTGGATTCCGTAATTTGCGGAACGGAATAGCTGGCCCCTAATAGAACAGCACTATCCTTGTCCGTAATACGGACAATAATAGGACATGTTCTATTTTTTTGCGGAACGGAAATCCGAACATACGGAAACGGAATGCATTTTTATTACAGGTGAAAAATGTAAAATCAATGTGTTTTACCTGTAAAAACTATATTGATTTAACATGTTTCGCCTGTAATAAAGAAACTGCAGTAAAAATGCATCTGTAGAGCACTGTGCAGAGCAAAGAGAATGGTCTTAACTAAGTAAGAGCCAGTTATGCCACTTCTCTCTACTCTGCACTGATGAGGGGAATTCGCCCAAAACAGCTGTCTGCAGATAAGGTACTGTTTTGGCTAGTACCCAAAGTAATGTTTCAAGGACTGTTTAAAAGGTTGAATATTGCTGGATAGGGCAGCTACCTTCCAACTGGTGGCACCAGTCTTTTTCCAGTGCCTTTATGACTGCTTATGCCTAAAACAGGTTCTCTCCACAAGGAGTGTACCTCTGCAGTACCCCAGACCTGGGGTTATATGCAATGTTTTATATGTATTTTATTATGGTTTATGTTTATGCCATTCATTCCAGCATAAGAGGAATGGCTGGTAATTGTTACGATGCTAGGTATGTGAGAGGCGACAGGTGAGATCGCAGGAAGTATGGCAGAAGGCCCAGGCCTAACAGTACTAACCACCCTGTTCCTCCCCTTTTGGTAGGAGTGGGCTGAATCTACTTCCTGCCCGCAGGGGGAGTTCCTTAAAGATAGTGAAGGAGATAGGAAGCACATGTCAGAGCTCCTACTCCTAAAGCTTGTTACTCAATTCTCCTGTGAGACCATCACTCCAACAAGACTGCCAGAATCAATAACACATGCAAAAGGCTCAATGTGCCTAGACAGCAGAATGATCAGCAGAGTCACAGCTTTACAGACCCTGCTGCAGGTGAAGGACTTCATTTTATGACCTAAAGTAACCAGCAGGCCATACTAACTTCAAGCCTGTATCATACAGAGGACACCTGTATCCACAAGTACTTACAAGTGCCATTAAATTGTACAACGTGCAGTTTCTGGCACCAGATGAAAAGGTATGGTGGCAGGTTGGATGACAATTTAATGGCACTTGTAAGCACTTGTGGATACAGGTGTCCTCTATATGATACATGTGCCACATGTTATATTTTGCTCTGAGTAAAGAGAGACTGTTAGGCCCCTTTAACACGAGCGAGTTTTCCGCGCGGGTGCAATGCGTGACGTGAACACATAGCACCCGCACTGAATCCTGACCCATTCATTTCTGTGTACATGAGTGTTTTTCTATATTCTATATTCTGTATTTTTTACGCAGCCCTGATCCCATAGAAGTAAATGGGGCATCAATGAAAAACGCATTACATCTGGAAGCAAGTGCAGATGCAATGCGTTTTTCACTGATGATTGCTAAGAGATGTTGTTCGCAAACCTTCAGTTTTTTATCACGCACATGAAAAACGCACCAAAACGCATTGCACTCGAGCAGAAAAAACTGAACAACTGAACGCAATCGCAGACAAAACTGACTGACTTCTTCACAGAAGTTCGGGTTTGGGTTCGGTGTTGTGTAGAGTTTATTATTTTTCCTTATAACATGGTTATAAGGGAAAATAATAGTATTCTTAATCCAGAATGCATAGTAAAATAGGGCTGGAGGGGTTAAAAAAAATGAAAAATAATTTAATTCACCTTAATCCACTTGATTGCGCAGCCCGGCTTCTCTTCTGTCTTCTTCTTTGAGGAATAGGACCTTTGATAATGTCACTGCGCTCATCACGTGGTCCATCACATGATCTTTTACCATGGTGATGGATCATGTGACAGACCATGTGATGAGCGCAGTGACATTATCAAAGGTCCTTTTCCTATGCACAGAAAAGAAGAAGACAGTGGGTGCGATCAAGTGGGTTTAGGTGAGTTATATCATTTTTTGAACCCCTCCAGCCCTATTGTACTATGCATTCTGTATTAAGAATGCTATTATTTTCCCTTATAACCATGTTATAAGGGAAAATAATAATGATCGGGTCCCCATCCCGATCGTCTCCTAGCAACCATGCGTGAAAATCGCACCGCATCCACACTTGCTTGCGGATGCTTGCGTTTTTCACTCAGCCCCATTCACTTCTATGGGGCCTGCGTTGCACCGTGAAAAACGCATAATATAGAACATGCTGCGATTTTCACGCAACGCACAAGTGATGCGTGAAAATCACCGCTCGTGTTCACAGACCCATAGAATAGAATGGGTCCGGATTAAGTGCGGGTGCAATGCGTTCACGTCATGCATTGCACTTGCGCTGAAAACTCGCTCGTGTGAAAGGGGCCTAAGAGGCTCGCTGCACCTCCAATTTTGTACAAATTGCTTGGAGAAGGTGTTAAAATCAACACACATGCTAGTACTCCATGGTCGCCTGTAATTTGTAGTAAAATCACTGCATTACTGTAATTCATGGGCATCTTTATTTTGTACTAATGGGACATAAAATTGCAGATCCCCTTGTCTCTCGCAACTCTTGCCTTTGGGAAACATTGAGGACAACTGTAATGTCAAAACTTTACTGACAGTGGTGGGCATCAACCTCTCACAGTGGTACCTTAGCACTAATGAGGTGCTGATGTCACTGATCATTTTACATCAAGTAACAGTGTCAACTAAAAAGGACAACATTTTTATGAATCTATGACATTGTCAGATGGCTCTTACTGCCAGGGCTCGTTTACACAAACGTGTGGGGCAGGCGCATGGGGATTTCAGACCCATTCACTTGAATAGGTTCGCGATCCTTCCGTTACACAAAAAGATAGAGCAAGTTCTATCTTTTTGCGGTACGGAAGCACGGATCAGAACCCCAGAAAGCACTCAGTAGTGCTTCCGTAGTGTTCCATTCCGTCCCACATCTCCGGATTTGTGAATCCATTGAAATGAATGGGTCCTCATCCGCAATACGGCAACGGGCATCACATGTTCGTGTGAACGAGCCCTTAACCAGTAGTGGTATGGTTTTCACTCTAGTATCAAGCTATGACATCTCTGGAATCACTAGTGCAGAATAGTATCAGGAGCTACTGAACATAACTCAAAAGTACCAGTTATAGCACTGATGATATGAATATGCATGGTCTTGATGTAAATCAGTGGGTAATACACTCAACTTTCTGATCTGCCTAGTAGCCTACAGATGGTCCTCTATTAAAAAAAAAATAATAAGAAGAAGAATGTAATAGTAATTTTTCAAGGCCAATACACTGGCCTATTATTCCACTATCCTATCTTCAGTGTAGCCTGCTCTTATCCAAAAAAAATCTACTTTCATTTCTTCTTTTGTTACAGTATGTATTTTACAGTTTTCACATGGGGGAATAAATGCTTGTTTTGCTTATTTCTTTTTAATATTACCATTCCTCCTTCCCCTTGTGACTTTTTTACTCTATGGGAAAATAAACATAACCATGTTTCAAACCTAAAAAACAAGGAAGAGGAATATACACTCATTGACAAAAGAAATAATGCACCAAGAAGATGTTGAGATGAATAACACTTTCTATGTGTTAATGTAATTATGGAACACATGTGGCCCTCGTATCACTACTAGGGGTGACCAACTGTCATAGGCCTCTTGCACACAAATGTATTTTAATTCCCTTTTCATTCCATTTTTTTGCAGACCGTATACGAAACCATTCATTTCAATGGGTCCGCAAAAAAAATTAACATTTTGCATTTGCATTACATTTCATTTTTTCCGTTCTGCAAAAAAATAGAACATGTCCTATTATTGTCCACATTACGGACAAGGATAGTACTGTTCTATTAGGGGCCAGCTGTTCCGTAAAACACGGAATGCACACGGATGTCATCCGTATTTTTTGCGGACTGCAAAATACATACGGTGGTGTGCAAGAGGCCATATGCAAAGGCTCCCCAGATCCTCACACCAGCAGTTGGGCAGTGTGTTGCTTCACAGCAAAGGCAGGATTGAAGCACTTGCTCCATAACTCCATAACTGCATGCTGAGTTTTGAAGCAATCTGACATTTCTATCTGGCTGTGTTATTTTTTTATGTCAATGAGTGTATTGGTATTTTGTGTCTAAATTGTGTTACCAAAAGAACAGAATGCAATACAAAATGAAGAATACATTATTTTACTAAACTTCTAACATTGTTTACAGCCAAATACAGAACTGTACAGAAAAGAATCTTAGCAACAGGTGTCATTAAAATAATATACACAGACATGAAATTAAAAACTATATTAAATAAATCATAACATAAAAGTTTAACTAAGGGTACTTTAACACTAGCGTTAGAAGAATCTGTCAGGCAGTTCAGTTGCCGGAACTGCCTGCCGGTTCCGGAAATCTTTATGCAAACGGATATCCTTTTTTTTTTCGGATACAGATCCATTAGACTTATTCATTGAAATTCCAGATCTGTATTTCTGGTATCATTCGGAATAACGGATCCGGTATTTAATTTTCTAAAGCTAGAAAGAGCTGCACATGCGCAGACCGGAAAAGTGGATCCGGCGATGCAGCAATTTCTGGAACATTTGATATCGGATCTGGCAAGTGCGGTAGTGTTCCGGGATTTTGGCTGGAAAAAATACTGCAGCATTCAGCTGTATTTTGTCTGGTCAAATACCGTACAAGGGACGGAACAGAAGACATTGTGATGCATACTAAACGGATTGCTTTCCATTCAGAAAGCATTGGGACAAAAAGGTATTTTTGGTATTGAGACCATTTACCGGATTTCAATACCGGAAAAGAATAACGCTAGTGTGAAAGTACCCTAAGGGTCCATTAACATGTCTGTAGAACGTGTCCGCATCCGTTCTGCAATTATCCGGAATAGATGTGGGGCAGGAATGGATGCGGACAGCACACAGTGTACTGTCCGCATTTCCGGAGCGCGGCCCCGAAATACCGGTCCGCGGCTCCGGAAAAAAATAGAACATGTCCTAATAGGCAGTTCTATGGGGGTGGTGGCCGGGTGTATTGCAGATCCGCAATACACTACAGACGTGTGAACATTAACCCTTTCATGACCAAGGGTCATTGATGCCCCAGTGTCCAGGTCAAAATTTACAAATCTGACATGTGTCGCTTTATGTGGTAATAGCTTTGGAACACTTTTACTTATCCAAGCCATTCTAAGATTGTTTTCTCGTGACACATTGTACTTCATGATAGTCATATATTTGAGTCAATATATTTCACCTTTATTTATGAAAAGATCCCAAATTTACCAAAAAAATTGAAAAATTCACAATTTTCCAAATTTCAATTTCTCTGCTTCTAAAACAGAAAGTGATACCTAATAAAATATTTATTACTTAACATTCCCCATATGTCTACTTTATGTTGGCATCATTTTCGAAATGTTATTTTATTTTTTTAGGACGTTAGAAGGCTTAGAAGTTTAGAAGCAATTCTTACAATTTTAAAGAAAATTTCCAAAACCCACTTTTAAAGGACCAGTTCAGGTCTGAAGTCCCTTTGTGGGGCTTACATAGTGGAAACCCCCATAAATGACACCAATATAGAAACTGCACCCCTCAAGTTACTCAAAACTGATTTTACAAACTTTGTTAACCCTTTAGGCGTTCCACAAGAATTAAAGGAAAATGGAGATGAAATTTAAAAATTTCACTTTTTTGGCAGATTTTCCATTTTATATATTTTTTTTCTTTAACACATTGAGGGTTAACAGCCAAACAAAACTCAATATTTATTACCCTGATTCCGCGGTTTACAGAAACACCCCACATATGATCGTAAACTGCTGTACGGGCACACGGCAGGGCGCAGAAGGAAAGGAATGCCATACGGTTTTTGGAAGGTAGATTGTGCTGGATTGGTTTTCTGAACGCCATATGTTTTTTGTTTTTCTGCCGATTGTCTTGTGCAGGAGCTCGTTTTTTGCAGAAAGTGTTGAGGTTTTTATTGGTACCATTTTTGGGTACATAGGATTTTTTGATCATTCATTATTACACTTTATGGGGCAAGGTGACCCAAAAATTGGCTGTTTTGGAACAGTTTTCATTTATTTATTTTTACAGCGTTCATCTGAGGAGTTAGGTCATGTGATAGTTTTATAGAGAAGATCGTTACGGACGTGGCAATACCTAATATGTATACGTTTTCTTATTTATTTAAGTTTTACACAATAATAGCATTTCTGAAACCCAAAAAATTATGTTTTAGTGTCTCTATAGTCTGAGAGCCATATCTTTTTTATTTTTTGGGCGATTGTCTTAAATAGGGAATCATTTTTTGCGGGACGAGGTGACGGTTTGATTGGTACTATTTTGGGGGTCATAAGCCTTTTTGATCGCTTGCTGTTGCACTTTTTGTGATGTAAGGTGACAAAAATAGCTTTTTTGGCACTGTTTTTTTAATTTTATTTTTATGGTGTTTATCGGACGGGGTCCATCATGTGATATATTTATAGAGACGGTCGTTACGGACGCGGTGACACCTAATATGTGTATTTTATTTTATTTTTTCATTTTTTTATAGGAAAAGGCAATGTCTTTTTTTATTTACATTTTTTTTATTTATTGATTTATTTTTACTTTTATTATTTTCACTTTTTTTTTATCAGTTCCCTCTTGGATCTTGAAGATCCAGTGGGGCTGATAGTTGTACTATACTTTGCAATGCTCTTGCATTGCAAAGTATAATACTTCCAGATTGCCTGTAGGTGGCAGCACTGGACACCTTTGCCATGGCAACTGGACGCTTTTGCAAAGCGTCCGGTTGCCATGGCAACCATCGGGTGCTGCAATCACAGCGCTGCAGCCCCGATGGTGGAGAGAGGGAGCTCCCTCCCTCTGTTAACCTCATGGATGCCGCAACCGCGGCATCTATGGGGTTACAGGAGAGTGTCAGCATAGAGCTGACACTCTGCTGATGGCGGCGGCTCAGGAATGGAGCCGCCGCCATCACACACAGAATGGGGAATCGGGGGCAGCGCTGGAAGGGAGGGGGGATAAGTCGGGGGGTACAAACTACAGGAGGGGCGGAGAGGCGGCTAGAAAATTAATGCAGGGGGCGGGGAGGGGCGGATCGCATGGCAGGAAGGAGATGAGGGCACAGATCGGCGAGGCACAGTGGGGCATCATGGTCTTAGAGCGGCACAGATCGGGGGTGGGGGTGCATGAGGAACACTATCGGCTTTCAGGCTCTGATCTGCAGAGCGCAGATCAGAGCCTGAAACCGGCATTTTAACACTGCCGCGATCCGATTGGTTAGTCTGCACAGACTAACCAATCGGATCGATTGCCGGCAAGGGGCCACTCTGATTGGTCCCTTGCCGGCATTACTGCACTGTATGCTGTCCGTGACAGCATACAGTGCAGGGGCAGAAGCTTTAATCCAAGCGCTTTGCAGCGCTTGGATTAAAGAGCTTGTTTGACGTTTATATACGTGGTAGCTGCACGGGGTATGTGCAGCTATCACGTATATATACAGATTGCGGTCCTGAAGGGGTTAACATCAATCACCACTCCAGTTGCTCATACAATCAATGAATACATCTTACCAGTTTCTCCATCCAAAACATCAAGGGGGTCATTTATCAAACCGGTGTAAAGTACAACTGGCTTAGTTGCTCAATTCTGGGGTGTGTAGGACTTTTTGATCACTTTTTATTTATTTTATTTTTGTTGAAAATATGCTCACAGTTTAGAGAATAAGATCAATGAACCTGAGTCTATAATGGCATCTGAGAATAGATTTAGTGGCTGTTACTGGGACATGGTTCAATGAGAGTACTGACTGGGATATAACAATACCAGGGTTCTCTCTATATACAGTGGATATAAAAAGTCTACACACCCCTGTTAAAATGTCAGGTTTCTGTGATGTAAAAAAATGAGACAAAGATAAATCATTTCAGAACTTTTTCCACCTTTAATGTGACCTATAAACTGTACCACTCAATTGAAAAACAAACTGAAATCTTTTAGGTAGAGGGAAGAAAAAATATAAAAATAAAATAATATGGTTGCATAAGTATGCACAACCTTAAACTAATACTTAGTTGAAGCACCTTTTGACTTTATTACATATTATAGCATGGCACATTTTGACTTGGCAAGATTTGCCCACCCTTCTTTGCAAAGACACTCCAAATCTGTCAGATTGAGAGGGCATCTCCTGTGCACAGCCCTCTTCAGATCACCCCACAGATTTTCAATCGTATTCAGGTCTGAACTCTGGCTGGGCCATTCCAAAACTTTAATCTTCTTCTGGTGAAGCCATTCCTTTGTTGATTTGGATATATGCTTTGGGTCATTATCATGCTGAAAGATGAAGTTCCTCTTCATGTTCAGCTTTCTAGCAGAAGCCTGAAGGTTTTGTGCCAATATTGACTGGTATTTGGAATTGTTCATAATTCCCTCCAGCTTAACTAAGGCCCCAGTTCCAGCTGAAGAAAAACAGCCCCAAAGCATGATACTGCCACCACCATGCTTCACTGTGGGTATGGTGTTCTTTTGGTGATGTGCAGTGTTGTTTTTGCGCCTAACATACCTTTTGGATGGCAGGTGTATGCTGACTCATATTTAACATGATTTTGAATGTGATTGCTTAATTCTGAACACATCTACATCCCCAGTTATAAGAATGCAACCACATTATTTAACTTTTTTTTTTTTTCCTCCACCTAAAAGATTTCAGCTTGTTTTTCAATCGAGTGGTACAGTTTATAAGTCACATTAAAGGTGGAAAAAGCTCTGAAATTATTTATCTTTGTCTCATTCTTTTACACCACAGAAACCTGACATTTTAACAGGGGTGTGTAGACTTTTTATATCCACTGTAGGAAAGATAGAGAAGGCAAGAAAGCGGGAGGGGTGGCCCTATATGTGAAATATAGCATACAATCTAATCTAATACAAGTTAGCGAGACCAATTTAGAGTCAGTTTGGGTTACCTTGCAGCTTGATATTCATAAAGTAACTTGTGTAAATGTGATATATAGACCACCTGTCCAAGTCAAAAAATTAGATGATCTACTAGTTGAGGGTATAGCTAAAATGAAATTGAAAGGGGACGTTATGGGAGACTTCCTGATGTAAACTGGAAAACCAAAATAGCTAGTTCTGCCAGGAGTACAGATATTCTAAATTCCCTACTGGGATTATCTCTACAACAAGTAGTTGAGGAGCCAACCCGGAAGGAGGCCATTTTAGATTTAGTATTCACAAATGGAAGTTTGGTATCTGATATTACTGTAGAGGAAAGCTTGGGATCTAGTGATCACCAGTCAGTGTAGTTTACTATAAGTACAGTGACTGAGTCACACTACACAAAAATAAAAGTTTTCAATTTTAGAAAAACTGACTTTTCTAAAATTAGATTAGTGGTATATGAGTCCCTATCAGACTGGAACAGTTTCAATGGAGTCCAGGAGAAATAGGACTACTTAAAATTGGCACTATTGAAGGCAACAGATAATTGCATTAGGCTTGTCAGTAAAAGCAAAAAAAGGAAGAGACCACTGTGGTACTCAGCAGAAGTTGCCAAAATCATTAAAAACAAAAATATAGCATTTAGTAACTATAAAAAAAAAAAAAAACGAGGATGACATTTATAAGATTAGGCAGAGAGAGGCCAAGCAAGTTATAGGGGCTTCTAAAGCACAGACAGAAGAGGAATTAGTTCAGTCAGTGAAAAAAGGTGAGAAGACATTCTTCAGATACATAAATGTATAAAGGAAATTAAAACAAGGAATTACCAAATTAAAAACAAAAGAGTGAAGGTACCATATTTTTCGCCCTATAAGACGCGCCGGCCCATAAGACGCACCGGTTTTTGAGGAGGAAAATAAGAAGAAAAAAATTTGTCACCAAAAGGTGTGCTTTTGGTGGGCTTTCAACTAATGGTAGCCTGTGAATGACACTGTTATGGGGGTCTGTGAATGACACTGTTATGGGGGTCTGTGGCTGACACTGTTATGGGGGTCTGTGGCTGACACTGTTATGGGGGCATCTGTGGATGGCATGACACTGCTATGGGGGGAATCTGTGGATGACAGATATATAGCATCTTATGCTATTTGACATCCAAAGATCCCCCCCCCATAACAGTGCCAGCCACTGTGAATGACCCCCAATACAGGGGGTGGGGGCTGGCATCTACACTAGTTTTTAAATTGCATTGTATTCTATTGCACTGGGCCCCGCTCACTGTACTAATCGCATCTACTGTAACTGCAGGCAGGAAATGTTTAACTATAGATATGTTCGATCCAGCACTGAGCAGCCTGTACTTACGATTATAGCAGGCTGGAGGCAGGAGGCTGGGTGGGCGGGCACTGGCAGCGTAACTCACTACGTCACGTGCCTGCCCTGCTTCATTCATAAAGTGGGCGGAGCAAGCACATGAGTAAGAAAGTTATGTTGCCAGTGCCCGCCCATCCACCCGCCCAGCCTCCTGCCTCCAGCTTGCTATGATCGTAAGTACAGGCTGCTCAGTGCTGGATTAAACATATATATATAGTCTGCAGTTACAGTAGATTAGTACAGTGAGTGGGGCCCGGTGAAATAGAATACAGTGACTGCAGCTGCCCCCGCTGCCATTACAAAACTAGAGGCCGGCCCCCAGCCCTTCCTCCCTCCCCACTGATACACACGCCGGCCGCGCTGTGCAGCATGCGGTCGACGGTGTATCGGTGTAAAAACGGCAGCATTCACCTCATAAGACGCCATTTATCTCCCACTTTTTTTGGGGGGGGGGGGGGTTCATCTTATAGGGCGAAAAATACGGTATATGGAAGAAGATAAAGAACTAGCTGACTGCCTTAATGAATACTTCCGTTCAGTTTTTACAAAGGAAAATGAAGGAAAAGGACCTCAGTTAGGAAGGAATGAATCTTGTGATGCATGTGTCTTTACAGAGGAAGAGGTTCTAAGTCAGCTGTCTAAAAGTAATACAAATAAGTCACAGGGGCCTGATGGGATACACCCAAAGCTATTAAAAGAGCTCAGCGGTGTACTAGCAAAACCATTAACAGATTTATTTAACTAATCACTGGTAACAGGAGTTGTCCAAGAAGATTGGAAATTAGCAAATGTTGTGCCCATTCACAAGAAAGGTAGTAGGGAGAAATCAGGCAACTATAGGCCAGTAATCCTGACATCAATAGTGGGGAAATTAATGGAAACCATACTTAAGGAGAGGATTGTGAAACATCTAAAATCCCATGGATTGAAAGATGAAAAACAGCATGGGTTTACTTCAGGGAGATCATGTCAAACTAATCTTAAAGCTCTTTTTGATTGGGTGACTAAAATAATAGATGGAGGAGGTGCAGTAGATATGGCTTATCTAGACTTTAGTAAGGCTTTTGATACTGTCCTACATAGAAGGCTTATCAATAAATTGCAGTCATTGGGCTTGGACTCCCATATTGTTGAATGGATTAGGCAGTGGCTGAGGGACAGACAACAGAGGTTTGTAGTCAATGGAGTATATTCAGACCAAGGTCTTGTTACCAGTGGGGTACATCAGGGATCTGTTCTGAGACCCATATTGTTTAATATCTTTATCAGCGAAATTGCAGAAGGCCTCGATGGTAAGGTGTGTTTTTTTCCTGATGACACAAAGATGTGTAACAGGGTTGATGTTCCTGGTGGGATACACCAATTGGAAAAGAATTTAGGAAAACTAGAGGAATGGTCAAAAATCTGGCAACTAAAATTTAAGATAATAGATAAGATAATGCACCTGGGGCATAAAAACCCAAGAGCAGAATATAAAATCAGTGATACAGTTCTAACCTCAGTATCTGAGGAAAGGGATTTAGGGGTCATTATTTCAGAAGACTTAAAGGTAGGCAGACAATGTCATAGAGCAGCAGGAAATGCTAGCAGAATGCTTAGGTGTATAGGGAGAGGCATTACCAGTAGAAAGAGGGAGGTGCTCATGCCGCTCTACAGAGCACTAGTGAGACCTCATTTGGAGTATTGTGCTCAGTACTGGAGACCATGATTTATCATGACTCTGACACCTCACTCCACTTTCACATATGGCTAAAGTCAGTTTTAGCCAAGTCAGATTTATGATCGGCCCTTTAAGACTGTAATAAATGTGGTTTGACGGTAGCAGTTTATCCGTCAGTAAGCAGCTTTACAAAAGACGCACATCTTTATGAAAAAATCACACGTTTTTATGAAAAAGTCGCATGTGCTATTAAAAAGTCTCATAACATAAGCATGGTGCTCAATGGAGTGAAATTGCGACTTTTTTGCGACTTTTTAAATAGTCCCAATAGTAAATCTGTCTAGAAATTCATTTACATAAGAAACACGCCCACTTTCAGAAAACTGGCGAGCATAGTGCAGAGCAGAAAAAAGTCGCAAATTTGTGCACAGTTTTAGCGTTTCCTCATTTTTTGGGGACTTTTTCACTCCATTATTCTGACCTGAGCTAATGATAAATCTGGCCCCATATCTCCAGAAGGATATTGATACTTTGAAGAGAGTTCAGAGAAGAGCTACTAAATTAGTACATGGATTGCAGGATAAAACTTACCAGGAAAGATTAAAGGACCTTAACATGTATAGCTTGGAAGAAAGACGAGACAGAGGGGATATGATAGAAACTTTTTAATACATAAAGGGAATCAAAAAAACATAGGGATAAATTAGAGGGGCAAAGGTTTAAAAGTAATATCAGGAAGTATTACTTTACTGAGAGAGTAGTGGATGCATGGAATAGCCTTCCTGCAGAAGTGGTAGCTGCAAATACAGTGAAGGAGTTTAAGCATGCATGGGATAGGCATAAGGCCATCCTTCATATAAGATAGGGCCAGGGGCTATCCATAGTATTCAGTATATTGGGCAGACTAGATGGGCCAAATGGTTCTCATCTGCCGACATATTCTATGTTTCTATAAAATAAAGCGACCAAAAGCGGCAAATCTGCCATTTTGATGCTTTTTCCGTTTTGCTGTATGGGGAATGTATTTTTATACTATGGGCATTTTCGAACATGGCAACACCCATGATGTGTATTTTTTACATTTTTATTTTGGGAAAAGGGAGGTGATTAGAATTTTTATGTTTAGTTTTTTTTAAACACTTTTTTATAGTTCCCATAGGGAACTATAACAAGCAACCATTAGATTTCTATTCTCATAGACCCCAATGCACTAGCATTGGAGTCTATGAGAAAATTACTAGTTTCCTATGGAAAGGACTCTATAGGAAATAGTATGCAGAAGCCTCCTGTCATTCACAAAAACAGGGGCTGCTACACACAAGCTCTGGCTCCTCCGATCGCCG
This sequence comes from Bufo gargarizans, assembly GCF_014858855.1. Taxonomy (NCBI): domain Eukaryota; kingdom Metazoa; phylum Chordata; class Amphibia; order Anura; family Bufonidae; genus Bufo; species Bufo gargarizans. Next base: position 217,828,873 of record NC_058084.1, read on the forward strand.
CACAGGAGATGGGGAGCATCACCGGAAGCGCGCGCTTTCGGTGTTTCGCGCACTCAGATGCCGTAGTCAGGATTGACCACTGCATCTGAGGGGTTAAATGTCTGCGATCGGCATTACTACCGGTTTCGGACATAAGCCGCGGGTGTCTGCTATAAGAAACAGCAGGCCATCCGCGGCTATGGCACCCACTCCGCTCAGTAGCGGACACCATCTTTAAGGACCCGGCCAGCGCCGTACTATAAAGGCGTTGGTCGGGAAAGCGTTAAATTGCTACTTTGTCTCCAGCTAGGGCTGCCAGAAAATACCAGCCAAGTTTACGCAGGTAAAAAGAGGGTATGGTTTGGGTATATGGCTTAACTGGGTGTATTATTTGGCACCAATGTGTTGATCATATTTTTAGTTTTGCACTTAAAACGTGTCCATTTTTCATTAAAGTTTTTTGCTCCCTGCCTTCCCAGAGCCACAACTTAAAAAAATTTCAGTGCACATAGTCATATGAGGGCTTGCTTTTTGCGGAGCAAGTTGTACTTTCTATGCCTCCATTTAATATTACATAGGATGTAGTGGGGAAAAAAAGATTCCAAATGGGATTGAATTGGGGAAAAAAAACACAATTCCACCACAGGTTTACGTATTTTTCTTTTTTTTTTACGGCGTGCACTATGCATTAAAAGTGACTTGTGCTCCGTATTCTCCAGGACAGTATGAATCCGGTGATATCACATATGTATCATTTTTCTTGCATTTTAATACAGAAAAAAAATATGAAGAACTTTGGAAAAAAATATTTTTTCTTTTCATATTCCAACCCCATATCTTTTTTATACTTATGCCTACAGAGATGTGTGAGGGCTAATTTTTTGCGGGACGATCTGTAGTTTTTGATAATACCATTTTGGTGTGTATACAACTTTTTGATCACTTTTTATTCGATTTTTGGGGAGATAAAGTGAGGATAAAAATGGCGAATTGGCAATTAATTTTTATTTTGACGCCATTCACCATATGGGCTAACTTTTAAAATATTTTAATAGTATGGGCGTTTTCGCATGCAGTGATGCAATATTGCTTATTTATTTTTATTTGGGGGAAAGAGGGGTGATTTGCATTTTTATATTTTTTTATATTCTACAAAACTTTTTTACTTTTTGTTAGGTCCCCAAGTGGACCACAACTTGCAATCATCAGATTGCAACGTATACATATAATAATGGAAATTGCTCCATTATTCTGTATCGAAATCACAAAATCACAGTTCGGTGCTTCCATCTAGTATCCTGATCTGGGATACAGTAATAACCAACCTCGAAGCCTAGTACAGGCTCCGGCTCATTTGAACAGGGCTCTTTCCCCAGTCTCCGGGAAAGCGTGCCTGAAACAGGAGTGCATGCTTCCAGTTTTTAACATTCTCAGATGCTGTGGTCACATTTGAGTGACAGTAGGCATTAACTCCAATCGCGGACATTAGTCGCGGGTGCCTGCTGTATCAAAAAGCTATGGCGCTCACTCTGCTCCGGAGCGGTGATCATCTTTAAAGAACGTACATGTACGACGGATCTCAGGAAGGGGTTAAAATATTTTTTTCCTATTGTTCTCTTACTTAATATTGATGCCTTGTCCTCAGGATAGCTTATCAATATCAGATTGGTGGGGGTCCGACTCCTGGGAGTCGGCTGTTTGAAGGGGCAGTGGTGCTCGTACGAGGGCTACTTCTTCTTTAAACCTATAAGCACATCATCTCCTTTGCAGCAGTGGTGCAGTGTAATTACAAATGCTAGTTCCATTCAACTGATTGCTTTGTAATTACACTGTATCACCTATACAAAGGAGATGACACACAGGTAATTTTAAAGCGGAAGCAGCTGCTTTAACCTCTGATCAGCGGGAATCAGACCCCCGCCAATCTGATATTGATGACCTATCCTGAGCATTGGTCATCAATATTGAAGCACTGCACAACCCCTTTAATATAATAAAGCTGTGTCGGCCTCATATGTGAACAGATGTAATGAATGAGAAGTAAATAACCACAAAGAGAGGAAAAATCCATCCCCTCCACATATTTCAGTGCTGCCCCTAACCTAAGACCAATTGAAAAAATTATTTTTAGCTCAAAGTAAGTACAATGCAATAATTAAAAAAAAGTGCCCCTAAGGCCGCTTTCACACGAGAGTGACGGATTAGCTCCGGATACGTTCAATGAAACTCGCACCATTTTGCAAGCAAGTTCAGTCAGTTTTGTCTGCAATTGCATTCAGTTCATTTTTTCTGCACGGGTGCAATGCGTTTTGATGCGTTTTTCACGCGCATATCACACGTGATTAAAAAAACAGAAGTTTTACAAACATCTCCTAGCAACCATCAGTGAAAATCGCATTGCATCCACACTTGCTTCCGGATGCAATGCGTTTTTTCCACTGAAGCCCCATTCACTTCTATGGGGCCAGGGCTTTTTTTGTGGGAGAAGACATATTTTGTATGGCATTGTTTAATTCACCATGTCTCGTATTGGATAATTTGAAAATAAAAAATTGTGGTTTAAAATAAAAAAATTCCGCCAAGGTTTTTTAGATTTTTAGCGTTCGTGTGCTAAAAATTACATGATGTCCTTATTATGCATCTCAATATGATGACATAGATATCAAACTTGTATAGTTTTTATTTTATCACTTTAAAAAAAATAACCTTCGAAAAAAAAAAAACATTTTCAGTGCATCGCCATAACTTTTTTTACATTTCTATGTACTGAGCTGTATGAGGAGTTTCGTTTGTAGGACAAACTGTAGTTTTAATTGGTACATACAACTTATCACTGTTAGGGCATATTCACACGAATGCATTTCCTTTCCGTGGCCGTTTTTTTTGCAGACCATATGCGGAACTATTCATTTCAATGGGCCCGCAAAAAAAAAAAAAGAATTTAATCCAAGTGCATTCAATTTCCATATGTCCGTATTTCCGTTCCGCCCAAAAATAGAACATCTCCTATTATTGTCACACATTATGGACAAGGATAAGACTGTTCTATTAGGGGCTAGCAAAATACGAAATGCACACAGATGTCATCATTTTTTTTTGTGGATCAGTTTTTTGCGGACTACAAAATACATACGGTCATGTGCATGAGCCCTTATTCAACTTTTTGGGGGTACAAGGTGACTAAATAATGGTGATTTGCTTGTTTTTATTGGCTTTTCTGTTAGGCTACTTTCACACTAGCGTTCGTCGGTCCGCTCGTGAGCTCCGTTTGAAGGGGCTCACGAGCGGACCCGAACGCAGCCGTCCAGCCCTGATGCAGTCTGAATGGAGCGGATCCGCTCAGACTGCATCAGTCTGGCGGCGTTCAGCCTCCGCTCGCCTCCGCACGGACAGGCGGACAGCTGAACGCTGCTTGCAGCGTTCGGGTGTCCGCCTGGCCGTGCGGAGGCGTGCGGATCCGTCCAGACTTACAATGTAAGTCAATGGGGACGGATCCGTTTGAAGATGCCACAATATGGCTCAATCTTCAGGCGGATCCGTCCCCCATTGACTTTACATTGAAAGTCTGGACGGATCCGTACGAGGCTATTTTCACACTTAGCTTTTATATGCTAAAATAATGCAGACGGATCCGTTCTGAACGGAGCCTCCATCTGCATTATTATGATCGGATCCGTTCAGAACGGATCCGATCGAACGCTAGTGTGAAAGTAGCCTTACAGTGTTCAGAAATTAAAAAAATGTTTTAATAGTTCAGACATTTTAGAACATGGCGATACCTGATATGTTTATTTATTTTTTATTGTTTGTATTTTTGCAAAATTGGGAAAGGTGGGTTAGTTAAATGCTAAGTACACCTTTGGCGCATTTTTTTATTATTGCATTGAATTAATTTTGAGCTAAACATCAACCACTGTCTTTGTGCAGCCAGGAGTTTATCTAGGAGCAGGATATGAATTTTCACTCTTTTCTATCAGGCAGCTCAACTGATGGCTCTGACCTTATAAACACTCATTATAGCTAAATTCTTATCTTACTGATAAGTTTTTATGACCTCTTAGTAAATTAGAGATAAGGGTTATTAGATGACCAACACAAAGTGAAAATAAACCTTTGTGACAGAATGACTCAATATTTTTAATAAAGACCAACTGAAAAAATGATTTTAGCCCAAAATGAGTATAACACAATCAGAAAAAAGTTGCCACAGAAAGCTGTACATAGCCTTCAAACTTGGAAAAAATGAAAAGTGGAATCTGATTGGTTGCTATGGACAACTAAGACTAAGTTTTCCTTACACTTTTGATAACTCTTCCCCATTGATTCTGGGCAGTAGATCCATGTTTACACATGACATATGAACGCTCATTTCCAATAATCTGCCTGTGTAAAAGGGCCTTTTGAAGTTGATCTGATAAAAGTTAAAAACTTGGAGATTTATCAAAAGTGGTACAAAGGAAAACTGGCTTTCATTTTTCAGAGCTCCTTTGAAAAATTAAAGAATCAATCTGATTGTGGTCTATGGGCAAGTAAGCCAGTTTTTCTTTGAACCACTTTTGATAAATCTCCCCCTAAATACTTAGGTATACTTGCCCCAAAATGCCATTAATAAAAAGTACATCTTGGAAAATACACAGCTTCATTTAGCCATGTTGGGGCAAAATTCAAGAAAGTTATATTATTATTTATTACTTTGCCAACTATGTCACAAATATCCTATAAAATGTACAAATACAACTACTGTGTGTTCCGCTGCATTCCCAACTTCTCCAGCAGCAATCCTGATGTGTCCATATGATGTGAAGATGTGTGCGATTATGTGACAAAGCCTCCCAGGTCTCAGTGCACTTTCCAGATATCCTTGTGCTAATGCGCATGCACCTGACCCACTGATTGGTGAAACAGCAATATCAAGTCCAATCCGCTCTGTCTCCTATGCTATGCAATACTTTCAAGCGCATCTCCCTAGAGGTCCCACTCAGGGACGTGTGCACTAGAAAGCGATTACCTTTTACAATTATACACAGTCCGTTGCCCTCTTCTTGGCTGTTGGGAGCACACACCATGATGTCATAGGGAAGGTGTTGTCACTGTGCTGAACTCGCCCACAGAAGCACTATCCTAATAAGCAAGATCCTAATAAGCGTGGAGGAACCAGAAGCTTACTGAATATAAATAGTAACGCTGGGCTCACACCTGAGTGTTTTACAGCGCGTTCAAACGCGCTGTAAAACGCTCAACACATGAAAACCAATGCTTCCCTATGGCCCTGGTTCACACTTGAGCGTTTTACAGAGCGTTTGAACGCGCTGAAAAACGCCCTACGCTCCAAAAAGTTCTTGAGCTTCTTTGGGGCGTTTTGTCGCGCGTTCCCGTACATAGACTTTCGGGAACGCGCGACAATGGGCATCGCTTGTCTCTGTATGTGCGATTGTAAACGCTGGTACAATCGCGCATACAGAGCGCTCCTTTCAGAACGCTGAAATAATGCATGTGTAGAGTGGAATGCTTCTGGAACCCAGACATGAAAAAAACACAAGTATCAAAAATCCTCTGGAACATTAGCCAACCCCTTTAAAGTCCTCTGAAGGAATGTTTTCACCAAACATGTCTTCAAGTACTGCAGTCAATTAAATCTATCTGTCCTGTCTATTGACAATGCATTGCTCAAGACATCTTACTTAATGTTCATGTAAACTTTAAACTTGTCCTAATGTTCTTTTTATAAAGTAAAAACTTTATATGGGGTGAAAAACTGAAATACCTATAGGAAACTGTGGTTTATGGGTCATCCCATGGATGTATGAGGCAAACCAGTGGATTCTTTTGCTGAATAAAATCTCCCTATTACCAGTACAACATCAAACATCTTATATGATTCATGCTGTTCAGTTTGAATGTCTCCTCATAATTTTAAATTGACCTCACCTGACATTTGGGTCATATCCTGTGCCTCATCTGTTTCCATGTTTCTCTGATTATCTGTAAATTAAATTTTAAAGACTGTTAATATTTATTTAAATGGACTATACACTAAAATCTATAATTATTAAAATAGTCTTCCTTTACTCTTGTTTCCTTCTATACCTGCCTGGGTATCAGACAGGAACAGACCTTGAACCTTTCAGATGAAAAATAGAATTACAAAGACGTATAAAGAAATATCATTAGTAACACAGGAGGACCAAATTTGTTATTTATTGTTAATTTCCTACTGCATAATAACGCAAAATGCAAACTGACTGCAACAAAATTAAGCAGAAAATTAAATGGCCTTGGGTCATTGTAGGCACAGAATTCATTCTCTCGGCTGATCCATACTTATGTTCCTTTTAATTTACTGAGCATGCATCGATGAACCTTGAGTCAGCTTGGTGACACGCGTACAATCAGCAATCAAAAACGAAAGCAATTTGCTGAAGAATGTCTCATTTGCCCAAGCAAGGCTGCATATCTGAGCAGGAACTGTCGCTGCCTCTATTAATAATGAATACACCTCAAACAGTAGCAGATGGGTAAAACAGAAGCTCTTGTCTTCAACATATAAGGAGTCCCATAATCAGACCATACTGTCCTTCTTCTACTTAGGGAGAAGTGAATCTCCCAAAATAGCAAAACAAGCCCGGGAGAGAGAGACAAACCAGACCTTCCTGTTTAACTTAACAGATGGCTCCACAGCTTTGGAACAAATAGTAGGAAACACTTGCCCCTCTGTTGCAACACGTAATGTTCTCAAGACTTGAACTGCAAGTCGTAGGAAACACAAGGGAAATGCAGACTTATGGGTAGTTGGGTAGAAAGCAAGTAAAAAGTTTGGTTGGCGCTAAGGACCTTGGTGGTGTTATTCTCTGATGTCTTGAGTGCACATCTGGTGGCTACACAGAGAAGTGGATGGAGCTAGATGCCCAAACAACTTATTCCAATATTTAAGAGAATTTTTGAACAAAGCAGCAAGTTTAATCTCTTTCTCTTCACTTATTTCTCCTTACTATCTCTTTCTTTTCTGCTCTCTACATTTACACCATTTGTTATTTATACATAAATATAATTCACCTTTTATGCCTGTGCTTCTAGTAGACTCGGCTATGTGTAATGACAGCAATGCACAGTTTTTGGTCTTGTCTTTTGGCTGCTATCTGTACCCTTTTCTCAAAATTAGTATTTAAAGTCTTAGTACATTACTAGTAAACCTTTCAAATGGGCTAGATAGATAAACTATCAGTCATTTTGAAAACTATTGGAAAGCAATAGTATATAATATTTTTAATTGTCTAACATTATAGGAAAATATCAGTTTGCAATCATTTTTCTTTTTTTTTATATAGAGAACACTACCACTTTCTCCATGCGGGTGAACACCTAATGGGGTTGTCTTATCATGACAATGCCTTTTTATGATGAAGCCAGCCAGGCAATCTTCTTAGCATGCTTTTCCCCTGCTGTTACCACTGCAGGCCTATGGACTGGCTATGAAAAGGGGTCCTAATGTAGGGTCCAGCCCTCTTTATAAGACAAATGAACAAGAGTTTGTGGAATAATACTAAACTGCCTCATTACATAGAATGTAGGAGAGCACATTTCTTTTGTGGATTTTTTTTTATTATCATGTGTAGTGTGAACATGAACTTTTATTCTGCCAGATTTTGCTCCTTAAGTGCACTCTGCACTTCACAGCCTTCACCGTCTGATCGACAGCTGTAATGGTCTCCTGGTTGGATACTACAGCTGTTTCTCAGAGCACAGCGGTTTTTGTGAAGCAGCTCAATGCAGAGAGCATGTCACACTGCAGCTGTGAATCCATTGCACTTGCAGGAACAGAATATTTGCACTGGCAGAATAAAAGATGTTATTCACATTCCTAGTGTTGCTAAAAGCACCACAAAAGGTATGATTGAACTGCTCTCAGCCTCTAGCTATTGCTGTCAACAGTTTTGCATGGTCAAAACTGCTGACAAAATCCCCTTTCATACAAACTGCACAGGTAAAATAAGCTTACAAATTTACAGTACAAAGATCATTAACAAAAGTTAACACCAATAGGTATTCTAGATTCTCTGCAAATAAACTAATTCATATGTCATCTTACCTTTCTACACAAATCCCACCCAAAAAAAATATGATTTAGATTTTTTTTTAAGTTTTGCTTTTCAGACCATCAAATACTCATTACCATGGTAGAGCAGTAGGATACTTAAGATAACATGTCAGTTTTACTGCATAGGGAACACCATAAACTGTGTCAGAAGTTTTTTTCCCAGTTTCAGCCCATTTTTATTTATTTTTTACAGCTTCCCACTACATTGCAAGGAATAATAAATGCTGCCATTAAAAATTACCTACACACTGTCCTACATTGTACTAGTGGTGCAGTGTAATTACAACCATTCACAAGTGAAGGAGCAATATATGGTTTTTGGAAGGTAGATTTTTCTAAAATGGTTTTTGGGCACCATGTTTCATTTGAAGAGACCCTAAGGCCTCTTGCACACAACCGTTTTATTTTTCCGTTTATGTGCCGTTTTTTGCGTTCCGGATACGGTTTGTATACGGAACCATTCATTTCAATGGTTCCGCAAAAAAAATGGAATGTACTCCATATGCATTCCGTTTCTGTATTTCCATTTTTCCGTTCCATTGAAAGATAACAATTTTTTCCTGAATACAATACCTCATATATTGCCGTAAACGGCTGTATGGTCATAGCACCATTTGGCTTTTGGAGGGCAGATTTTGAAGGCACCATGTCACATCTGAAGTGACCCTGAAGTATTGCTACAGATGGAAACCCCCAAGAAATGACAGTTTCCGAAACTTTACCCCTCAAGGAATTTTTCAAGAAATGTAGTGAGCATTTTGACCCAACAGACCTTTCATAGAATTTAGAAACACTTGCAGTGAAAATGAAAAATTAAATTTTTTCCATTAAAATGTTGCTTTAACTTCAAGTTTTAGTTTTAACAGGGGAAAAAAAGCACACACAATTTGTTACCTATTTTCTCCTGAAAACGGCAACACCCCATATGTGATCGTAAACTGCTGTATGGGCACACTGCAGGATTCAGAAGGGAAGGAGTGCCAGATGGTTTTTGAAAGGCAGATTTAGCTGGAATGGTTTCATTCCTTAAGGAACTTATCAAGGGATGTAGCGAGTGCTTTAACTCCACAGGCATTTCAAATAATTTAGAAACACTTGCAGAAATGAATGCGCGACAATGCAAGATCAAAATTGAAATTTTCCACAGATATTGCATTCCAATGCCCCATATGCTGTGCCCAGCTGGTACCATATAAGACTCACACTACACTTCTTTAATTGTTATGCGGGTTCTAATTGGTACAGAAATTCTACAAACGTAGACGTAAGCTGTTGTATGCGCATGTGGCAGGGCTCAGAAGGAAAGTGGCGTCATTTGACTTTTTTGGGCGTTTTTCAGCACTACAGCACATTGGCAGAGATCCTGAGGTATGCGTACAGTGGAAAACCCCAATAAGTGACCCCATTTTGTAAGTAAACTACATCCCTTAAGTTATTTATCAAGGGGCGGAGTGAGCTTTTTGATACCACAGGTATTTTGCAGAAATTAATGAGCAGGGGATGGTGATAAATGAAAATTGCTAATTTTCCACAGATATGGCATTTCAGTGCCCAATATATTGTGTCCAGAGTGTGCCATCTGAAACCATCCCCCTTAAATTGTTAGCAGGTTCTACAGAAATCCTCTTAATGTGGATGGAAACTGCTGTTTGGGTAGCTCTAGCATTTTCTGACAACCATACATTTTTGTTTTTCTCTCAATGGAGCTGTATGAGTGCTATTCTTTTTTTTTTTTTTTTGCAGAGTTGTCATTACCATTGGTTCTATTTTGGGGAACATATGACTTTTTGATTGCTTTTTATTTCACTTTATTTCAGCAACTCTGCAATAGCTTTTTGGGTATGGTATTGTGGTGTGCACTGTGCAAGAAAAATGACACGTAAATGTTTTTCTGCTGTCCATACGATTACAGAGATACCAATTTTATAGTTTTTTTATGCTACTTTTATATAATAAAAGCATATTCTTTTAAATTGTTTTTGTATCACCATTTTCTGAAAGCCATATTTTTGGCAATGGTCTTGTGTGAGGATTACTTTTTCGTTAGTATCATTCTGATGTACATTCGTCTTTTTAGTCGCTTTATATTATGTTTTTGGGAGGCAAAGTGACAAATTAATGGCTGTTCTGGCATAGTTTTTAATATATATATATTTTTATAGCGTTCACCTGAGGAGTTAGATAATGTGATATTTTTATAGAGCTTGTCATTATGGACCTGGCGATACCTAATATCCTAATATGTCTAGTTTTTATTTTTTACTATAACAATTTACAATAAATGTCTTGATGAGGGGAAAGTGTTTGTTTTTGTTTTTTATACCTCAAACTTTTTTTCTTCTTTTTGCCCCCCATAAGGTGAAGATCTTTGGGGGACATTTACCAGTATTTACCAGTATTACCAGTATTAATAAATTAGTATTTACCAGTGAATAAAAATGGCTGGGTTGTTATGGAAACCTGGTGTAAAACTGTGTATATGTGGAGACTAAGGACCTGCGAGCTTCTATTGGCTGATAAGGGACATGTGACCGTGTGTATGGCAGTTGAGATATGAGGTTGGGATATGAAGAGAAAGACCTGCAAGCTTCTATTGGCTAATGTAGGTCATGTGATGTAACATATTTGCATTTTTGGGGAATATCTCGGGAACGGTATGTGCTAGAGAGCTGAGACCCGGTCTAAAACCTTCTCGGACACCTGATGTACTTGTGTGCCAAATTTCGTGATTGTAAATGCGATGGTGCAGATTCCTTTAGCGGACATATATACATAGACACACACACATATACACTGAGCTTTATATATTAGATGGTTCTAAATACAATATAAAGCACTGGGGTGGGGAAGCTGCAATACTGCACATGTTGAAAGGTAGAGGCCAAACATTTGCTTCTCAATCACTGAACATTACAACATTACATTCAGCCTCTTCTCAGCTTGGAATAGATGATAACAAAAAACAATTGACTGTATTTATGTGCAAACCACAAATGTGGACAATAAGTGTAGTGCCCTTTATATCCATCCCATATATTTTTAAAGGGCAAGTGTAATATTTATGTAGTAAAAGTCATTGTTTGTCAGTCATCACAATTACATGGTCAGGGACACAAACCGTAGAAGATGCCATACGCTACTCAACACAGTGGCCACAATCTCTCCTCTCTAATCAGCAGGTCAATGTGTACAGACAATTTGCTGAGGTTCTGGTGTTAATAGCATCAGGCAGCTAGTGTTGGAGGACTGGAGACACATGCACTGACTAATCACATCCTGGACCAGATACCTGAGGAACTTGTAGACACTTGGTGTCCCCTGCAACTTGTAGGCAGATATCAGGAGAAATGAGGAGGGCATCTGCTGCCAGTCACAATCTCCAGTGCTGGAGTAAAAGCAATGCCAGCATTGCACTTTTCTTTCACAAGGAGGAAATCCATGGGGCACCAGGCTAGGACGAACAACAAACATATGGCCTCATGCACACGACAGTATTTTTCCACGGTCCGCAAAAACGGGGTCTGTAGGTCCGTGATCCATGACCGTTTTTTCGTCCGTGGGTCTTCCTTGATTTTTGGAGGATCCACGGACATGAAAAAAAAGTTTGGTGTCCGCCTGGCCGTGCGGAGCCAAACGGATCCGTCCTGAATTACAATGCAAGTCAATGGGGACGGATCTGTTTGACGTTGACACAATATGGTGCAATTGCAAACACATTGACTTTTAATGTAAAGTCAGGAGTCCCTTTTATACCATCGGATCAGAGTTTTCTCCAATCCGATGGTATATTTTAACTTGAAGCGTCCCCATCACCATGGGAACGCCTCTATGTTAGAATATACTGTCGGATATGAGTTAGATCGTGAAACTCAGATCCGACAGTATATTCTAACACAGAGGCGTTCCCATGGTGATGGGGACGCTTCAGGTTAGAATATACTAAAAAACTGTGTACATGACTGCCAGCCCCCCCCTCCCTCCCCTGTAGTTAACTCATTGGTAGCCAGTGGGCCCCCCCTCCCTCCCCTGTTTTTAACTCATTGGTGGCCAGCCCCCCCTCCCTCCCCTGTAGTTAACTCATTGGTGGCCAGTGGGCCCCCCCTCCCTCCCCTGTAGTTAACTCGTTGGTGGCCAGTGGGCCCTCTCCCCTCCCTCCCCCTCCTAATTAAAATCTCCCCCCCATCATTGGTGGCAGTGGAGGGTACCGATCGGAGTCCCAGTTTATTCGCTGGGGCTCCGATCGGTAACCATGGCAACCGGGATGCTACTGCAGCCCCGGTTGCCATGGTTACTTAGCAATTTGTAGAAGCATCATACTTACCTGCGAGCTGCGATGTCTGTGTCCGGCCGAGCACTTCTCCTACTGGTAAGTGACAGGTCTGTGCGGTGCATTGCCTAATGATCTGTCACTTACCAGTAAGAGGAGCTCCCGGCCGGACACAGACATCGCAGCTCGCAGGTAAGTATGATGCTTCTACAAATTGCTAAGTAACCATGGCAACCGGGACTGCAGTAGTGTCCCGGTTGCCATGGTTACCGATCGGAGCCCCAGCGATTAAACTGGGACTCTGATCGGTACACTCCACTGCCACCAATGATAGGGGGGGAAATTTTAATTAGGAGGGGGAGGGAGGGGAGAGGGCCCACTGGCCACCAACGAGTTAACTACAGGGGAGGGAGGGGGGCCCACTGGCCACCAATGAGTTAACTACAGGGGAGGGAGGGGGGCTGGCCACCAACGAGTTAACTACAAGAGAGGAAGGGGGGCCTACTGGCTACCAATGAGTTAACTACAGGGGAGGGAGGGGGGGCTGGCCACCAGCGAGTTAACTACAGGGGAGGGAGGGGGGCCCACTGGCTACCAATGAGTTAACTACAGGGGAGGGGCGGGGCTGGCCACCAATGAGTTAACTACAGGGGAGGGGGGGGTGCTGGCCACCAACGAGTTAACTACAGGGGAGGGGGGGCGCCGGCCGCACTGGCCACCAATGTGTTAACTACAGGGGGGGGGGGTCTGCCCCCTGCTGCGGGGGGTCTGCCCCCTGCTGCCTGGCAGCACCTGCCAGGCAGCAGGGGGCAGTCATGTACACAGTTCTTTTAGTATATTCTAACCTGAAGCGTCCCCATCACTATGGGAACGTCTCTGTGTTCTAAAATACTGTCGGATCTGAGTTTTCACGAAGTGAAAACTCAGCTCTGAAAAAGCTTTTATGCAGACGGATCTTCGGATCCGTCTGTATGAAAGTAACCTACGGCCACGGATCACGGACATGGATGCCAATCTTGTGTGCATCCGTGTTCTTTCACGGACCCATTGATTTGAATGGGTCCGTGAACCGTTGTCCGTCAAAAAAATAGGACAGGTCATATTTTTTTGACGTACAGGATACACGGATCACGGTCTCGGCTGCAAAACTGTGCATTTTCCGATTTTTCCACGGACCCATTGAAAGTCAATGGGTCCACGAAAAAAAACGGAAAACGGCACAACGGCCACGGATGCACACAACGGTCGTGTGCATGAGGCCTATGTCTGCTACTCACTAACATACAGGGAATCAGTGTTCCATGCTCGGCACAAACAAAGTATTAACTTCCGCTTCTGCTAATGAGTAAAGTGTGGACAGACTAGGCAGGCCAACAGTGGGAGCATGAGTGAAAATCTAGCCACCAAGTTTTGCGCTCATAATGAGAAATTGAAAACAAAATTTTAGAAACTTTTGAAAGTTTATTAAAAAGGAAAAGCTAAAGTTTTGCATGGACAGAAGTATTCAGACCCTTTGCTGTGACACCTGAAATTTAACTCTGGGGGCCTATCATTTCTCTTGATCATTTTTTAGATGTTTCTGCACCTTGACTGGAGTCTACTTGCGGTATATTCAGGTGACTGGACATGATTTGGAAATAAACATCCCTGTCTATATAGGGTCTTACAGCTGACAATACATATAAAAAACCAAGCCGTGATGGGGAAAGAACTGTCTGTGAAGCTTAAAGGCAGGATTCTGTGGAGGCACAGATCTTGGGAAGGGTACAAATACCCAAGAGCATTGTGGTTTCCATAATTCTTAAAGTTCGGAACATCCAGGACTCTTCATAGGCTAGCCACACCACCAAACTAAGTATTTAGAGAAGGGTCTTGGTTAAATAAGTGACCAAGAACCCAATGGTTACTCTGGCTGAGATCCAAAGGTCCTTTGTGTAGATGGGAGAAACTTCCAGTAGGTCAACTATCACTGTGGCACTCCGTCAATCTGGACTTTATGGCAGATGAGCCACAAAGAAGCTTCTTGTCAGTAAAAGCCACATGTAAGCCTGCCTGGAGTTTGCAAAAAAGCACCTAAAGGACTCTCGGACTGTGAGGAAAAAAAGGATTCTCTGGTGTGATGAAACCAAGAATGAACTCTTTCGCCTCAATTCAAACGTCATGTCTAGAGGAAACCATACCATGTTCATCACCTGCCCAATACTATCTCTATAGTAAAGCACGGAGATGGCAGCATCATGCTGAGGGGGTGTTTTTCAGTGGCTGAGACAGGGAGACTGGAAAGGGTTGAGAGAAAGCTGAATGGAGCAAACACAGATATACCCTTAATGAGAACCTGAGTGCTTTAAACCTCAGACTGGGCCAAAGGTTTGCCTTCCAACAAAACATTGGCCCACACACAGCAAGGGCAACACAAGAATAGCATTGTCACGACCATGGTCATGGTAGTGACTACGGTAACCGCATGCAGTTGCCTGTGGTCTAAGTCTGGTTATCAATCACAGGTGAGGGCTGAAGTATGTGGCCTCACCTGTGGTTGCCGCTGGCAACAATATTTATGTAACAGCATAGCAGCCTGAGCTGATGCTAGGCAGCTTCTTGTAAGTGCATGTCTATGTAGGTGTGCCTTGTCTCTGTTTTTGTAAACGAGGTTTATTTATAGGTGTACGTCCCCTTTAAGTGGCTGTCTTCCCTTCCCTGGTGTGAGAAGGGTTAGTTCCCTTCCTTATGTGTGAGCACTGGGTGTGTCTGTGTGGGTGTGGCTACATGGGCTATTTAGCCTCAGTTGAGACCTGATGTCTGAGGGGTACTCCATGCATGTTGCTGGAGTCATCCTCCTGGTCTTTTACCATCTGCCAGTGAGGGCCACCCTTGTGGTCATAAATGTTGTTATGTGATGTTAAGTTTATGTTTATGTGGTGTCTGTTATTATTGCAGCTATGGTTCTGGCCTCCTGTGTGTTTATTTGTGCTGTGTCCTTTTATGTCTGTGTGTGGATTTCAGCACTTGAGCTCACGGATCCAGTCAGTGTGTCTGTGGCAGGTAGGGGTGGAAGTCTTTCTCTCTCCTGCCATATCCATAGTCTGTTTATGTTTATATCCCCTTGCAGCTTGGACAGTTTAGACTCCTGTTTCTCCGCGCCCAGGAGGAACAGGTGGTCTACCCAACTACTAGCTCAGGGATCGGCGGAGGGTGAGTAGGGATCCGAGGTTCCTGAGCATGAGTCCTCCTACCTTCAAGGTCGGCTCATGCAGCTAGGAGTCAGGGTCCGATTAGGGATGCGTTAGGAGGTGACCTGCTCCCTTATTCTGTTGTCCTGACCAAGTAGCGATTAACATCTCATGGCATCGCACGGCTGAGGGTTTCCCCCATCCTCAGCCATGACAAGCATAGAGACAGCACTTTGAATATCACTCAGTGCTCCAGCCAGAGTCTTGACTTTAATCCAATCGAACATCTCTGCTGAGAACTGAATATGGCTATCCATCGACAATCCACATCCAACCTGACAGATCTGGAGAGGATCTGCAGAGAAAAATTGCAGAAAGTACCCAAATCTAAATGTGCAAACCTTGGAGACTGTAAATGCTGCCAAAGGTGCTTCAACTAATGCTACTTTCACACTGGCGTTTTGGTTTCCGTTTGTGAGATCCGTTCAGGGATCCCCCAACGGTCCAAAACCGATCAGTTTTGCACTTAATGCGTTCTGAATGGATAAGAATCCGCTCAGAATGCATCAATTTGGCTCCGTTACGCCTCCATTCCGCTTTGCAGGCAGACACCAAAAGCTGCTTACAGCGCTTTGGTGTCCGTCTGACGAAACTGGGCCAAACGGATCCATCCTGACACACAATGTAAGTCAATCGGGATGGATACATTTTCACTGACACAATATGGCACAATAGAAAATGGATCCATCCCCCATTGACTTTTAATGGTGTTCAAGACGGATCCGTTTTGGCTATGTTACAGATAATACAAACTGATCCGTTCTGAACAGATGCATGCGGTTGTATTATCTCAACGCATGCGTTTGTGCAGATCCATGACGGATCCGCACCAAACGCGAGTGTGAAAGTGGCTTAAGTACTAAGTAAATGGTCTGAAACTCTGGATACTTATGTCAATGCAAGAGTTTTTTCCTTTTCAATAAATTAGCAAAGATTTTGAACATTCTGTTTTCACGTTCTTATTATGCGGTATTGAGTGAAGAATGATGGAGAAAAACTAATTTTTTTTTAATACAAGGCCACAACATAAAAAAATGGGAAAAAAGTGAAAGGGTCTGAAGACTGTACCTGCTCTCTACCACTCCATTTCATTTATTAAGACCAGCGATTTAGACACTGGTCTTGAAGGGATTCTGTCAGCTAGTTTGAGCCTATAGAGCTGAGCACATGTGCTGCTAGATCGCCACTAGCACGTCAACAACATTTCCCATAGCTCTGAGTGCTTTTATTCAATCAAATAAACGATTTTATATATATATGCAAATGAGGCTAGTAAGGAGCCCAAGAGGCTGTTACCAACGTTTCAGGAGCCCAGCCATGCCCACTGTGAAGTAGCCCAGCACCGCCCCCCGCCTCCGCATTCCCCCCAGGGAAAAGGAGCAGAACCTCGGGGTGCAATGGCAGCGCCTAAGGGGCTCATTAGCGTAACATAAAAAGGGTTATTTCTCTGAATATGGATCACAGATCAAGATGGTGCACAGTGTACTGGAATCAGAGGAGAAGCAAGCATCTATTCAGTAAGGATTCTTTCCCAGAATTAATTCCCTTTTCTTCCCAGAATTCCAGAGGAGCATGTATGGCCTATAAGTCTTCTCACACTGACTAAGGCGCTCTGTACCCAAGGCGAAATAGTACCTTGCAAATCCTAACTTGGCCTCTCACCCAGTTAAGCCAGTACTCTCTGCTCTGCACTTATGAGGGGAAATCACCCCAAAAAAGCTGTCTGCAAATGAGGTACTGGCTTATTTATTATCCAAGTCATGTCTCAAGGCCAATTTAAAGGGTCGAACATTTACTTATAGGATACCTGCCTTACATCTGGTAGAATCAGAAGCAGATCTTGCCAAGAGCTCATTTGCATCTCTTTATTCCCGGGAGGTTTTATTGAAGGTATGTGGCGACAAGTTCGTTTTAACCACTTAAGGCCTGGGCTCATTTTCCCCTTAAGGACCAGGCCATTTTTTGCAAATCTGACCAGTGTCACTTGTGTGAATAACTTTAAAACGCTTTTACTTAGGCTACTTTCACACTAGCGTTCGGGTGTCCACTTGTGAGCTCCGTTTGAAGGGGCTCACAAGCGGCCCCGAACGCATCCGCCCAGCCCTAATGCATTCTGAGTGGACGCGGATCCGTTCAGAATGCATCAATTTGGCAGCGTTCAGCCTCCGCTCCGCTCAGCAGGCGGACACCTGAACGCTGCTTGCAGCGTTCGGATGTCCGCCTGGCCGTGCGCAGGCGTGCGTAGATACGTAAAAAACATACGGACGTCTGAATGGAGCCTTACAGGGGGGTGATCAATGACAGGGGGGTGATCAATGACAGGGGGGTGATCAGGGAGTCTATATGGGGTGATCAGGGGTTCATAAGGGGTTAATGAGTGACAGGGGGGGGTGTAGTGTAGTGTAGTGGTGTTTTGTGGTACTTTACTGAGCTACCTGTGTCCTCTGGTGGTCGATCCAAACAAAAGGGACCACCAGAGGACCAGGTAGCAGGTATATTAGACGCTGTTATCAAAACAGCGTCTAAAATACCTGTTAGGGGTTAAAAACATCTCCAGCCTGCCAGCGAACGATCGCCGCTGGCAGGCTGGAGAGCCTGTCTCTTACCTTCCGTTCCTGTGAACGCGCGCGCCTGTGTGCGCGCGTTCACAGGAAGTCACGGCTCTCGCGAGATGACGCGTATATGCGTCACTCTGCGCAGAGCTGCCGCCTCTGGACCGCGGATCTGCGTTAGGCGGTCCGGAGGCGGTTAAAGACCAATTTAGGTCTGAAGTCACTTTGTGAGGCTTACATAATAGAAACCACCCAAAAATGACCCCATTTTGGAAACTACACCCCTCAAGGTATTCAAAACTGATTTTACAAACTTTTTTTAACCCTTTAGGTGTTCCAAAAGTTATTGGCAAATAGATATGAAATTTCAGAATTTAAATTTTTTGTCAAATTTTCCATTTTAATCTATTTTTTACAGTAACAAATCAAGTGTTAACAGCCAAACAAAACCGAATATTTATTGCCCTGATTCTGTAGTTTATAGAAACACCCCATATGTGGTCATAAGCTACTATACGGGCACACGACAGGGCGCAGAAGGAAAGGAACACCATATGATTTCTGGAAGGCAGATTTTTGCTGGACTGGTTTATTTACACCATGTCCCATTTGAAGCCCCCCTGATGCACCCCTAGAGTAGAAACTCCCCAAAAAGTGACCCCATTTTGGAAACTACAGGATAAGGTGGCAGTTTAGTAGGGGCCTTTTTTAGGGTACATATGATTTTTGGTTGCTCTATATTACATTTTTGTGAGGCAAGGTTACAAAGAAATGAAATTCTGAAATTTCATCTCCATTTGCCAATAACTCTTGTGGAACACCTAAAGGGTTTAAAAGTTTGTAAAAATCAGTTTTGAATACCTTGAGGGATGTCGTTTCTTTGATGGGGTAACTTTTATGGAGTTTCTACTCTAGGGGTGAATCAGGGGGGCTTCAAATGGGACATGGTGTCAAAAAATCAGTCCAGTAAAAACTGCGTTCCAAAAACCATATGGCGCTCCTTTCCTTGTGCACTCTGCCGTTTGGCCATACAGAATTATACGACCACATATGGGGTGTTTTTGAAAACTACAGAATCAGGGCAATAAATGTAGAGTTCTGTTTGACTGTTAACCCTTGCTTTATTAATGGGAAAAATTGATTAAAATGGAAAATCTGGCAAAAAATTGCTGTTTTGGCACTGTTTTTTTGGGGGGGGGGGGGGACTGTGTTCATTTAAGGGGTTAGGTCATGTGTTATTTTTATAGAGCAGATTCTTACAGATGCAGCAATACCTAATATGTCTACTTTTTAACATTTATTTAGGTTTTACACTATAATATCCTTTTTTTTTTTAAAAGAAAAACATTTTAGTATCTCCATAGAGAGTCAGTTTTTTTTTTTTTTTTAGCCTATTGTCTTAAGTAGGGGCTCATTATTTGCGGGATAAGAGGACGGTTTTATTGGCACTACTTTGGGGTGCATATGACTTTTTGATTGCTTGCTATTACACTTTTTGTGACAAAAAAAGCAATTTTATTTGTCACCTTACATCACTAAAAGTGTAATAGCAAGCGATCAAAAAGTCATTACCACCCCAAAATATTGCCAATAAAACCGTCCTCTCATCCCGCAAAAAAATTAGCCCCTACTTAAGACAATCGGCTAAAAATAAAAAATAAACTGACTCTTAGACTATGGAGATACAAAAATATTTTTTTTTGTTTAAAAAAGGATATTATAGTGTAAAACCTAAATAAATGTTAAAAAGTAGACATATTAGGTATTGCTGCATCTGTAAGAATCTGCTCTATAAAAATAACACATGACCTAACCCCTCAGATGAACAAGCCATTTTTTACACCGTTTTTATTTTATTTTTTTGACTGTGTTCATCTGAGTGGTTAGGTATGGAGAGCCATAGTTTTTTTATTAATTTTTTTCTGGACGATTGTCTGTGGCCGAATAGAATTAAAATTGGGGGGAATTATAAATGTAGTACTCCATGGAAGTTTAATACTCCCTGAAGCAACTAATAATGCAGAGGCCCGGATGATCAGGGCACTTGTCACACTGAGTGGTGGTGTCCTTCCGTATCCCCCTCCGGTGACACACTCTGCACTTTTTTGGGGACCGTCCCTTCTTTCCAGTATCGGGGACCACACCTGGAAAGTGTTGCGCTCTGCTCTTTCCCAGTCAGAAAAGATCAGGGCCTTGAGGACTGCATCATAGAACTGCAGGAATTTCCCTGTGTTGCCAGCGCTCCGGGACAGCACAAAAGAGTTGTACAAGACAACCTGTACCAAGCAACTTTTTTGTACCATGCCCGGGTTTTGCGCATGGCATTATATGGCTTGAGGACTTGATCAGAGAGATCAATTCCGCCCATATACCGATTGTAGTCCACAATACAATCAGGCTTGAGGACCGTTGCCGCTGTACCTCGCACAGGGACAGGGGTGATGCCGTTACCGTGAATTGTGGACAATCCAAGGACATCCCTCTTGTCCTTATATCTGACCAGCAACAGGTTTCCACTGGTAAGGGCACAGGTCTCACCCCTGGGGATAGGTACCTGGAGGGGGTGGGTAGGGAGGCCACGTTGATTTTTCCGCACGCTTCGACAAGCGGACGTGAATCTGGTGGTGAGGGACTGGAACAAGGGGATACAAGTATAAAAGTTATCCACGTACAGGTGGTAAACCTTATCTAGCAGTGGGTGCATAAGGTCCCACACAAGTTTCCCGTTAATACCCAGAGTGAGGAGACATTCTGGGGGTTGAATACAGGAAACTCGCCACTCGTACACACAAAACTTGTAAGTGTACCCAGAGGTACTCTCACAAAGTTTGTACAGCTTCACGCCATACCTCGCCCGCTTAGAGGGAACATACTGGTGGAAAATGAGTCTCCCCTTGAAAGCAATGAGAGACTCATCAACAGTGACCTCCCTTCCAGGTACATAGGCCTCGCAAAATTTGCTGCATTATCTGCATAATGCAGGCATTTACGGATGGCCTCAAAACAGGAACCTGTCATGGCCATACAGTAGAGTGGGGTCTGGTAGAGGACGTCCCCACTCCAGTAATGCCTAAAACTGTTTTTTTTTACTAGGCCCATGTGCAGCACGAGGCCCCAAAACGTCCTCATCTCGGCTGCACTGACCGGAGTCCACCCACCGGATCCTAGCCAAAAAGGAGCCCGGGTGTTGAGCAATGAACTGTTGGGCGAACAAGTTTGTTTGCTCCACCATCAGATTCACAAAGTGGTCACTGAAAAAAAAAACTAAAATTGTCATATTCAGTGAAGCCCAATGTGGGAAACTGGATTCCTGGTTGGCCAACAAAATCAGGAATCACGGGCTCAAAATCCTCTGGGGTACACCATGCAAGTTCACTGGTAGGGGGCTCAGGTGGACTTTTCTGGTGTGCTAGAAAACTAGTACGAGCCCCAGAGCTGCTCATACTAGTGTGGGCCACAGGGTCCCTGGCATGGGGGTCCCCTTGCTCCGCTTGGCTCATCATCAGCCTTGGGGGCTCATTATCATCACCAGATGATGAGGAGGACGTGGATGACAAGAGGAAAGTGGGGTCGTCCTCATCCTTACTGGGGCTCTCGGAGTCGGAGGCAAGCACGGTGTATGCCTCCTCGGCCGAGAATGTCTGGCGGGCCATAGGGGAGTGTGTGTGCGCGTGTGTGGAAAACGTTATTTAGTGTGCGTGTGGGCACGGGTGTTCGCGAACTTACCTAACAGAAAAAAAAAAAAAGAAAGCCCATAAAAATGGGAAAAAAATAAAAGATTCAAACTTGCTGATCAGTGGTCCGAAGCAGATCAGCTGTGGGATGGGCGATGCGCTAACAGTGGCCGGACGCTAAGAGTGCCAGCCACAGTCAGCGCACGCACACAAAACAAATGTGCGTGGAGGGGGTGGGGGGGGGCAGGGGGGCAAGCTATAGCACCCCTGGGGGGTCTAGGATCACACAGCTGAGTGTGCTGTGGACCCCAGACACCCGATCAGGGTAATGCAAAAATAAAACTTTTCTTCCCCTAAACTTTCCCTGAGTATCCCTGCCTAATCTAAGCTCTCCCTAACCTGTCCCTAGGTACCTTTTTAGTGCCAGATGGCACTATGGTGGCTCAGTGGGGGTGCTGGGCTCAGGAGCTGGACGACGGGCTGCTCTCTCTCTCACTCCAGGAAGCAGTGTGGAGGAGGAGAGCAGAGCTGGGGGAAGTTAACCCCCGCCACCTGTCCAGCCAATTGGAAGCGATCCTGAGAGGTGATGTCACCATCACCTCTCAGGATCTAAGGATGGTGATTGCTGGTGTAGTTTTCATTTCAGTGTTAGGATACAGTTTTTTTCTCTGATGATATATTATTTGCTCATTGACCAGCTACGGTATAACCATGAAAAATGTCCACAAAGTTGCACAAAGCAAAACATTTGGAGAAAAATAGCAGTGCTCCAGACTAAAAAAAATACCTAGTAGCCATTGGCTCCTGAACTGAAAAATTTAGGAGCCAAATCAAATTTTTAGTCGCCAAATCGAAACAGAATCAAAATTTGGGTATCGTGACAACGGTTGTTTTGATACCAAAATTTTAATTTGCTTTCAACACCAAAAAAAGCCGCATGCATTTCACATTTTATGAAACGTTCGGCCAATAATAGAACAGTCCTATCCTATTTTTGGGGTGACAAGGTTACTAAAAAATGGCAAATGCTCACCGCATAGGAGATATTTTTTTAATAATTTAATCGTTTGGACAGCGCTATTTAATATGTTTATTTATTTATTGTTTATATATTTTATATGTAAAATTGGGAAAGGGGGTATTTAAACGTAATATTTTAGGGTACTTTCACACTAGGTTTTTTCTTTTCTGGCATAGAGTTCCGTCATAGGGGCTCTATACCAGAAAAGAACTGATCAGGTATATCCCCATGCATTCTGAATGGAGAGCGATCCGTTCAGGATGCATCAGGATGTCTTCAGTTCAATCATTTTGACTGATCAGGCAAAAGATAAAACCGCAGCATGCTACAGTTTTATCTCCGGCGAAAAAAACAGAAGATTTGCCTGAAAGCCATAGGAATGTATTAGTGCCAGATACGGCATTCAAAATACCGGAATGCACCCGCACTAAATCCGGACCCATTCACTTCTATGGGGCTGTGCACATGAGCGGTGATTTTCACGCATCACTTGTGCGTTACGTGAAAATCGCAACATGCTCTATGTTGTGAGTTTTTCACACAACGCAGGCCCCATAGAAGTTAATATAATAAACATTGGTGGCGCAGTGCGCCCCCCTCAATATAATAAACATTAGTGGCGAAGTGGGCGGTGCCAATGAGGGTTAAAAAATAAAAAAAGAATTAACTCACCTCCAATTGATCGTCTCCTGTTCTTTCTTTAGGACCTGTCAAAGGACCTGTGGTGACATCACTGTGCTCATCACATGATCCATCACTATGGTAATGGACCATGTGATGAGCTCAGTGACATCACCACAGGTCCTGAAGAAAGAACAGGAGACCAGCAGCTACGCGATCAATTGGAGGAGGTGAGTTCATTTTTTTAATTTTTTTAACCCTCACTGGCACTTCCCACTGTGCCACCAATGTTTCTTATACTGGGGGGGCGCACTGTGCCACCAATGTTTCTTATACTGGGGGGGGGGCGCACTGTGCCACCAACGTTTCTTATACTGGGGGGGGGCGCACTGTGCCACCAATGTTTATTATACTGGGGGGTGGGGGGGGGGGGGCGCACTGCGCCACCAATGAAAATAACTGACCTGTTAATACAAATACAAGAGGAGGGTGCCTGAATCAAATAGCCGGCACCCGACCTCTGACAGGGAGCTGCGATCAGCGGCAGTTAACCCCTCAGGTACCGCACCTGAAGGGTTAACTCAACTGCCGCTGATCGCAGCTCCCTGTCAGAGGTTGGGTGCCGGCTATTTGATTCCGGCACCCTCCTCCTGTATTTGTATTAACAGGTCAGTTATCTTCATTGGTGGCGCAGTGCGCCCCCCCCATACCCCAGTATAATAAACATTGGTGGCACAGTGCGCCCCCCCAGTATAATTTTATTTATTTATTTTTTAACCCCTCCAGCCCTATTGTACTATGCATTCTGTATTAAGAATGCTATTATTTTCTTTTATAATCATGTTATAAGGGAAAATAATAAAATCTACACAACACCTAATCCAAACCCGAACTTCTGTGAAGAAGTCCGGGTTCGGGTTTGGGTACCAAACATGCCGATTTTTCTCACGCGCGTGCAAAACGTGTTACAATGTTTTGCACTTGCGCGGAAAACGCACCCGCATCTTATCAGGGCCAAAAACATGACGTCCGTGTAAAAGAGGCCTTAGACCTAGATTTTATCACCAGGGGACAAGTTGAAGCTTGGCTCTGGGTCATGGGACAACCCCTTTAACATAGGCAAAGTATCACAACTTGACTTCACCTGCTTCCCGATGATAAATAAGGCAACAAACCAACATACACAACAGGAACACCCACAGCTGGATTTCTTAAAATGAGTAAAAAATAACTTTAGCCTGTCCCAGACTACTGATAAATGTGTCTTACAGGTAAAAGGACAGAAACTTCACAATTTACTACAAAACAAAGACAAAACCAGAATGATAGATAAGGTTCTTACAAATAAGCATGCAGCTATTTTGGGTCTTGAGGACCCAATTTGTTGGTTTTTCATCGCTGCTCATGGTGTCATATAACCCAATTATAACCTATCCTTTTTGTCATTAATTAATAGATTAGTCTCATCTTGAAGAAATATTAAAGTTTATTAGTGGAATATAATTGGCCACATTGTGCCTAATGTTACCTGTACTTATTACATTAAAGGGAACCTGTCACCTGGAAAAGACAATTTACACTAATCACAGAACCTTAAAGTATCTCTCATAGTGTGCCCAAAGATGTATTCATATCTTCTTTCTGCATTATGCTGTCTCATAAAATCGACTTATAAAACTGTGTTTGGCACCTTTTTGAAGTCGTGCTGAAGTCACGCGGGCAGCGGCCTCCTTGACTCAACCGTCGGATAAGCCCGCCCCTATGCCGCTCCTCCGCATATTGATGGACATTTTTCCCTCTAGCCGTGACCACGCTCTTCTCGCGCATGCGCCGTGCGTGTCCTGCCGCAGCGCGATCCCGGCTACGGTTCCCTCCCTCCCTGGCATCTGCATGTTCACTGCGCCTGCGCTGCAGTGCAAGCAGACAGTGATCAGGCTCACGCCGCAGAGGAGAAGCGATGGGCGCGAGCGCGCTGTATAGGAACGGCACAGGTGCAGTGAACATGCAGATGCCAGGGAGGGAGCCGTAGCCGGGACCGCGCTGCGGCAGGACGCGCACGGCGCATGAGCGAGAAGAGCGTGGTCACAGCTACAGGGAAAAATGTCCATCAATATGCGGAGGAGCGGCATAGGGGCGGGCTTATCCGACGGTTGAGTCAAGGAGGCCGCTGCCCGCGTGACTTCAGCACGACTTCAAAAAGGTGCCAAACACAGTTTTATAAGTCGATTTTATGAGACAGCACAATGCAGAAAGAAGATATGAATACATCATTGGGCACACTATGAGAGATACTTTAAGGTACTGTGATTAATGCAAATTGTCTTTTCCAGGTGACAGGTTCCCTTTAAAACTCCATTGTTAAAATCATAAACCATTAACATATATGAATAACCAACAACAATTAGTCCGCCCACAAGGGCGACTTTACCCCATACTCAACACCGTTACATTTATAGGGATAAAAAAGAAGATGGGGGCATTAGGAGTGGGTTTCTTCACTGCCACTTACGTCAGTGCGCAGTAACGTTCTTTTCTCTTATTTTATAGGTACCTTCTCATGATCGTCTGTTGCTGTATCCTCCAATCAAGTTTCTCCAGTGGTTTCTTATGCCAGTACCATCCCCATCTGAATCCAGGTGAGTAATAAAATAACTGTAATACTTGCACATGTAAATAGTGTGTTCATGACACCATGTCCCCCCTATTTGTATCCACAAATATGGATTAGTCAGAGTCATAACATTATAATTTTTGTAGATTTTTTTTGCTGTATTAAGGCTTGTTTTTGTGGGATGGTTTATATCTTTCATTGTCATAATTTGTGGATACATTATAAAGAAAAAAAAAACTCAATGTCAGTTTAATTACTGTGATGCCAAATGTATATTTTTTATGTTTTACTATTTTTACAATGAAAACACTTGCTTAAAAAATCATTTGTTTTTGTGTTGTCATATTATGAGACTCATACAATTTTTATTTCCCCATTAACCGATAGGTCATCATTTATAACCTAGAAAACCCCTTTAAGGTCCCCAGCTGCCATTGAAAGCCATGGGCACATTGCTGTTAGGTCGAAATAACCCCTCTGTCTATCTGACTGCTGACGTGTTAAGTGGCTGGGAGAGGCGTTATCTGCGATCCCATCCACTGCAGTAGACTGTCAGCTGTGATATATAGCTGCGGATGGTGTAGGAACAGCTCTTGTGCCCTCACCAACCCTGTGCTGTACATTTAGGGTCTTCTGCACTAACTGCCTAGTGACAGAGCTCTAAATGTACTTCATAGGTTGCCAAAGGGATAAAGAGGTTGAGCAAATGTAGCAATACACTACGTGCAGAATTATTAGGCAAATGAGTATTTTGACCACATCATCCTCTTTATGCATGTTGTCTTACTCCAAGCTGTATAGGCTCGAAAGCCTACTACCAATTAAGCATATTAGGTGATGTGCATCTCTGTAATGAGAAGGGGTGTGGTCTAATGACATCAACACCCTATATCAGGTGTGCATAATTATTAGGCAACTTCCTTTCCTTTGGCAAAATGGGTCAAAAGAAGGACTTGACAGGCTCAGAAAAGTCAAAAATAGTCAGATATCTTGCACAGGGATGCAGCACTCTTAAAATTGCAAAGCTTCTGAAGCGTGATCATCGAACAATCAAGCGTTTCATTCAAAATAGTCAACAGGGTCGCAAGAAGCGTGTGGAAAAACCAAGGCGCAAAATAACTGCCCATGAACTGAGAAAAGTCAAGCGTGCAGCTGCCAAGATGCCACTTGCCACCAGTTTGGCCATATTTCAGAGCTGCAACATCACTGGAGTGCCCAAAAGCACAAGGTGTGCAATACTCAAAGACATGGCCAAGGTAAGAAAGGCTGAAAGACGACCACCACTGAACAAGACACACAAGCTGAAACGTCAAGACTGGGCCAAGAAATATCTCAAGACTGATTTTTCTAAGGTTTTATGGACTGATGAAATGAGAGTGAGTCTTGATGGGCCAGATGGCTGGATTGGTAAAGGGCAGAGAGCTCCAGTCCGACTCAGACGCCAGCAAGGTGGAGGTGGAGTACTGGTTTGGGCTGGTATCATCAAAGATGAGCTTGTGGGGCCTTTTTGGGTTGAGGATGGAGTCAAGCTCAACTCCCAGTCCTACTGCCAGTTTCTGGAAGACACCTTCTTCAAGCAGTGGTACAGGAAGAAGTCTGCAAGGTAAGAAAAACATGATTTTCATGCAGGACAATGCTCCATCACACGCGTCCAAGTACTCCACAACGTGGCTGGCAAGAAAGGGTATAAAAGAAGAAAATCTAATGACATGGCCTCCTTGTTCACCTGATCTGAACCCCATTGAGAACCTGTGGTCCATCATCAAATGTGAGATTTACAAGGAGGGAAAACAGTACACCTCTCTGAACAGTGTCTGGGAGGCTGTGGTTGCTGCTGCACGCAATGTTGATGGTGAACAGATCAAAACACTGACAGAATCCATGGATGGCAGGCTTTTGAGTGTCCTTGCAAAGAAAGGTGGCTATATTGGTCACTGATTTGTTTTTGTTTTGTTTTTGAATGTCAGAAATGTATATTTGTGAATGTTGAGATGTTATATTGGTTTCACTGGTAAAAATAAATAATTGAAATGGGTATATATTTGTTTTTTGTTAAGTTGCCTAATAATTATGTACAGTAATAGTCACCTGCACACACAGATATCCCCCTAAAATAGCTAAAACTAAAAACAAACTAAAAACTACTTCCAAAAATATTCAGCTTTGATATTAATGAGTTTTTTGGGTTCATTGAGAACATGGTTGTTGTTCAATAATAAAATTAATCCTCAAAAATACAACTTGCCTAATAATTCTGCACTCCCTGTATACTGTATGGAGGCTGCTGAATTGAAAGCCTGCTCATGTAAGGTGCTGGGGGCAGTCAGTTATGTCTCACATTGAGAAGTCCTGAGTATTGTGAATATAAACTAATAGCCAAAGGCCTCTTTCACACGGTCAGTATTTGGCCAGTATTTTTGTACTAGGAATGGGTCCAAAACAGAAGAGGCACAAATATTTCTATTATACCTTTTCTCTGTAGGTTCCACTTCTGGTTTTGGCTTACAAATACTGACCAAACACTGATGCAAAATACTGACCATATAATGGCCATGTGAAACGGGCCTAAATACGTTTTCTGCTGTTATTACCGAACAGTTTGCTTCTCAGCCCAAATATTTTCCAGTTGTTTGGTAACAGAAGTCAATGAGTGGGAGAAGCAGCAGAGACCCTCTGTTTCATTAAGAATTTTTTATGGAAGGGGCATCAAGAGGGGCATCAAGGAAAATTGTTCTCCCCTTTTATGGCTCTTTCAAGTGAGTTCTCCATCTGAATGCAATGCATGTAGCAAACGTATAGCATCCGGACTGAATCCTGACCCATCATTTCACATGAGCGTCGTTTTTCATGCATCATCTGTGTGTTCAGGAAAAATGACATCATGTTCTATATTGTGCGTTGGACCTTCTGTGAAAAACAGAAGGCATCTGGATGCAATGCGTTTATCACTGATGGTTGCTTAAGAGATGTTGAGTGAGTTCTTCACAAGTTATAAAAACGCATAAAAAACTGATTGCATCTGCACAGAGAAAAACACGGAATCACTAAACACCATCGTATACAAGACTGATTGAACTTGCTTGCAAAACAATCAATTTTTCCGGAACAGATCCTGACACAATCCGTACCACTCGTGTGAAAGAGGTCTTAAGCCTCTTTCACATAAGCGAGTTTTCCATCCGGGTGAAATGCGTGAAGCAAACACAGCATCCAGACTGACCGTTTTCCACACATGATCTCTGCATTCGGGATAAATCGCAGCCTGTTCTATATTGTGTGCTTTTCACGCAGCTCATGCTCCATAGAAGTGAGTGGGGCTTGTGAAAAGTGGAAGATACTCGGATGCAATGCATTTTTGACTGTTGGTTACTAGATGTAGATTGTTATTCTTCAGTTTTACTTCACTTGCATGAAAAACGCATACAGTCCAGATACAATTCAGATGGGAAAAATGCGCACACTGAACTCAATTGTAAAACCATCGGTTTTTGCCCAAACACAATCTATATGTGAAAAGGGCCTTAAAGTTCTTTAATTATTTCTTTAACGTTCCACTTCACACCTAGCAGTAACATAAACAGGAAAACACCATTTCCTGTTCTCATTTGCCTCCTCGCCTTTTTATCCTCTGTGCTGTGTTGCAAAAGGATCTGAAAACTTAAACTTAAACTGAAACTTTAAAGATTAAAATTCTAGTAATAATGTATAACTATGTGTATCTAATTCAATTCAGAAATCTCAAAATCAAAAAATATGTGATTTTATTGTTTTATCAGTAGATCAATCAATAAAACTTTAAGGGGAACTCAATATTCATAGAAAACATTTTGTAGAATGTTTGGCTGGTTTTTTTTTTGTCTTCATTTTGGCAGTACTATGCCTTTAAAAATGAAGTACAAAATATTTCCCTTCTATAGGAGTCATCAGAAATGATAAGATCTCCTGTATAGCTGTGTGATGTGTAATGTGATGCTCTCACTGAGTCACTAGCCCCTTCCCTCTCTGGTTGCAGTGATGTGCCTGACTAAAAAGTTGAAGGGGTTTTCTGGTACTTAGATATTGATGGACTAGCATCAGATTAGATCATCAATATCAGATCAGTGGGGATCCAACACTCTGCTGAATCAGAAATCCATCAGCACCGAAAACTAGTGGACGGAGCCAGAAATACAAGGGTCTATCCACTGTGTAGTGGTTGTGTTCATGTTCTGCAGTAAATGGAACCTGAGCTGCAGTATGGCGGCGCTAGAAAGCAAAAAACAACGGACGGAGCCTTCCATCCACTGTATAGTCTCCAACGCCAATGGCTGCCTAAAACAGATGATCGTTGGGGGTGTCAGACCCCACTCATCTA
Organism: Bufo gargarizans; assembly: GCF_014858855.1. Taxonomy (NCBI): domain Eukaryota; kingdom Metazoa; phylum Chordata; class Amphibia; order Anura; family Bufonidae; genus Bufo; species Bufo gargarizans. The sequence continues at coordinate 217,859,277 of NC_058084.1, forward strand.
ATATTGATTGATGACTGATCCTAAGGATAGGCCATCACTATCCAAGTCCTGGAAAACCGAGAGACTGTTTGCCGTGCTAAAAGTCCAAACAAAGAGAAAGTTTAAGACCCAGGACAGGAAGCAGAATACATCATATGACTTTCAACCACCCAAAAATTACATTGAAAATTCACATATAAGTTGTTAATAAAATAAAATTTGATGACAGCATTATCCCTTTAACCCCTTAGTGACCAACCTGTTTTGGACCTTAGTGACAGCAATTTATTTTTTCATCTCCACATTACAATTGCTAAAAAAAAAACTTTTTTTTCTGTGGATTTAGCTTTATTTTATTTTTTTGCAGGACAAGTAATAGTTTTGAAAGGCACCATTTTGGGGAACACATAACTTACTGATTAACTTACTTATTAACTCTTTTTGAGGGCGATGGGAAAAAATAGCAAGACTGCCAGTGAGTTTTTACATTTTAAATTTGAAATAACATTATAACTTTATTCTCTGGTTGAGTATAATTACATTGATACCAAAGACATATAGGGGGTCATTTATGAAACAGAAATACGCCTAGATTAGGGGTATTTCTGGTGCATATTGTGGACCAAATCTGCAACTTCTCCCCGCTCACACCAATCATCATTTTCTACGCCAAAACGCCAGTCTTAATTAATTAACCTTAATTTTTCTTTTAAGTTTTACTTGAAAGAGAGATTTTTCTCCTTTTTCACTGATGGTTGTATGTAAACCTTCAGGTATTTTTTCATGCACGTGAAAAACACATCAAAACAGATTGCACCCATGCGGAAAAAAACTGAACAAGAGAACGCAATCACAGACAAAACTGACTGAACATGCTTGCAAAATGGTGCGAGTTTCACTGAACGCACCCTGAACGCATCTGGGGCCAATTCATATTGTTCGTGTGAAAGAGGCCTTATACAATGGCCAATCCTTAGTAAAGGTCATCAATTTCAGATCAGTGGGGTTCGGCACCTGATATCCCCACCGATAAACTGTTTTCGGCAGCTGCTGAAAACAAACAGTGGATGGAGCCAGTGTACTGCAGTTCAGCTCCTATTAAGTGAATCAGCTAATCAGTGGGAGTGCAAGTTGTTGGACCCCCACCACCACCAATCTGATACTGATATGAGGGAAGTCTTGTAAAGGGGTTCTCTGGGAATTTAGGAAATGAAAATACTTAATTACTTTATTTTAAATATATTCCCATATACCTTTCATTAGTTATAATTGCTCATTTTCTTTTAGGAGCAATCATTAGGAGAAAAAAAATGGCCGCCATCCTATTAATACAAACAAAACCTGTCCTAATCATACAGGAGGACAAGTTACTTCCAAGCACTGAAGTATAGAGCTGCCCCATCCTCAGTTTAATATAATCTTCAGCTGAATCTCTGCAGGAATGGAGTTCATGAAGAGACATGAAGTACAGAGACGACAAACAAGACAGACTGTGGTAATGAAGAATGCATACAAGTGCAGCTGCTTCTTATCCACATCACCCCACCCTCCTCTCTGTACTTCATGCCTCCTCATGAACTCCATTTCTACAGAGATTTAGCTGAAGATCATATTAAACTGTATTCAGGATCATAGAAGAAGATGAGGCAGCTCTTTGGCTCACTGCTCTGAAGTAGCATGTCCTCCTGTGTGATTAGGACAGGTTTTCTGTGCACTAATAGGACGTTGGCCATATTTTTTCTCCTGATGATTGCTCCCTAGACAAAACAAGCCATTATAATTAAACCATCACTGACTGTATTGTTTGCTTTTTTATATGGCATGGTGTGTGTAGTAGTAGTGACAATGCAATTCAAATATTATAGTTATACAGAATTTAGCGTCCCTAACTTTTTGCAAGCTCAATTTAGGGAAGCTGTAATTTTATTTTAGCATTAGGATGTGCTAACATATTTACTTCAGTAAATTCTTCAACTAAATGTGCGTGGATTTTTACAAACCGCATTCCGATGTACAGAACAGTCACGACTGTCTGCAGCAAACTTGCCATGCTGAACCATATTCATGCATTCCATGGATTATGTTGAACAACATAATCCATGGAAATCATGGAAATATATTAATCTCTTAAGGATCAAGGACATTTTGGGGAAGACTTTTGGGTTTTTCCCTCCTTGCCTTCAAAGAGATATAACTTTTTATTACTCACACAGCCATATGAAGGATTTTTTATTTATTTTTTGCAGGACAGGTTGTACATCTTGGGGAGAGTTCACATCACGGTTATTTTTCTATTCTTCTGATCTGTCAGAAGAACCAAAAAAACAGAAAAATAACTGTGATGTGAACTCTCCCTTAATGAAGCCATTTAATGGTTTATATAGTACATTGAGGTACAATCATTTGTAAAAGTTGGATCAGTAAAAGTGGAGTACTAGTTCTTCCCTATATGTCTATATGGCTGTGTAATATACAAGGAAATATAACGGCTCGATATTATTGGGCCAGTGTTAAATGGCACCTCCGTCTGTACCTAGTTTGCAAATAAAATGCAACAGCATCCATCTGGACAGATACATTGTAGTTCATCCAAATCTCTTCCCAATTTCAATGGAGCAGATGTCCTAATCCTAAATATGACATAAATTTAGGCAGGGTGTCCAGACCTGCACCGGATTTATCACAGGGGCTCAGGCTGGGTGATAAATCTGGTGCAAAGATGGACATTTTTCTCAGACTCTCTACCAAATATTGGTTGGCTTATTTTGAGACAGGATTTGACACCAGAAGTGTGGCACAATGTGGGTACTAAATGCTGCATATTAGTGCGCCCCTTTAAGCCTCACCCCCTTGTTGGGCTAGGCGCAGATAATTTCTCTAATCATATATGCGCCAGACTGAATGTTTGGAGCAAGTTATACCAAAATCTGTGTGCACTCACTATGTAAATGTGGGCCAATAGGTTTTAATGTTATTTATTAAAACTAATTTGATATTTATTGTATATATGACCTATGAAGTCATATTAAAATGCTCGTCCAGGACCAGGAAAACCAGTCTTATGTATTACAGCTCATCCCCATTCAAGTGAATGTAACTGAACGTGGCATAATATATTTGGCACTTTAGACACATTTTTTATGTCTTATATCATTTAATGCCTGGCATATATTCACACAAATTTTTTACATCTTTTAACTCCTTTAGCCCGATACCCTTTTTTTTTAACTCTTTTTAAAACTATTAAGATAAGTGTAAAACCTTTATAAGACACATAGTTGTTTTGGCATTTTTTTCTGCTAAAAAAAATCATAACACCACTAGTGTTTTATTTGCATACTGCATGCGTTTTTATGGTATTTGGATGCCACTTTTATTTATCCTCTCAGGCATTTTTAACCTACAGATAAGGGCATGGTAAAGCGCCATTGTCTCAACATGCTGCAAGAAACCAAACTGAAAAACAAAACACTTGCAGCCCAAAAAAATAATGCATGTGTGTTCTGCATTTCATATTTCCCAGATAATTTTTGTATTTGTTTTGCAAAGAAAACACAGGTGCAAAAACCACAACTAAAAAAGTACTGAAAATTCAGTTAAAAACTAATAAGTGAATCTACTATTAAACAGCAACCTTTTTGGCACATTTGTGTTAGAAATTTGGCACTTATGTGTCCAAAGACCTTCAGAGTTCTAATGATGCCATGTTCTTCTTAGGTTATGACCACATGTTTAGGTTTTTTAAGCAGTTTTAAAAGCCAAAATCAGGAGTGGAGCATAAAACAAGATAAAGTATTAAGGACAGATACGACTTCTCTTTTTTGATTTCACTCCTGGTTTTGGCTCAGGAAACTGCATGCAGAAACCTGACCGTGTGGCCGTACCCTGTCCTTGCTCTACATTCCCTCAATTCAGGCACCTATTCCCAACGTCCAGAAGGAAGTTTTCATGTCTCATTTTTAGCACAGCTCCATACTACCAATTATCATCACAGTCTAAGGCCTCTTTCACACTACAGTATGTTGAATTCAGTGTTTTGCGTTCCGTTTTTCACGGATCCGTTGTTCCGTTTTTTGCTTCCGTTGTGGTTCCGTTTCCGTTCCGTTGTTCCGTTCCGTTTTTCCGTATGGCAAATACAGTATACAGTAATTTCATATAAAAAATTGGGCTGGGCATAACATTTTCAATAGATGGTTCCGCAAAAAACGGAACGGAAACGGAAGACATACGGATGCATTTCCGTATGTGTTCCGTTTTTTTTGCGGACCCATTGACTTGAATGGAGCCACGGACTGTGATTTGCAGCCAAATATAGGACATGTTCTATCTTTTCAACGGAACGGAAAAACGGAAATACGGAAACGGAATGCATACGGAACACATTCCGTTTTTTTGCGGAACCATTGAAATGAATGGTTCCGTATACGGACCGTATACGGAACGCAAAAAAACGGACCGTATACGGAACGCAAAAAACTGTAGTGTGAAAGAGGCCTAAGGGTACGGCCACGCGGTCAGGTTTCTACATGCAGTATTGGAAGCCAAAATCAGGAGTGGACCAAGAAAGGAGAGAAAGTATAGAGGACATATATATGACTTCTCCTCTTTTTTGAATTCACTACAGGTTTTGGCTTCCAAAACTGCATCAAGAAACCTGACCAAGTGGCCGTATCCTTACTATATAGTCTTACACAATTCTTCTAAGGTACAGCTTGACACCTGTAAAGAAGCCCACATAAATATATGTAATACATAAATAATAAAAGTAAACTAATGAAATAGCAATTCCATGTGAAGTTCAGAAAAATGAGCACTCTTGCTAAACTTTCCTAACTTTACAATAGAGTCAAGGTGCCCCGGTGGTAGATATGGAATCTGATATTTAGATGGGGCACCACACCCTCTGACGCATAATATCTATGATCTATTTTAGGCCTCATGCACACGACTGTATGTATTTTGCGTTCCACAAAAAAACAAATCCGCAAAAAATACAGATGACGTTCTTGTGCATTGCGTATTTTGCGGAACGGAACAGCTTGCCCCTAATAGAACAGTGCTATCCTTGTCCGTAATGCAGACAGTAATAGGACATGTTCTATTTTTTTGCGGAACGGGAATACAGACATAGGGAAACGGAATGCACACGGAGTAACTTCCATTTTTTTGCGGACCCATTGAAATGAATAGGTCCATATACGGTCCGCAAAAAAAGCAGAACAGACACGGAAAGAAAATATGAGTCCTTAACCTCCTGCAAATGTTAATATATTGAAATAGTCATAAATTAAAAACGTAATCATAAGGGGATGAAAGCTAAGTGTACATGGAAACTATGCTTCATTATATGGTTTCATATTGTAGGGTGGTACACTATGGAAATTTATGGTCAGTCTGACTTTGTATCTAGTAAATGTATAAGAAAAAAAAAAGTGAGACATTTCACTTCATACGCTGTTCTAAAGAGACAGAAAATGAGAGGTTGCAATGATGAATCCTAAGTAGGTGAATATTTGAGCATACCCTTCAGTGACCTGCTCCCTGACAGACGACCATCTGCAAACACAGAGACCATAACTTTACTCATCAAGGTCTAATAGGTCCACAATATTCACTGTTCCTGGGTTTAGCCGTAAAGACAGCGATGCTCCTATATACGACCAGTAGCACAGTTTGTTTCTGTAGTTCATTTCAATGCACTTTCTTATCTGTCCAGCGTCGTTTCACAACTTCCTTAAACCACCCTGTTCCCCATTTCTCTATTTGTCATGATATTATTTTGTTGTGCTTTGCATACAGTATATTACTTATCCTGGTAGATTGGGTTTACACACATATTGCTCTAGTATAGCTGCAAATAAATGTATGCAAGTAAATATGTTATTTTTAAGATTTTCCTGGTAGAATATATCGGAACTGGCATCCCCACTTGTTAATAACTCCTAAGAAAAGAACGCTTTTTCAGCCAAAAAGTCACCTTTTCTTATCATTTCCCATTTATACGTACATGTGAAGATAATGTGAGAAATGATAAAGATATTGAAATCATCAGATCACAACTTTCTTAAGACAACCCTACAAGTTACTGTACGCGTACAATGTAAGAAAATAATTTATGGGAAGGATAACAACATGCAAATCAAAATGATAAAGCAACTGAAATTTATCTACACGCTCATCAAATTACCTTCAGGATTGTAAACTACAAACTTGTAAGAAGTAGTAATGTCTGCTCCAAATAGCATTTGCTGTTTGTTTTGTCAGCAGGTGAAATAACGCATGTAGAAGAGTGTCAAATAATCACTTTAAGATTAATTGACCTAATTATGTGTATAAGCAAATGACATGCGGAGAGGTCTATTTACAGAGGAACACTAGGAACGATCTGGGAATGACAGTGAATGCTAACGCTCATCTTATCGGATTCAGGACAGGTTAGATTAGTGCACAACATGGACATTATCTGAAAATGTCAATGAAATTACTGAAAAACAGGACAAACTAACTGGAATAAAGTTAGGAATGTGAAAAACCAGAGTGCAAAAAAACTCTGTATATAAGACACATACATAATCGTGTACAGTGCTCGTGTATATCAGCACGTGTGCACACTAGTGTAAACCATATTTGTCTTTTATATATATATATATATATATATATATAGTAGTGTTGAGCGCGAATATTCGAATCGGGAATTTTAATCGCGAATATCGGCACTTTGAGAATTTACGAATATTTAGAATATAGTGCTATATATTCGTATTCGCGAATAGTGTACAATATTCTAATCACGAATTTAGCGCAAATATATTGCATTGCCGATTTTTCCAATCAAGTAAACAATGACTGGAGATCATGAATTCTTGAAATTGCAAATTTATGGCGAATATTCGGCCAAAAATTCACAAAATATTGCGAATTCGAATATTGTCTATGCCGTTCATCACTAATAAATAGTTATACATACAATATATACTTCTACCAAACTTTTAAAAACCACCAAGTTCAGAACTAGGAAAAAGGTGGCACCAAAGCCCCTCCAACTTGTAGATATAAAAACTAATGTGAAATTATTCTTTGTGTGTACAGTGCCAGTATATTTCTATAGACAGCTATATATCGCTGTCTGCTTTTAGCACAAAAACTATTTTATATATATAGAAGCATTATGTGTGTGAATACAAGATGACTGCTAGGTAATTACATAGATACATATTGGATAGATAATTAAATGATTCGATTATTAGACAAAGAGCTAGCTAGATGATAGATAATTAATTGATGGATGGATGGATAGATGATAGTTAGAGAGCTAGATAGATAATTGATGGATGGATAGATAGATGATAGTTAGAGAGCTAGATAGATAATTGATGGATGGATGGATAGATAGATGATAGAGAGCTAGATAGATAATTAATTGATGGATGGATAGATAGATGATAGTTAGAGAGCTAGATAGATAATTGATGGATGGATGGATAGATAGATGATAGAGAGCTAGATAGATAATTGATGGATGGATGGATGGATAGATGATAGAGAGCTAGATAGATAATTAATTGATGGATGGATAGATGATAGATGGATAGATAAATAGACAGACAGATTAGAAAGTAGCAGTACACTAGGCAGTGTTGGTGTGCTGAGGGTATACAATTTGGGGACATTTTGCACTTGTGGAACTCCCTGCACATGCAGTAAAAGTTGTACAGGGCAGGATAAGCACTCGCTGCCTACAGCCCATGATGTACCAGTGCACCAGGCTGGGGGGCATCCATCCATCCATCCAGATACACTATAGCACATGTGGAGCAGACAGAAGCCCCAGTGAAGCGCAGGGCATCCCTCCTTGGCGCGGCGCGTTACCTGCTCTGCCGTGGGCTGGCTGTAGACAGCTCTCCCAGTCCCCTGCAGCTGCTCCATGTGCTGCTCTGAGAGGCGCCGCAGGATGAAGCTCAGGTCTCAGTCCCACCCCTCTCCACTCCACTTCCTCATTCCAGTGCAACATGACAGCAGCCTGGCATGTCCCGTACTGAGCTGCCCGTGCCCGCCACTTCCATTTAAAAGGCGACCTGACGGTGTCTTGTCAGCTGAGAACACACCTCCCCTGTGAGAGCGCCGGACACTGGTCCCCGGATGCTGCAGGTGCAGGTTACCTCAGACTGCAGTGCTCGCTGGCTGCTGCACACACTGGCGGACGGAGAGACCTGCTGCTGCAAGGTGGACTTTACATGCCCCACATTTGTCCAGCAATGTCTGGGGCCGAAATTCCCTTCCATTCATATGAATTGGGTTGTGTTGTGGCAAGCACATGGCTCCCTACAAAGAAATCTGCAGCATCTGAAATGACTGTTTTTGAGCAATATTCAAAATTTCTGTCATTGTCCCTTTTCAAGAGCCAAAACCTTTTCATTTTTCTCCCATTGTTGCCTCTGGGGGCTGTTCTTTGTGGGACAAGTTGTAGTTTTTAAGGACACCATTTTGGGGAACATATTTGTCATCAACTTTTATTAACCCTTTCTAGGAGGACTGAAAATAATAGCAATAGCCACAGGTCTTTTAAAATTCAGGCATAAATAAATGATAACTTTACTCTGTGGGGGCAGTACAATTACAGGGATGCCAACTATATATAAGGAGACATTTATCTTCCCCCGTTTGTCAGAAAACTGGCATCCCAAAGTTTGGCACCATGGTGTTATTGCATTTTTCAGTCCCAGATAAGCAAAACCACCAATTCTGGCTTTTTATTGCATTCTTCATGAGGCATAAATGATACCAAATATAAAAAATAAAAAAATAATACATTTTTCTTCATTTAGGGATTTTATTTACAGGGATTGTCCGGGCTTCACTTAGTGATTGTCTATCCTCATAATAGGCTATCACTAGCTGATCAGCGGCTGATCAGTAGTTGGGGTGTAGCTCGATCACCAGTTGGGACAGGAGTGCAGTGACAAGCTACAAAGTTAACAGAGGTGTGTAATTTCAACGACAGCTACACCTCGGCAGAGGTGTGGGGTGTCAGACCCGTGCTGATCAGCTAGCGATGGGTTACACTGAAGACAGGTTATCACCTACTAAAGCCTGAACCAACCCTTTCGTTTTTAATCACTCTGTCCCGAAATGTAGTACAGTGTATCATGCAGTGGAAAACAAAAAACTAGACATTGCCTAATAGGCATACTCAGAAGGCTGACCTGGGGATAAGGTGGCCAGACATCCGGTTTTAGGCCGGACTGTCCGGTTTTCTGGATCCCTGTCCTCCATCCGACGCAGGGCCTGGACAGATGCAGGGATGTCCTCCTTTTCAGTAGCTTTTAAGCATTGCGATGTCTGAGGGTGAGATGCAGCCACAAACGGAGGCTTTTGTCACTCCCAGGCAGTCACTGTAGCCCGCTGACATGGTTCTCTGTGGCTAACTGAGGGGGAGAGAAGCACTCCCAGCCTACCCCCAGCTTACCTTTCCATTTTCCAGTTCCTTTTTTCTTTTCTTTTACTGGCAATGGGGGCAAGCCCTCAATCACATTTGTGTGGCTGCCGATGGGTGACAGAGGGAGCCCCATCCCTATGAAACCACTTAGATGCAGCAGTTGTTCACAGCATCTAAGGGGTTAAACGTCCTGGAATGGCTGTTCTGGGTCATTCGAGCAGGAGCCTGGATGTCATAAGACAGCTAGCTCCTGTTCTTCTCTTCCCTGCCTAATCTAAGTGCAACATTTAGATGATGCCACCTTAAAAAGCAGTGGCCTAGCCTAAGGCCCCTTAGTGACCGCCAATTAAAGGTGTATTAGTGGTTACTATGGGTCTGTTACCATTGGAGATTCAGGAACACATTTGCTTCGGATCTATGCATGAAACGTTATACCATGTTACTATGAACAGAACTGAATAGATGGGTTTCAGAAAAATATAGAAATGAATCCTGGATTGAGCAGAAATCCATATCATTCCAAAGGGTTCACATACTTTTTCTTGCAACTGTATATGGACACAGGCTGTGTGCGCACCGTATCACGGATGCAGACCCATTCACTTCAATGGGTCCGCAATCTGGGAGATACAGTGCTATGTGGAATGGAGGCACAGATCGGAAGTGCTTCCCTGGGTTTTCTGTCTGTGCACTACTTTTTTGTGGTGTGGACCGTCAGATGAGGATCGCGGACCCCAGTCAAGTGAATAGGTCCGTGTCCACAGACGGCGGGCACACAGTCAATGCCCTTGCATTGCAGACAACAATTTTTAGTCCACAGCATGGGCATGGCCGGCACAGGGTTGTGTGCATGAGGCCTAAGGTTTAGGAGTCTGTTCACAAAGCATTTTCCATGCCAAAATCCACTGCAAAAAACACCTAAAATAACTGTCCATTTAAATGGAGATCCGTGTAGTGGAAAAATTAAAGAATGAGCATGTTCATTCTTGGTGCCGTTTATGTGCCAAAATAGCAGCTGGTGTCCATATGCAGATTAGCCCGTTTCAATATCGCTGCATCCGCAGGTCGATCCCAAGCATGCAAACTGCAAAACCACAGCTGAAATAGGAGTCCTTCTTGGATTTCCACTATGGATTCTGTAGTTAACATACACTGATATTATGCTACACACCGTAAAGCGACACTGTCCGTGGACTTGAATACATTTAGCTTCTCCAGTGTTTTTCTACAAATATGTTCGACATTGCAGAAGGGGATGGCATTAGCCACGGGGAACATTTATAAGACCAGCATATTGCACTCCAGCCTTTATCTATTCCCTGCTGGCGTCAGCTGCACCACAATTATTAAGGGTCGCATGCCTCTTAATAACTATGGCACATATGTGCAGGTCAGTGCGTCAAAACAGAAATCTACGCCAGCACGACAGGTGGTGTACATTTCTGGCATGATGTATGCTAGTTTCCTGACATAGATTATAGTACATAAGCCTGTCCAGTGGCCAGCTATGGGCGCCACCACACTTCCCACTTACTGCCCTGCTCTGCCCAATTTTTGGAAAAGATACAAAATTTTGCGCAAGCATGAAGTTCGCTAAACACCTCCACATTGTTGTTTCATACATGTTTAGGCCTCATGCACACGACCGTTCTGTTTTTTGCGATCCGCCTTCTGCAATTTGCGGAACGGAACAGGTGGCCCATTGTAGAAATGCCTATTCTTGTCAGCAAAACGGACAAGAATAGGACATGTTATATTTTTGTTTTGCAGGGCCACGGAACGGAGCAACGGATGCGGACAGCAAAAACTGTGGCTTGGATGCAGACCAGAGCAACAGTCGTGTGCATGGGGTGCAGAAAAGGGAAGAGGTGAGGTATTCTGCAAGTGTGCAACAGTTTGAAGGAAACAGTGGGGGTCACTTACAAACATTTTTAGGCCAGCTTTTAGTGTAAAAATAGTCGCAAGACCCCTTTAGCGATTCTTTTAATACCTGTGCAACAATATTTTGTTGCACTGGCGTTTTTACACTGTGCTCGCTATTTGGGAGTGACAGGGCGGAAATGTTGGCGAACAGATAGAAGTGTGCCTAATTTATGACGAGGCGCGCTCTTCTTAAATTAATCAAATCCTCGAGCAGCGCAGGGGGAAACAAAGACCGGCGTGAAAAGCTAGTCTTTGTGAGTAACCCCCAATGACTATGAAATCCCATCCACCACTGTATAAAGGGATTATTTGTGCTGGTGACTTGTGATCTGTGGCAATTAAGCAACATGACACCTAGTAATGAGATTTCTTAAAACAGGACATTAGTTGCAACATTTCCCTATAAGCTGTTGCTTCCAAAATATTTCACCATTCCTGTTTCTCTTTGCTTTCCTGAAAAGTGGAGAAACTCAGAATTTCACAATGGGAATCATTAGCACCTCTGTCAATTCATGATTCAGGACATATATTTTAAAATTGCTTAAAAAAGAGCATATTTTAAAATTCCTTAAAACTTGATAAATCACATGTTTTGGAGAGTTAGGTTCTTTTCACACCAGGCTTGGGACATTCATGGGCCTCTTGCACATGAACGTGTGCACCCCGTTGCCGTATAGCGGACCGCATTTGCGGATCCGCAATAAATGGGTGCCGTTCCGTGGGCATTCCGCATCACGGATGCGGACCCATTCACTTGAATGGGTCCGCAAATCCGGAGATGCGGAATGGTGCGGACCGGAAGCAGTGAACGGAACCCTACGGAAGCACTACGGCATGCTTCCGTGGGGTTTCGTCCCATACTTCCATTCCGCAAAAAGATAGAACATATCCTATCTTTTTGTGGAACAGCCAGATTGCGGACCCATTAAAGTGGATGGGTCCGCGATCCGCTGCAGCTGCCCCACAAACGGTGTTCGTGCAGCAGGACCACGGGGCGCACATGTTTGTGTGCAAGAGGCCTAAGGCAGGGGCGTAACGATCGCGGTCGCAGAGAGTGCGACTGCGACCGGGCCCGGCGGGAGGGAGGGCCCGCTGCAGGCCGCAAGTGCTTGCGGCGGCGGCGGGTGGCCGGGCCCTGTGACTGTGTTAAGTAACTAATCTGTTGATCACCGACACCTGCTGCTGTTCGCAGGTGACAAATCATCGCATCCGCATCGCAAGTCTGAGATAGAGAGGGAGGGACCCCACTTAGCTGCTGCCGCTCCTCTGCCGGGCCCTCCCTCAAGCTACACACACGCCCACAAATACGCCTCTCGCCTCACCACATGATCAGGCACTCAGGCAGGTAGCTAGGACACGCACGCCGCGGCCCTCTCTCCTCATACGTACCGCTGGTCTGGAACTTGAAGCGGACTCGTCAGGTGACCCGACCCTCCCTGCGCCCCCGCGATATGAGTCTGCTCTCTGACGTCACCACGAGAGTAGACTCTAGGCGCGCAAGAGCCCGCCACATCTGAGACTTGAAAGCGCGGCAAGCGCCCCACGGCCCCAGTGTCAGCCAGCGCGCACTCACCTGAGAGTCTGAGACTGAATGAGAGAGAGACCGGCCGGCCGGCTGACCAACCGACCAAGTAGTCACCCTCACCACTCCAGACTGTCCAGACACGAACCATCAAGGCCAGGGAGAGCGCTGGGCGTTGCAGCAGTCAGAAGTACCATCTGCCTGGACTGGTCTGGTCTATAGACTGGTAGGTGGTACTACTAGGTAGTATTAGTAACTAATGTAAATGATTCATCCATCCATCCATCTGCCCCAGGCCCCCACCCACACCCTGATTTCAGACATCATTATCGACGGTCCACTGATCATCCATCTATCCGCCCCACCCCCTGAATTCAGACATTATTATTGTCTGAAATCAGGGCCGGGGTGGATGGATGGATAGTGGACGGATGGTAATAATAATGTCTGAAATTAGGGCCTGGGTGGGGCGGATGGATGGATCATCAGTGGATGGTAATAAATTATTGCTGTGACAGGTCCATCCATCCATCTGCCCCACCCGCACCCTGATTTCAGACATTATTATTACCAGACCGAACGACCGACCAAGTCACCAGACACGAACCATCAAGGGCGAGCGCCGGTCATTGCAGCAGAAGTACTCCAGCAGGACCATCTTCCTGGACTGGTCTATAGACTGGTAGGTAGTATTAGTAATGTAATGATTCATCCATCCTACTGCCCCACCCACACCCTGACTTCAGACATCATTACCGTCCACTGATCATCCATCCATCCGCCCTACCCCCTGAATTCAGACATTATTATGGTCTGAAATCAGGGCCGGGGCGGATGGATGGATGGATAGTGGACGGGCGGAGTCGTGGGGTGGGCGGAGTCTTGGGGTGGGGGGCCCCGATTCAAAGTTTGCCCTGGGGCCCATAGAACTCTAGTTACGCCACTGGCCTAAGGGATATTGTTTTCTTTTAGAAAAGAAAAAGTATGCTCAATTCTATGCAAAAGAAGTATCAGACTATAGTAATCAGTGCGGGGAAGGGGGAATAAGTGTAGAAACAGGCACTTTAATAAAATATATTACAACGTTCACTATTATCACCTACACTATTGAATTAAGTTTAGGTACTCTTTAATGGAAACCTTCAGCAGCAGGTTCCCTGGTTACAAATAACTAGATATTTCTCTGAAATGCTGCAACATTTCATTGAAAACCTACAGCTTCTTCCTCCCCTCCGACTAGTGGATCCACCATAAGCGGACACCTTCAAATGCGGACACACTCCAAAATGGTGTCAATAAAAGCTACAGATCGTCCTGCAAAAAATAAACATAAACATCTCATACATCTCCATAGACATAAAATTATAGGGGTCAGAATATGGTGATGAAAAAAAAAAAAAATTCAATATTTTTTTTTTTGTATTAACCCCTTAACCACCTCAGCTTCCCTAGCTTAAACCCCCTTAATGACCAGACCACTTTTTACATTTCTGCACTACACTACTTTCACAGTTTATTGCTCGGTCATACAACTTACCACCCAAATGAATTTTACCTCCTTTTTATCTCACTAATAGAGCTTTCATTTGGTGGTATTTCATTGCTGCTGACATTTTTACTTTTTTGATATTAATCAAAATTGACCAACATTTTTGCAAAAAAACTACATTTTTCACTTTCGGTTGTAACATTTTTCAATTAAAACTACATTTCTATATACATTTTTCTCTAAATTTATTGTTCTACATGTCTTTGACAAAAAAAATGCAATAAGTGTATATTTATTGTTTTGGGTAAAAGTTATAGCGTTTACAAACTATGGTGCAAAAATGTGAATTTCCGCGTTTTGAAGCAGCTCTGACTTTCTGAGCACCTGTCATGTTTCCTGAGGTTCTACAATGTCCAGACAGTAGAAACACCCCACAAATGACCCCATTTCGGAAAGTAGACACCCTAAGGTATTCGCTGATGGGCATAGTGAGTTCATGGAAGTTTTTATTTTTTGTCACAAGTTAGCGGAAAATCATTATTTTTTTTATTTTTATTTTTTTACAAAGTCTCATATTCCACTAACTTGTGACAAAAAATAAAATTTTACACGAACTAACCATACCCCTCACGGAATACCTTGGGGTGTCTTCTTTCCAAAATGGGGTCACATGTGGGGTATTTATACTGCCCTGGCATTTTAGGGGCCCTAAAGCGTGAGAAGTAGTTTGGAATCCAAATTCGTAAAAATGCCCTGTGAAATCCTGAAAGTACTCATTGGAAATTGGGCCCCTTTGCGCATCTTGGCTGCAAAAAAGTGTCACACATGTGGTATCGCCATACTCAGAAGAAGTAGGGTAATGTGTTTTGGGGTGTCTTTTTACATTTATCCATGCTGGGTGAGAGAAATATCTCTCTAAAAGACAACTTTTCCCTTTTTTTTTATACAAAGTTGTAATTTGACAGAGATATTTCTCACACAAAGTTTGGGTATATGTAAAAATACACCCCAAAACACATTGCCCTACTTCTCCTGAGTATGGTGATACCATGTGTGACACTTTTTTGCAGCCTAGGTGCGCAAAGGGGCCCAAATTTTAATGAGTATCTTTTAGGAGGACATTTTTAGGCATTTGGATTCTCACACTTTAGGGCCCCTAAAATGCCAGGGCAGTATAAATAACCCACAAGTGACCCCATTTTGGAAAGAAGACACCCCAAGGTATTCCGTAAGAGGGGCATGGCGAGTTCCTAGAATATTTTTTATTTTTTGGCACAAGTTAGCGGAAAATGTTTTTTTTTTTCCTTTTCCTTACAAAGTCTCATATTCCACTAACTTGTGACAAAAAATAAAATTTTACATGAACTCACCATACCCTTCACGGAATATCTGGGGGGGTCTTCTTTCCAAAATGGGGTCACATGTGGGGTATTTATGCTGCCCTTGCAATTTAGGGGCCCTAAAGCGTGAGAAGTAGTTTGGAATCCAAATGCGTAAAATGCCCTGTGAAATCCTGAAAGTACTCATTGGAATTTGGGCCCATTTGCGCATCTTGGCTGCAAAATAGTGTCACACATGTGGTATCGCCATACTCAGAAGAAGTAGGGCAATGTGTTTTGGGGTGTATTTTTTACATATACCCATGTTGGGTGAGAGAAATATCTCTCTAAAAGACAACTTTTCCCATTTTTTTATACAAAGTTGTCATTTGACAGAGATATTTCTCTCACACAGCATGGGTATATGTAAAAATACACCCCAAAACACATTGCCCAACTTCTCCTGAGTACGGCGATACCACATGTACGGTGGCGTAGCTATAGGGGTCGCAGCGGTCGCAATTGCGACCGGGCCCCTAAGTCAGGGGGGCCCATGGGGCCCCCCAGGAGATAAGCTGTAAATCCCTGGCCCAGGTAGTTTACAACACTTGCGCGGCGCCGGCGGCTAAGTTCACAGAGGGGCGGAGGCTCAGCCAGAGGAGAAAGGAGGTTTTTTCCTTGTTGCTATGGTGACGGGGACGCTTCTGCAGTGCAGTCCTGGCTCCGCCTCCTTGAACCCGTGCGCAGGAAGTAGCCGTCTGATGTAAACGGATTGGACGCTGCAGGCAGCGCATATTCGGCCGCACCGCTACTGGCGGAAGCAGCTGTCACGGGATCTGGCGGCGGGCCTGAAGCAGGAAGCGACGAAATGGCGGGTGACTTGGTGATCGGCTGGAGCATTTTCGCGGTGGTGCTACTGGTAGGCGCTGTGTGGTATTAGGGGGCTAGAGGCGAGCTCTGGCATACGGTGCCTGCCCATCCAGGAAGTAGAAGGCGGTGTCGTACTGCAGCCTGTGCCATGGGGTAAACAATGCTGGGGAACCGATTGCGGTACCGCACACGCGTCTACTCATCTGAGGTTGTAGCTGTACTGAGCAGCTGGGTGTGGCTTCATACAAGTGGGCGTGACTTGACTGTGAACTGTACTTTGGTAGCAGCAATCTCCTTCAGGCAGCCTGAACCACTGTCCACTACTGATGACTCTCCAGTGCCCCCATAATAGTCCCCTAAGAGAATCCCGCACTGTCCACTACTGATGACTCTCCAGTGCCCCCATAATAGTCCCCTAAGAGCATCTCGCACTGTCCACTACTGATGACTCTCCAGTGCCCCCATAATAGTCCCCTAAGAGAATCCCGCACTGTCCACTACTGATGACTCTCCAGTGCCCCCATAATAGTCCCCTAAGAGAATCCCGCACTGTCCACTACTGATGACTCTCCAGTTCCCCCATAATAGTCCCCTAGGAGAATCCAGTGAGCAGGTGAGTGTTCACCTAAGCGGGACCAAATGAGGTGAGTTCCCGAAGATTGGGGGCATTCCTATTACTGGCTGGCACTAATTGGGGGCATTCCTATTACTGGCGGGCAGAGCAGAGGCGCTCAGGATTAGCACAGCATCAATGATGTGTTAATTTTTTTTTATGGGGGGGGGTGATGCCGTGCTAATCCTGAGCGCCTCTGCTCTGGCACTAGTTTGTGTGACCGTGACACTGACATGATGGGGCCGGGGGGGGGACAATGTAAATGTCTGTACTCTGTATGTGACATGGGAATGGGGCCAGGCCGCCAGGAAGGGTTGTGTGTCACATTCTCCCCCCCCCCCCGGCCGACCCTTCCTGGCGGCCTGGCCCCATTCCCATGAAAAGAAAAATAAGGTAAAAAAACATCTACCGTATGCCCAGGAGGTGGGTGCGGTAGGTGCATTGCGTGTTTGCGTGGGAGCTCTGGAAGGGGTGGTGGGAGGCCCGATAGATATGTGGGGGCTGGGGGGGCCCATAATTTTTTTTTGCTATGGGGCCCATGCATTTCTAGCTATGCCCCTGCACATGTGTGACACTTTTTTGCAGCATAGGTGCGCAAAGGGGCCCAAATTCCAATGAGTACCTTTTAGGAGGGCATTTTTAGGCAAGTAGACATTAGGTATGTCTGCAGCAACCATGACCTAACCTCTCAAGTGAACACAGGAAAAAAAAAAAAAAAAAAAACGATGTAAAAAAAAGCCATCACATGACCTTACACATGAACACCGTAAAAAATAAAAACGGTGTCAAAAAAGTCATTTTTTTGTCACCTTACATCATAAAAAGTGTAATACCAAGCGATCAAAAAGTCAAACGCACCTCAAAATAGTACCCATTAAACCGTCATCTCATCCCGCACAAAATGAGCCCCTACATTAGACAGTCGCCCCAAAAAATATAAAAAAATATGGCTTTCAGAATATGGAGATACTAAAAAAATGTATTTTTTTCAAAAATGCTTTATTATGTAAAACTGAAACAAATAACCCCAAAATTGTCATATTTGGTATTGTCGCCTCCGTAACAACCTGCTCTATAAAAATAGCATATGATCTAACCTGTCAGATGAACATTGTAAAAAAACAAAAATAAAAAAATAAAAACAGCTATTTTTTGTTACCTTACCTCACAAAAAGTGTAATATAGAGCAACCAAAGTCATATGTACCCTAAAATGGTATTCAACAAAACTGACACCTTATCCTGTAGTTTCCAAAATGGGGTCTCTTTTTTGGAGTTTCTACTCTAGGGGTGCATCAGGGGGTCTTCAACTTAAAATTATCCCAGTGAAATCTGCTTTCCAAAAACTATATGGTGTTCCTTTCCTTCTGCGCAATGCCGTCTGTCTGTACAGCAGTTTACGACCACATATGGGGTGTTTCTGTAAACTACAGAATCAGGGCAATAAATATTGAGTTTTGTTTGGCTGTTATTTCTATTATGTAAGCCTCACAAAGTGACTTCAGACCTGGGCTGGTCCTTAAAAAGTGGGTTTTGGAAATTTTCAGAAAAATGTCAAGATTTGCTTCTAAACTTCTTAGTCTACTTTCACACTGGCGTTTTGGCTTTCCGTTTGTGAGATCCGTTCAAGGCTCTCACAAGCGGTCCAAAACGGATCAGTTTGCATTCTAATGCATTCTGAATGCAAAAGGATCTGCTCAGAATGCATCAGTTTGCATCAGTTCAGTCTCCATTCCGCTTTGGAGGCGGACACCAAAACGCTGCTTACAGCGTTTTGGTGTTTATCAGTTGATACTGAACCAAACGGCCAAACCGATCCGTCCTGGCACACAATGTAAGTCAATAGGGACGGATCAGTTTTCTCTGACACAATCTGGTACAATAGAAAACGGATCCGTCCTCCATTGACTTTCAATGGTCTTGGCTATGTTAAAGATAATACAAACGGATTCGTTCTGAATGGATGCAGACGGTTGTATTATCTGAACGGATCCGTCCATGACGCGAGTGTGAAAGTAGCAGAAGCCTTTTAGCGTCCCAAAAAATGTAATTTACAAAATGATGCAAACATAA
The DNA here is from genome assembly GCF_014858855.1 of Bufo gargarizans. NCBI lineage: Eukaryota > Metazoa > Chordata > Amphibia > Anura > Bufonidae > Bufo > Bufo gargarizans. The sequence continues at coordinate 217,878,500 of NC_058084.1, forward strand.
AGTAGACATATGGGAAATGTAAAGTAATAACTATTTTAGGGCTCTTTCACATCTGCGTTCTTTTCTTCCGGCATAGAGTTCCGTCGTCGGGGCTCTATGCCGGAAGAATACTGATCAGTTTTATCCTAATGCATTCTGAATGGAGTGAAATCCGTTCAGGATGCATCAGGATGTCTTCAGTTCCGGAACGGAACGTTTTTTGGCCGGAGAAAATACCGCAGCATGCTGCGCTTTTTGCTCCGGCCAAAAATCCTGAAGACTTACCGCAAGGCCGGATCCAGAATTAATGCCCATTGAAAGGCATTGATCCGGATCTGGCCTTAAGCTAAACGTCGTTTCGGCGCATTGCCGGATCCGACTGTAGCTTTTTCTGAATGGTTACCATGGCTGCCGGGACGCTAAAGTCCTGGCAGCCATGGTAAAGTGTAGCGGGGAGCGGGGGAGCAGCATACTTACCATCCGTGCGGCTCCCAGGGCGCTCCAGAGTGACATCAGGGCGCCCCAAGCACATGGATCACGTGATCGCATGGCACGTCATCCATGCGCTCTGACGTCACTCTGGAGCGCCCCGGGAGCCGCACGGACTGTAAGTATGCCGCTCCCCTGCTCCCCACTCCTACTATGGCTACTTTATTAGCGTCCTGGGTGCCATAGTAACACTGAAAGCATTTTGAAGACGGATCCGTCTTCAAATGCTTTCAGTACACTTGCGTTTTTCCGGATCCGGCGTGTAATTCCGGCAAGTGGAGTACACGCCGGATCCGGAGAACGCAAGTGTGAAAGAGGCCTTAGGAGGTATCACTATCTGTTTTAAAAGCTGAGAAATTGAAATTTAGAAAATTTCAAATTTTTCCAAATTTTTGGTAAATGTGGTATTTTTTTATAAAATTAAGATGAAATATTTTCACTCAATTTTACCACTGTCATGAAGTACGTGATGATAAAACAATCTCAGAATGGCTTGGAAAAGTAAAAGCGTTTAAAAGTTATCACCACATAAAGTGACACGTCAGATTTGCAACAAATGGCCTGGTTTTTAAGGTGAAAAATGGCAAGGCCCTGAACGGGTTAAAACACAAGAAAAAGTATATAAATGTGTTATCGTTGTAATCGTAATGACCCAACATGCAGATGGAAGCGCTCCTTACTGGAACGCAGGGGAGCCAGCGCTCCTTTTATTCACTAACTGCAGCTCATCTCCCTGCACTCCTTCTGTCCTCCAGTCCTGGCCCAGCAGTGACGTCATGACACACATGTGTCTCACTGCTGCATCGGGCTGGTAGAGAGAAGGACCGCAAGGCGATGAGCTGACCGGCGTGGTCATTATACTGTATGGGGAGGCACTGGGGATTACTATATTTTGTGGGGGGCACAGGGATCATTATTCTATGTGGGAGCCTCAGGGGGATATGTAAATGTAAAAATATGTTTTTTTTTTCTGTATTGGTATAGTGGGTGGGTGGCATAGAAAGGATCTGCTCTAGCTGCCAAATACCCTAGGCATGCGTTTCCTCACTGCAAAATTCAAAAAAGTGAATAGCTGAGTTGCAGCTGCTCACCCCATCCCCCGCGCAACAGAAACAGTCCGAAAGCCACCCGAGCGAACTATTGATGACCCGCTAGTCAGAGGAGGCTGGCAGCACATTGACATCATAAGCATAAAGTGCGGCAGTATGTTTGTGGGGCAATGTGCCTCTAACTCAGCAATCCTCTCCCAGTCTGCAGTATATTGTATAACAAGTAAGATATATGATTTTAGGAAAGAAAGGGGGCCCCCATATGTTGTTACAATCACCCAGGGATTAAAGTCTAGATCCAAATCTGTGTTGGAGGGATGTTTCTAATGAGCCTTATTTAATCTAACGTTCACATCTGCATTTTGTTTTTAATTGTTCTGCTCTAACATGGGAGCAGAACAGCGAAAATACCGGTAATTGCTGACACAGTGGACAAAAAAGTGCACAATGCAAAATATGGACTAAAAATATGGACAAAAAAGTGCACAATGCAAAATGTCATGTTTTTGGGCCACATACCCCGCAAAAAAATTTATAAAAAAAACTATCAATAAGGTGTATGTAGGCAAAATTTTTAAAAACTGTGAGTAGACCAGAGGGACTAAAACACTGGGCAGGTAAAAAAAATAAGTAGGTCAAGGACTGATTCACATATATCCACTCTGTAGCATGCTCTGTCTATTGTATTTGGCAACATCTATAATACATGCAGTTTCATTGCCACGTGCATAATGCAAGATGCCCCAAGGGGGCCCACTGATACTTTATCGCCCAAGGGCCAACATGAACCTGGAGCCGGACCTAGGTTTTATACCTTGAAATCTAGGTGAAATGAGAACAGAAATAGGGCAAGATCACGTCAACCAGTTCTTAGTTAAAAGTTGTTCGAAATTCTTTTTTTGCTGTTTATGAAGATAATGGTTTTTATTAGTGATGAGCAAAGTTTTCAAAAATTTGATTCAAATGATTCGCCAATTTTATTTTATTTTATCCAATTCGATCCAAATTAATTTGTCACGTTAAAAATTAGCGATTACCTGGCTACTGGGAGCGTGTATCTCGGTGTACATCACTGTGCATTGCACCAACATGCATAGTTAGTCCTTTCTTGTGGTGACAACTACTGTGCGTCAGTATGACAGGCAGGTGACAGGCGTCACTCTTAGGGCTCATGCACGTGACTGTATGTATTTTAGGGTCCGAAAAACATGAATATGCAAAAAATACGGATGATGTCTGTTTGACGTCCATTTTGCATCCGTTTTTTAAGGATCCATTATAACAATGTCTATCCTTGTCTGCAAAACGGACAAGAATAAGACATGTTCTATCTTTTTTGCGAAACGGCCATGTGGACATATGGAAATGGAATGCACATGGAGTAATTTTAGTTTTTTTTTGCAGACTCATTGAAGTGAATGGTTCCGCAAAAAAAAAAAAACGGAGCGGACGTGGGAAAAAAATAAGTTCATGTGCATGAGCTCTTGGATGACACTGGCAGTCCTGGCCTGTAGCCGCAACTGCTGCTACCACGCCATCCTTTTTCTGGTGCTACTTATGCCAGCTCCAGAAACATTTTTGCCGCTGCCCATTCCCTTGGAAGCCCCTGACACCTGTCTGTCAGACATACTGTACTTTAACATTAACTGTAAAGGGTAAAATAGCAGCAGGGTCAGGGTGAAATTTCACCCTAATTACAGAATCAAGGATAAATGGATTTACTTATGTATAAAAGAATGTGAACAACCTAAAATCAGTGGCATTATAACGAGTAGTCATTTTAGAAAAAAATTGACTCGATACCTCGAATCGCCACGAAATTCAGATTCGCTGCGGATAACATTTTTCCTAAAGTTTGGATCGAATTCCTCTTTGTTAACTTTGATTCACTCAACACTAGTTATTTGTATTATTATTAATACTAATAATCATTGAAGAAGTTTTCATATAGATTTGCACTAAAGATGGGGAGATTAGAATTGTGTGTTTGTGTGGTTCATGTGCTTGGCAGAACACATTGCTGGATTAGTTGTCCTTTGCTATGCTGCATGCAGCACCATTCTTTTTGTTGGAGGCGCTGAACAAGGCCTCCGGCACAAACCACGATACAAATGCAGGCAAACATTCAAGTCAAGAACACCTGATTGGGGTTTCATGGCAAACTGCTCCTCTTCTCACCACTTTAGAAGTAAAAAAGCCCCCTATATAATATATATGTGACAGTCGGAGAGGCTGTACAGAGAGCGATAACAGTGAAAGTAACAGACAGTTGTCACGCTTCCTGTTCTCACTAGCCGTCCGTCACCCTCCATGACACAGAACTAGGAAGTTTTCATCTTGCTCATGACTTACAGCAAGTGCTGTGACCTGAGTATTGCAGCAGGATGTACAATCCCAGTTACAAAAGCCTTGATGTTCTAGTTGGCCCTCAGTTCAATTCAGGACATATGAATATATATATGGCCATAGACATAATATAGCTCTGGGGCAAATGGGCATTTTAATTTTTACTCACAATGGTTAGTGTTCTGCAGTAAAGTTCAACACAGACATAAGATATTTATGTGCAGACTGTGTCCGGCACAGAGCAGCCTGCTGGATCTTGCAGGATCCGGCATTGCAGGATTCTCTACTTCAATGATGACTAACCTCCGACATGCCAGCTATGGTGGAACTACAACTCCCAGCATGCTCCATTCATTTCTATGGAGTTCTGAGAACAGCTAAGCAAGTGTACAGTACATCTTGGGAGTCGTAGCTTTACCACAGCTGGAGTGCCAGAGGTTAGCCATCACTGCTTTACTTCATCGCCAGATCACTATAGACTGCAATGAGTTCCGGCAGTGCTCTGGCTGCTTTCTGGTGTTAATAGCACCTAGATGGGACAAACCCAGGCACTCAGCATATACAAAAATATATATCCAAAAATATATCTTTATAGAAATCGATAAAACAAATAGATGCAACTACATGGAGAGTGCACAAAACACGTCGAGACATCAAGTTATAGCATTGCAAGTAGTGGAAAAGGTGGGATGGAGAAACAAGTATAAATAAATACAAAATCAAGCCATGTGGCTCCCCCACCTAGATAACTATGATTCACAATATATACACAATACAGACCCGGCTAGTGGCACCTCCAAGAGACCTGACGAAGCTTCACAAAGCGAAACCCTGGTCGGGTGAATTGATTTGTATACACCGCATGTGATTTTATCCTTCTTGTAAGTATAATAAAAACCTTGCAGTTGGAACCTCGTGTGAATGTACTTCACTATTGTTGGCATCTTGATTTCTCATAAGGTTACCTGGAGGAGAGGTGTACTTAAGTGAGCTGATCGCTTACCCATATGCAAGAAATTCCTGTGAGATCTGGAAAGGAGGATTTTTCAGCTCTGTCCGGGTGCAGCGCGGTCGTTTAAAAGAAAACGTGTCGATAGATGTGAACATTGCCCACTTCACTACTGGAATTCGCGACGCACCGAAAGAAAGGCAACGTACCTAAGGCTGTTTGATATATTTTATATATATTTTATTTGCTCAGCTATCATGTGACCAGCACTCTGACTTTACAACTGACACATGATCTCATGTGTGGATCAGAACTCAGTTTTTCTCTTTATTCATATGAGTGAAACTAAGGCTCACAAATATATAACTCAGAAATGCAACCTGCAGTAAACATAATACATACCTTTCTAATGGACCATTGAAGAAAAATGTTAGTTGGAGTACTTCTTTAAAGGACACAGTCTATCATGCAGGAGAATATCACTGCTGTTATATCAATCATAATTTAGAGTTAAGGGGAACCACTGGCACTGCTATGAATGCACTATGATTTGGACTGTTGTGAGGCACTGTAGCACTTTTATGGGTTGCTGTGGCTGGGACTGTTATGTGTTTTCTCGGGATCAATATGTTTGGTTCTAGAGAATGGAACATATTATCTCATGTTATGTGAATGCCTTGTGGCCAGGATTGTTTAATATCTATTTTTATTGGAAAACATCTTGCGGACACTTTTAACACTTCCCCTTACAGATTGATCAGAGTCAATGGAATGCTACTTTTGCCTAGATAAAGACTCTATTTAATCCCTCATAATTTTAGTTATACATGCTTCATTGCTGCCTATACCATATGAGTGATTGAGTTCATACTTGGCTTCTCTGCAGAGGTCACTGTCACAGACTTAAATATTTGGTAGATAGGATGAGGTGGAATATTAGCTGCTCTGCAGAATAGCAGACACGGTTTTCATGCAGTTCCTAGAGATGTAATGGACCAGAAAGAAATCATAATGATATATACATGCTGCTTCTTTCAGCTGAATTAGGGAAAGTCTTTAGTTACTCGATTTCATCATTTGATGCCGGCATGTTATTTTAGTAGACCTGTACAACAGATGGGATAATCCTGTATCTAATCAGCCCATTATAAAAATGCATTTATTCTTTATTGGGTTAGGGAGATTAAATATTGTTTTCTTCCTCAAAATTATTTTGGTATTTAGAAAATCTCTTGACAGAAGTCTTATTTAGATTGAGTTTACACTTGTACACAGGCATATGCTGTTTTAGGCTAGGTCTACACGACGACATTTGTCGCGCGACATTTTGTTGCACTAATGTCCCGCGACAATTTTTATAATGGCAGTCTATGGTGTCTCAATGCAACATGCTGCGACTGTGACGCAACAGTTGCAGAAAATCCATTCGAGATGGATTTTTCTGCAACTGTTGTGTCGCAGTCGCAGCATGTCGCATGTTGCAGTGCGACACCATAAACTGCCATTATAAAACTTGTTGCGCGACATTAGTGCAACAAAATGTCGCGCAACAAATGTTGCGCCCTATCTGTCGCGCGACATATGTCGTCGTGTAGACCTAGCCCTGTACTCCACGCAATGGATGTCAAGTTTCTGCATGCAGTTTTGGAAGCCAAAACCAAGAGTGAATTCAAAAAAAGAAGAAGTCATATCTGTCCTTTATCATTTCTCTCCTTTCTTGATCCACTCCTGACTTTGGCTTACAAAACGGCATGCAGAAACCTGATAATATGGCTGTACCCTTATGGTTTGTCCAGTGAAGCAAGACTTACATCATATGGAAACTTAAAAAATAGATGCCCACAGATATGTTTGAAGAAGCCTTAGATATAAATCTTTGGATAATGCCATAGTTTGTATTCAATACATTTGAAACATCTTTTCGAGATGCTATTTCATTATATCTTTCTTTTCCTGTAGTTCGGTGAGTGCTGTGATTTTTTATTTTTTTTTCGAAGCAAAGTTTAAATTAAACTAGCAAATAGCAGACGCTACCTGAAACTACATTAATTAGCCAAATCAAGGCCTCGTGCACATGTTAAGGGCTCATGCACACGACCGTTGTTGTTTTGCAATCCATTTTTCATGGATCCGTTGTTTCGTATCTGAGTTTTTTTTTTCTATGATTTAAGTCCTTTTCCGTTCCATTATTGCACAAAACATATCCGTATGGTTTCCGTATTTGATCAGTTTTTGTGGATCGGAAATGAAAACAGTAACTTATTAATCACCAAACACATGAGCAATATGGGCTGGGCATAGCATTTCTACAGTATGGATCCGCAAAATACGGATGACATACGGATGTGTTCCGTTTGAGTTCCGTATTTTTGGCGGACCCATTGAATTGAATGGAGCCTCGGACTGTGATTTGCGGACAATAATAGGACATGCACAACTTTTTTGCGGAATGTAAATACAGAAACAGAATACACACGGAGTACCTTCCGTCGTTTTTGCGGACCCATTGAAGTGACCACAATTTGCGGTCCAAAGCACGGGCTTCACACAGTCATGTGAACAAGCCCTAAGAGAGTTGAAATGAAGTGCACCTGCTTTTACAAGAACACATGTATAATTTGTATAAAGCACTGTTGCAGTGGGTTACCATTGAGCCAGTTGTGGTGACCACTCTACCTATCTCAAATGTTGTGCAGTGTGATGAATGATGTTGATGAACTATCCTCAGGATAGGTCCTCAATATCAGATCAGAGGGTGTCTGACTCCCGCCAATCAGCTATTTGAAGGGATTGCAGCCCTCATGCAAGAGCTGCATCCTTTTCAATGTAACTGCACTGCTTGTAAAGGCAGTTCATTGTAAATATAGCTTCCTCTACCATTCAAATGAAATGGACGAACAGTTGTAATTACACTGCACCACTGATACAAATGAGATCGCATAGAGAAAAGGATGCAGTACCTGCACGAGCGCCACAACCCTTTCAAACAGTTGATCAGCAGGATGTCAGGAAATCGGACCCACACTGATCTGATATTGCAGACCTATTCTGAGGATAAGTGAAGGCAAGACACATGTTAAGATTCAGAAGTGCCCGAGACTGAGACAGAGCTGGGAAGCTGCTGCTGGAAAAAAACCAGCATGAATCCCGTGTATAACTAGCCAGCAGTGGAGGTCATTAGTAATAATCATAAGTACAACAACTCAGGGCATAGATATTGCCACAGAGCAGCCCAGCATCCCAGAGGATATGAGGCAGCATAAGAGACAGGCCTGTTACTAGGAGAGGGCAAACAATACTATGCGACAGACTGTGTGTGTTACTGTGTATTTTGAAGGACATACTGTAACTGAGAAGAGTGGCAAAGACACTGCAACATGACAGTGCCAGTTGGAGACATGCTCATTTGCATATAAATAAAAACACAGAAATCTCTGCGACTGTTTAGCATACAGACATAAGAAAGGTATCATTTTAATCAGCATGATGAGCCCCACCAGACAGTATGTCTGGTTAAATATGGTTGATCCTGGTGACAGAGCCACTTTAAAGGCATTGGGAAACATTTATCAATGTATATATGCCAATAGTGGTGTAAACAAGTCGCAGATTATGGCACACATCGTATATGCACTATAATTTGTGACTGTTTAAGTTCTTCAGCACTTCAGAAAAGAGGTGGGGCTTAGTGAGAGGAGAGGGGCTTGTAGCAGGTGTAGACTTCAGCATCTGGCAGGGCAGAGATGCGCCTAATTTATTAAGAGGCATCTTCCTCTTAATAAATTAGGCACATCTCACGCCATTGCAGGGAGATCAAGACTGGCGTATGTACACCAATCTTGATACATTTCCCTCATTGAGTTATATTTGCATGTTGCCACTAAAAGAGACAATGCACCAAATTAACCTATTGCCTCTAACTAAGCTTGTTCCCTCATTGAGAGACCGTAACCTAAGGCAGTTACCTGTTTTAAATTTCATTATGCTTGTTATATATTCGTCGAGTAAAATTCATATTTTTTAATTTGCAACTGTGTTTACTTTATTCCTTCTGTACCATGGAGGAAAACTTTTTTCCATCTGTTTTAGGCCTTAGTACACTCATAATGGTAATTAAACATGCCAAAAGATCAAAGGTTCTCACTGTGCTACATCAGTTGTGCATACATAAATAATCACTGTCAACAGTTGCATAAGGCTACTTATACACCTGCGTTAGGTGCGGATCCGACTAATTGTTAGTCAGACGGATCCGTCCTGACTTTACATTGAAAGTCAATGGGGGACGGATCCGTTTGCAATTGCACCATATTGTGTCAACGTCAAACGGATCCGTCCCCATTGACTTATGTTGTAAGTCAGGACGGATACGTTTGGCTGCGCACGGCCAGGCGGACACCAAAACTCTGCAAGCAGCGTTTTGGTGTCCGCTTCCAGAGCGTAATGGAGGCAGAACAGAGCCAAACTGATGCATTCTGAACAGATCCGCATCCATTCAGAATGCATTGGGGCTGAACTGATCCATTTGGGGACGCTTGTGAGAGCCTTGAAATGGATCTCACAGGAGGACACCGAAACTCTAGTGTGAAAGTAGCCTTAGTAGTTGCAAAGGTTTGAAATGACCATCAAATACTTAAAGGGAGCCTGTCATGTGGATATTTGATTATAATCTAACTAATGATATACAATCATTAACTACTAAAAAGTACCTTAGATGTATTCACTTACTGGTGTGACAGATGGTTACCTCATAATATACACACAAAGATGCCACATGCTAATGAGCTAATTTGAGTCCAGCGTGATGTCATTGAGTCCAGTGTATATTTAATTCAGAGCTATAGCCACTCCCCTGCCCAACTGCTGCTGATTCATATGAAAAATAACTGTCATTCAGCAGCAGTTGGGCGGGGAGAGTCAGGAGCTCATGAATATTCGTGACTCATCATTATCAGCTGGAGCTTTTCAATACAAGATTGACTGGGTCAATTATAAAAAGTGACCCAGCATTTTGCTAAGCGAATCAGTCACTTATTTATGTTGCCCTTAGTTAGGACACCATAAAACTGGTGACAGGTTCCCTTTAACCACTTCAACCCCGCTAGCTGAAACCCCCTTAATGACCAGGCCACTTTTTACACTTCTGCACTACACTACTTTCACCGTTTATTGCTCGGTCATGCAACTTACCACCCAAATGAATTTTACCTCCTTTTCTTCTCACTAATAGAGCTTTCATTTGGTGGTATTTCATTGCTGCTGACATTTTTACTTTTTTTGTTATTAATCAAAATTTAACGATTTTTTTGCAAAAAAATGAAATTTTTCACTTTCAGCTGTAAAATTTTGAAAAAAAAAAACGACATCCATATATAAATGTTTCGCTAAATTTATTGTTCTACATGTCTTTGATAAAAAAAAATGTTTGGGCAAAAAAAAAAAATGGTTTGGGTAAAAGTTATAGCGTTTACAAACTATGGTACAAAAATGTGGATTTCCGCTTTTTGAAGCAGCCCTGACTTTCTGAGCACCTGTCATGTTTCCTGAGGTTCTACAATGCCCAGACAGTAGAAAACCCCCACAAATGACCCCATTTCGGAAAGTAGACACCCTAAGGTATTCGCTGATGGGCATAGTGAGTTCATAGAACTTTCAAAACTTGGCAAAAGACAACTTTTCCAAAGATATTTATCTCACCCAGCATGGGTATATGTAAAATGACACCCCAAAACACATTCCCCAACTTCTCCTGAGTACGGAGATACCAGATGTGTGACACTTTATTGCAGCCTAGGAGGGCAAAGGGGCACACATTCCAAAGAGCACCTTTCGGATTTCACCGGTCATTTTTTACAGATTTTGATTGCAAACTACTTCTCACACATATGGGCCCCTAGAATGCCAGTGCAGTATAACTACCCCACAAGTGACCCCATTTTGGAAAGAAGACACCCCAAGGTATTCCGTGAGGGGCATGGCGAGTTCCTAGAATTTTTTATTTTTTGTCGCAAGTTAGTGGAATATGAGACTTTGTAAGGAAAAAAATAAATAAAATCATTTTCCGCTAACTTGTGACAAAAAATAAAAAATTCTAGGAACTCGCCATGCCCCTGACGGAATACCTTGGGGTGTCTTCTTTCCAAAATGGGGTCACTTGTGGGGTAGTTATACTGCACTGGCATTCTAGGGGCCCATATGTGTGAGAAGTAGTTTGCAATCAAAATCTGTAAAAAATGACCGGTGAAATCCGAAAGGTGCTCTTTGGAATGTGTGCCCCTTTGCCCTCCTAGGCTGCAATAAAGTGTCACACATCTGGTATCTCCGTACTCAGGAGAAGTTGGGGAATGTGTTTTGGGGTGTCATTTTACATACAGACGTGGACAAAATTGTTGGTACCCTTTGGTCAATGAAAGAAAAAGTCACAATGGTCACAGAAATAACTTTAATCTGACAAAAGTAATAATAAATTAAAATTCTATAAATGTTAACCAATGAAAGTCAGACATTGTTTTTCAACCATGCTTCAACAGAATTATGTAAAAAAATAAACTCATGAAACAGGCATGGACAAAAATGATGGTACCCCTAGAAAACACAGAACATAATGTGACCAAAGGGACATGTTAATTCAAGGTGTGTCCACTAATTAGCATCACAGGTGTCTACAACCTTGTAATCAGCCATTGGGCCTATATATATGGCTCCAGGTAATCACTGTGTTGTTTGGTGATATGGTGTGTACCACACTCGACATGGACCAGAGGAAGCAAAGGAAAGAGCTGTCTCAAGAGATCAGAAAGAAAATTATAGACAAGCATGTTAAAGGTAAAGGCTATAAGACCATCTCCAAGCAACTAGATGTTCCTGTGAGTACAGTTGCACATATTATTCATAAGTTTAAGATCCATGGGACTGTAGCCAACCTCCCTGGACGTGGCCGCAGGAGGAAAATTGATGACAAATCTAAGAGACGGATAATCCGAATGGTAACAAAAGAGCCTAGAAAGACTTCTAAAGAGATTCAAGGTGAACTTCATGCTCAAGGAACATCAGTGTCAGATCGCACCATCCGTCGTTGTTTGAGCCAAAGTGGACTACATGGGAGACGACCAAGGAGGACACCATTGTTGAAAACGAATCATAAAAAAGCAAGACTGGAATATGCCAAACTACATGTTGACAAGCCACAAAGCTTCTGGGAGAATGTCCTGTGGACAGATGAGACAAAAATCGAAGTTTTTGCCAAGGCACATCAGCTGTATGTTCACAGACGAAAAAATGAAGCATATCAAGAAAAGAACACTGTCCCTACTGTGAAACATGGAGGAGGCTCTGTTATGTTCTGGGGCTGCTTTGCTGCGTCTGGCACAGGGTGTCTTGAATCTGTGCAGGGTACAATGAAATCTCAAGACTATCAAGGAATTCTAGAGAGAAATGTACTAGCCAGTGTCAGAAAGCTTGGTCTCAGTCGCAGGTCATGGGTCTTGCAACAGGACAATGACCCAAAACACACCGCTAAAAACACCCAAGAATGGCTAAGAGGAAAAAATTGGACTATTCTAAAGTGGCCTTCTATGAGCCCTGACCTCAATCCTATTGAGCATCTTTGGAAGGAGCTGAAACATGCAGTCTGGAAAAGGCACCCTTCAAACCGGACACAACTGGAGCAGTTTGCTCATGAGGAGTGGGCCAAAATACCTGCTGAGAGGTGCAGATGTCTCATTGACAGTTACAGGAAGCGTTTGATTGCAGTGATTGCCTCAAAAGGTTGCGCAACAAAATATTAAGTTAGGGGTACCATCATTTTTGTCCATGCCTGTTTCATGAGTTTATTTTTTTACATAATTCTGTTGAAGCATGGTTGAAAAACAATGTCTGACTTTCATTGGTTAACATTTATAGAATTTTAATTTATTATTACTTTTGTCAGATTAAAGTTATTTCTGTGACCATTGTGACTTTTTCTTTCATTGACCAAAGGGTACCAACAATTTTGTCCACGTCTGTATACCCATGCTGGGTGAGAGAAATATCTTGGCAAAAGACAACTTTTCCCATTTTTTTTATACAAAGTTGGCATTTGACCAAGATATTTATCTCACCCAGCATGGGTATATGTAAAATGACACCCCAAAACACATTCCCCAACTTCTCCTGAGTACGGCGATACCACATGTGTGACACTTTTTTGCAGCCTAGATGCGCAAAGGTGCCCAAATTCCTTTTAGGAGGGCATTTTTAGACATTTGGATCCCAGGCTTCTTCTCACGCTTTAGGGCCCCTAAAAAGCCAGGGCAGTATAAATACCCCACATGTGACCCCACTTTGGAAAGAAGACACCCCAAGGTATTCAATGAGGGGCCTGGCGAGTTCATAGAATTTTTTTATTCTGGCATAAGTTAGCAGAAATAGATTTTTTTTTTTCTCACAAAGTCTCACTTTCCGCTAACTTGGGACAAAAATTTCAATCTTTCATGGACTCAATATGCCCCTCAGCGAATACCTTGGGGTGTCTTCTTTCCAAAATGGGGTCAGTTGTGGGGTGTTTGTACTGCCCTGGCATTTGAGGGTCTCCGCAATCATTACATGTATGGCCAGCATTAGGAGTTTCTGCTATTCTCCTTATATTGAGCATACAGGTAATGAGATTTTTTTTTTCCGTTCAGCCTCTGGGCTGAAAGAAAAAAATGAACGGCACAGATTTCTTCATTCGCATCGATCAATGTGGATGAAAAAATCTCTGCCCAAAAAAAAAAAGGAGGGGAAAGGCGTCTGCCAGGACATAGGAGCTCCGCACAACATCCATACCCACTTAGCTCGTATGCCCTGGCAAACCAGATTTCTCCATTCACATTAATCGATGTGGATGAATAAATCATTGCCGGGATTTTTTTTTTTATATATACAAAGTGTTTGCCAAAGCATAGGAACACCGCCTCCTCCTCAGCTCATATGCCTCGGCAAACGTATCCTTTACTGCAGAGGTGAAATCTCGTCTTGCAGCGCTGCATACACCGACTTGTGTGTAATCTGACAGCAGCGCAATGCTTCTGTCAGAATGCACATCAGTGCTGCAGCTGGTCGATAGGTTGGTCCACCTGGAAGGTAAAAAAAAAACAGGCCGCAACGCAATAATTTTATTAACTTTGGAACAGAACATATAAACTTTAACTTTTTGAACTGAACATTAAACTTTTTGCTTACTGGTGATTTTTTTTTTTTTAACCTTTATAGAACAAACCTCTCCTTCCCCATGGGACAATGTGCAAAGCGCAAATCGCCCAAAGATGTGGCGAAGTGCGTTATGCACTTTGTCCCAGGTGAAAGGAGAAGTTTGCAGCAGCTGTGAGTGAATGGGCCCTAATAGCCCTGTGTGCCTGTCCTGGTGAGATGATCCCTATGCTAGGTGTACCTGTGTGTGGTACTTCCGGAAACACTCCCCTAAGCATAGGGCAGGGTGGCCAGGGCAGTCAGGACAGAAATAGCGGGTGTCACGCCTTATTCCACTCCTGCTACAGACACGACATCTTTTTCGGGGTGACAGTTGGGTTGAGGTACCGGCAACGACATTGGGGAAATGTCGCTCGTGTAGACGGCTAACTACACTGGTGGATGGGGCCACAGAACCTCCTGGGTACAGGAGGTTCTCGATGATCTCTTCCTGAAATTTGAGGAAGGATTGTGTTCTCCCAGCCTTACTGTAGAGAACAAAACTATTATACAGAGCCAATTGAATCAAATATACAGACACCTTCTTATACCAGCGTCTGGTTCTGCGGGAAACTAAATACGGAGACAACATCTGGTCATTGAAGTCCACCCCTCCCATGTGAAGGTTATAGTCGTGGACTGAGAGGGGCTTTTCAATGACACGGGTTGCTTGCTCAATTTGGATTGTCGTGTCTGCGTGAATGGAGGAGAGCATGTAAACGTCACGCGTGTACTCCATTTCACCACGAGCCCTTCTTCGTTACACAATGCAGCCCTCTCCCCCCTTGCAAGACGGGTGGTAACAAGCCGTTGGGGGAAGCCCGCGCGACTAGTTCGTGCGGTGCCACAGGCGCCAATCTGTTCTAGAAACAAATGCCAAAATGGTACCCCTTGCCAAATAAGGGTGACACCAAGTCCCAGACTGTCTTCCCACTGCTCCCCAGGTAGTCAGGGCAACCGACCGGCTCCAGGGTCTGATCTTTTCCCTCATAGACACGAAATTTGTGGGTATAGCCTGTGGCCCTTTCACAGAGCTTATACAATTTGACCCTATACCGGGCGCGCTTGCTTGGTATGTATTGTTTGAAGCCAAGGCGCCCGGTAAAATGTATTAGGGACTCGTCTACGCAGATGTTTTGCTCTGGGGTATACAAATCTGCAAATTTCTGGTTGAAATGGTCTACGAGGGGCCGAATTTTGTGGAGCCGGTCAAAAGCTGGGTGGCCTCTGGGACGGGAGGTGCTATTGTCACTAAAGTGCAGGAAACGCAGGATGGCCTCAAAACGTGCCCTGTACATAGCAGCAGAAAACATGGGCATGTGATGAATTGGGTTCATGGACCAATATGACCGCAATTCATGCTTTTTGGTTAGACCCATGTTGAGGAGAAGGCCCAGAAAAGTTTTAATTTCGGAAACTTGGACTGGTTTCCACCGGAAAGGCTGGGCATAAAAGCTTCCCGGGTTGGCGGTTATAAATTGTGTGGCGTACCGGTTTGTTTCGGCCACGACTAAGTCCAAGAGCTCCGCAGTCAAGAACAGCTCAAAAAATCCCAGGGCCGAACCGATCTGAGCTGTCTCAACCCGAACTCCAGACTGGGCGGTGAAAGGGGGAACTACAGGTGCGGCTGAAGTTGGGGACTGCCAATCAGGGTTTGCCAGCACCTCAGGGATTCTAGGGGGTCTACGGGCCCGTCTTTGCGGTGGCTGTGACGGGGTAACTAATGCACGTGCCACCGTACCAGCTTCAACTGCCCTTCTGGTGCTCGCCACTTCACCAGGTTGTACGGCAGTGCTGGTACTAGGTCCAGGGAGGGCTGCGCTGCTGGTGTATGCCTCACCACGTAATCCGACAGCGCCAGCCCCACTCTGCTGCCCTTGAAGCGGATCCTGCGCAACCTGTGGTCTAGCGACACGGGGCCGGGTACGCCTGGTGCTATCAGGGACCTCAGCCTCCTCGTCCGAACTTTGGGTCAGAGTGCCACTGCTTTCTACAGGTTCATATTCTGACCCGCTAGATTCGTCAGATGAGGGTTCCCATTCCTCATCCGACTGGGTCAGAAGCCTGTAGGCCTCTTCAGAAGAATACCCCCTGTTTGACATTTGGGCAACTAAATTTAGGGGTATTCCCTGAGACTACCCAAGACTACCCAAGAAAAAAAGCAAGCCTTACAAATGGGAGGCTAGCGAAGTACCGGAGGCCGCTGCGGTTGCTAAAAAAATATTAAAACTGATTAATGTGAAGTACCGCCGTGTAAAGTGAATGTGCAGTGATCAAAAAAAAAACATTTTTGTTACTGCGGTGGGGCGGGTGAGGACGAACGCACGTGTGGGCGAGCGATCAGGCCTGATCGGGCAAACACTGCGTTTTGGGTGGAGGGCGAACTAAAGTGACACAAATACTATTATAGATCTGACTGTGATCAGTTTTGATCACTTCCAGATACTATAAAAGTACAAAATGCTGATTAGCGATACGCTAATCAGCGAATAAGGGACTGCGGTGCGGTGGGCTGGGCGCTAACTGATCCCTAAACTACCTAACCAAGGGGCCTAAACTATCCTAAAACCTAACGTTCAATACCAGTGAAAAAAAAAAGTGACCGTTTACACTGATCACTTTTTTCCTTTCACTAGTGATTGACAGGGGCGATCAAAGGGGTGATCAAAGGGTTAATTGGGGTGCAGGGGGTGATCTGGGGCTAGTGTGTGGTGTTTGGTGTACTCACTGTGAAGCCTGCTCCTCTGCTGGATCCAACCGACCAAAAGGACCAGCAGAGGAGCAGGGCAGCCATATAACAGATCATATTTACTAATATGATCTGCTATATGGCTTCTGATTGGATTTTTTTTAAAATCATCAGCTTGCCAGCCGCGATCATTGGCTGGCAAGCTGATGACGCGACCCCCCTTGAAGAAATGCCGGCCCGCATTGCGCATGCGCGGGCCGGCTAAGCACGTCATCTTGCGTCTCGCGAGATGACACGCCAATGTGTGATTGTGCGCAGCGCTGCCGCCTCCGGACCGCGGATCTGTGTTAGGCGGTCCGGAGGCGGTTAAACAGTTTTTCAAATCATTGTTTGTTGGTGGTGGAAATGATTCCATGTAGCTGGGCCTTATTGCTGTGTTCACACACTGATGTTCCTCCATGCAACAAAGTGCCTTGGCTACATATAATTCACAGAACAGTGATATAATTCCCAGCTTTCCTTCAGCTTGCCTGGCTGCCAAAATACCTTTTAATTTAGTAAGATTGAGTATACTTTAGCCATACTTTGGGGATTGTAATTTATTACTTCTCCAAAATCTTTCATAACCTTGGTGGGGTTACTAATTCAATTTACAGTCCTTAAATGATCACTGTCATTTTAACAGGCTTTGCATAAATCCTTAGTACAGGTGACTATAAGAAACTTTGTTATATAGCTAAATGCCTTTTTCTTCCTTCCCCAAAGACTCCTTTGGGCATTATGTGCGCCTCTGTCTTTTAAATAAGATATTTTTGTCTTGTCTCTCCTGCTGCAGCTCAATCCTTATCCCCCTCAATTTTCCATAGACTTCTATTGGCATCATTCAATCTTATCCTTCAGGATCAAGATGGATTTAGCAGATAATGTTAATTTAGGAGGGGGAGAAAGAAACATATTTCTGTGATAAGGTATATTACATAGTTTCTTATATTCATATACACTATTGATTTATGCAGAGTTTGTTGAAATGACAATGACTATTTCTTATATTCTCTTGGGAAAATATCAAAGAGATTGATTAAAGAGAACCACCAAATGCAGTGCAATCGGCATCCAGCATGTTATAGATATGAAACAGCTGAGCAGATTTATTTATAGTTTTATGGGAAAAGATTCAGTTAAACTTGTAATTTATACACATGGGGAGGGGGGGGGGGGAAACAGAACTGGTTTGCACATCCACAATGCTATGCTTTGATCTAACTTGCTTATCAGCGCTATATTAAAGTGTACAGCCCCCCCATACTGCATGCTGTACAAGAGGCATTAGTGTACATTTTGATCAAAAGGCATAAGCCCACTCACCACGCCAAGGTCGCCTCTTTTGAGTGGGACCTACTCTGACAAAAGGGCGCAGCGCAGTGCGGTGACAAAGCGGTAATGCCCTGGTAGGCGGCAGGAGCCAGGAGTCAAAACAGCATTCCTGCTGTCTGACAATGCCACCCTTGTGGTCATTTGGGAAGTGTAGCCAAGCCTACTTATAGATATATATCATCATGTGGGGCACTTTGTTTCAGTGTGAACAAGTTGTGTTTTGATGTGTATAGCCTGGAATTTTTTACGGTTACATTCTCTTATATTTTCCTAACCCTTTAAATTCTTATATTCAGAATGCTGTCCCGTCTGTGGTTGCAAGACCACTCACAAAAGACAAGACCGTTCAGTCATCCTCCATTCATTTCCACAGGATTTGAAAAGAATAACATAATGGCTTCGACAAACAGAACAATACTCTTAAACAAATGGTTCAGAAAGTCCTGAAAGCAACACTGTATGACAACTATAAACTGTGTTCCTTATATTTAGCAAATAATGCCTACACTCATGATGACAACCGTTGAAGATTGCTAGCAAAAGCCATTCTTACTATTTTTCCAACGGTTTCCAACTGTCTGTCAAGACAGTTCTGAATCCGCTGCACAGCCCAATACTAGCCGGCATACAATAAAACATTCACACTCTCCACAAACACGATTCCGTTTGTGTGACTGCTAACACAAAAAAATATAATGACAGTCACTATGACAGTCATTATGACAGTCACATCTACTACCTCTTCAGTTTCCTATTACCAACTTGTCCCCCAAAATGTATCCATGCCAAATATAATATATTCAACAACTGCTTTGGTAAGGCAATTTTCAGCCGAAAACTAAAAGGAGCCTTTCTCAGAACGAGGCAATACCACAAAGAAAAATGGTGTACTACTGCCGCTGCCTCAACAGAAACCAGTGTGATATCTACAAGCACAACAACCATGTCATCTGACCAATTAGTTGTTCAAATTCACACCAGTGACCAACAAAAGTCGAGAAGTACAACCTCCACTTCATGGTGTCTGTCTTATCCAATGTCCACAGCTGTAACTATGTTGCCCTATAAACCAGTGTAGCTGGCCAGCTAAGACCTGTCCTAGGTTGCTAGTTTAGCTTATATGTGTATACAGCTAGACCTGCCAATAGCCTTAATACAGTTCCTATGTTTATGTGTTAAAGACAAAAGCAGAGTTATTTACTGTGGCATCATGTTTTGGATGTCATATAACTGTTATATTTTGCGTTCACAGAAGCAGAAAAAGATAATATGCCTTTAAGATTCATTTTGTAATGTAAGGTAAGCTCAGTGACACAGCAGAAACAACAGAAAGCATAGTGTTAATCTGTTGTTGCCGGGCAGAAGTCTAGACCAATCACAGCCAGCTTCTCACACAGCAAGAGTTTTCACCAATCACAGCCAGCCTCGCACACAGCCTTTCTGGGAATTCCCATAGAAGGAGCTGCTAGAATCATGATTCACCAGAGACAGGAGCTGAAGAGACATTCGCTCCACTGAGAGCAGTGTTTTTATGGAAGCAAAGAGGCCAAAATAGTTCCACCAAATTCAATTGCAAATTCAATAGAAAATACAAATTTCAAGCATACAAACCGGATTCCATACAAATTGCATACTGCAAACTGCAAACCAAGTTGAGGAAGCAGAACTATTAGTTAGACCTCAGATATGCCTCTCAGAGAGATCATAAAGTGCTTAAATAACTTGAAGTGAGAGTACAGCTACTCAAGAGAGAAATATATCCACCATTTTATGTTGAATGACAATATTGAACAGTTGAACCACCATCTTAATCATACAGCCATTTTGTGATATCTTTTCAACACGTGTTATGTACATGGACTATCTGCTGCGGAGGCGGCAGTGATATATGAAGAAAAGTTGAAGTTAATAAATAAGTTATTTCAAGCATTTGGTGTGCTCTTTAAACCTACTGTTTCCATAGACCGGCGCTAGAGAAATTACAGAGTAATAGACAGTCTGGTTAGACTAAAAGTCTGAGATATCAAATTTACTCTAATGCCACAGCGCAAAAGGCACTTCATAGTGCTGCGCCTGCCACAACCAGCCCAAAAATCAGAATTCTGAATCACAAGTACACATTCATATACGAACATCAAGCACCACCTCAAGTTTTTGTCTACATCTCCAAATTATTAAGAACCAAAAACCAAAACGTCCTCCGAATGTAACATTTGACATCAAGGAAAAAGTTCAGCCTTGGTCTCCCTTAGAATGTGAGCCAAACATAGAATTGCCGACTCCACAGCTGTCACCGATTTTTTAAGACATTGAAGAATTATCACCTATAGCAGCTTCTGTGGTGGCTGCAGAAGTAATAGATGAAGATTGATGAACAATTTCAAGATCTCCAGCATGAATGTATCAACCATGCAACAGAGGAGAAGTATCTTGTATTTGATTGTTCTTTTTGCTCCCTGTTGTCAATTGTTCCGTGCCAAGCCACATCAACGTGTAATGGAAAATTGGTCTCATTGTACAAAAGAAAAATTGGAGGCATACATTTTTTCATTGTGAAATGTGCCAATGGTCATATTAAAAAACTGTGGCAGAGCCAACCAAAACATGGATGTAATCCAAATGGCAATGTTAAATTATCTGCAGCTATTGTCCTCAATGGGTCAAGTTTCCACAAGATAAAGCTTTTCTTTAGCATTTTAAAAATGCAGGCCATTGGAAAGTCAAGCCACTACAAAAAGAGTTTGTTTTTCCTGCAATTGATCACCAGTGGAATAATTAGCAACAACTAATTATGTCTGCGATAAAAAAAATACTCTTTGTGCTTGGCTGGGGATGGACAATCAGATAGTCTGTGATTCTCAGCCAAGTACTGCATTTATTCTTTGATGGATTTTATCACAAAGAAGATAGTCAGCTTCACAGTTGAACAAGATATACCCCCACTAACATTGGTTGGTCTTGAAAAAATTGGATTACAACACAATGTAGATGTCCTTTTACACCAGGGCATTGACATATATCTAATTGCCACAGAGTGACATATGTCTGTACGCAAGCTGATGCTTGAAAAGTATTCACAGATTAACCGTCAGTTGGACGTATGGCATTTGCCATAATCAGTAGGATATAAAATACCATCTTAGCCCATTGGGTACAAGCAGTGAAAAAGCATGTGTGGTGGTCAGCTCGAACCTGTGTTAAAGATGGTAAACAGCTTATACTGAGATGGAAATCTTTACTGAATCCCATGACCAATGTACACTAATGGACAGAACCCACAAAGTAACCACTATTCCTAAAGAAAAAATAGCTAACACCAACTGCGTTCCGCCACCTAGTTTCTCCGACTCACCCCGCCCCCCTTTAGTTACTGGGCCTGGCTGGCCCGCTGCTTAGGCTGCGCCGCTGCTTACTTAGACAGTTTACAATCATGATTGCTTGCCTCTCAGTCCCTGCAGCTTCCGGCACCTCCGGCTCTCCACTGGCTCAAGCCTGCCCAGCTCCCTCCCACCACTGACAGCGGCGGAGAGAGTGAGAGAGCCGAGGAGACGCCGATTCTACAGTGGCCCCAAACCCCACCCCCAGGCCGACTCCATTACAGCCTGTCTGCGGCCCCAGACCCGGGGGCTGCTGGGCTGCTGAAGGCGCGGGCGGCAGTTTAGTGTCGTGGGGTGTCGGCACGAGCAGGAGGCAGAGTGGCACCAGGCAGGAAAAGGAAAAAGGTAATTTTTGATTTATTTCATTTTTAAATTAAAAAAGATTGAATTGGCCAATTAGGGGAACAGGGAAGGAAGGGGCCAGGCCAGGCTGCGCTGCCCATGTGTGGACTAGGGCGGCCGCGGGCACTGGCAGCCTGGCTGTCACGACCATCACTGGCAATGGTATGGTGGCACTAGGCAAGGCAGGCAGTAGCACTGACACACTACTTGGGGCGGCGGGCCCCCTTGTGCCACTGCCTGCCTTGCCTGCCAGTGCCCTAGTCCACACATGGCCGGCGCAGCCGGGCCCCATCCTAAGTTCCCCCAAGCTGGGGGAACTTAGGATGGGGCCCGGCTGTGCCAGCCATGTGTGGCAACTGGAAACTAGTGTCACTGGCAGGCAAGGCAGGCACACTACTTGAGGGAAGGATGGGGCCAGGCTGCACCGCCTACCTACCCCCGCCACGTGACTTCCAGTTCGCACGCCCCTACGCGCAGGGACACAGCGCATGCACCCAACTGCGCATGCGCCCTCAGGGGTATGGAGATTTCACGGTCTTTCTACTTGTGAAATCTCCATCCTGCCCTGTGCAGGGAGGATAATAAGATTTTAAGTTTTTATCCTCCCTGCACATGGCGAGAGGGAGATTTCACAAGTACAAAGACCGTGAAATCTCCATACCCCTGAGGAGTGGGGTTTACACAAGAGGAGGGGGGTTCTCTAAAGGGGCGGTTTTAGGGGACGGTCCTAGGGGTGGGTAGGGGCATGGCCAGGGGGAGGGGGGTGAGTTCCACCACCTTTTCTCTGAGAAAAAAAGCCCTGCTCCTAAGAGATTTAAATCATCTGACTTGTTTCTGTCACACAGGTGAACTCGAGATATTCCATAGTGTGTGCCTAAAATATTGTCCAAAAAGAATTATATACTATTATATTTACCTCATGATTGCATGTTCTCAACTAGCTGCCCGTGATCGCAACAGAAATGTGGATCAAGTCAGGGCTGTATCGAAACATGCCACCACTGCAAATGATCCTGAAGGCACCAATTTACATTGAGTTGAATTTTCAAAGGGATGTAAAGCATGGGTGGTGAAGGCTATGTACGAGTGTTACGGTGGGGAGTTTCCCCCCTCTCCCTACTGAATCCCGAAAGGATGCGGAAATAAACACTAGGCCTGGACACTGGGGACAGGGAGCAGGTCACCTCCTAATAGCACCCGATCCTAGCCCTGACTCCTAACCGTATGAGTGAAACCAGATGGTAGGAGGGCTCATACACAGGAACCTAGGGCCCTACTTACCCTAATGATCACTGGAAGTAATTGTCAGGACTAGAGATGACCTGTTCCTTCCCAGATGACGAACAAGCGACCGGACCAAAAAGAATTATACCCTGTCCACCCAATGAGGGGGAGGGGGGAGATATATACTCCTGTGGATACTCACTTTGAACAGGTTATGATTAAGGACCATGAAAGGTCCAAACCATATTAACCGTCCATGGTGGCGGGTGTAGATACATGCTGTACGTGATTCTATTTTGAAGACCAATAAAGGTGAACAACCGCGTGGATTTACCTGTGTGCTGGAACGTTTCTTTTTTTGTATTGCAACAAAACTTACTGTCATGTCCTAGAGAGGGTCCATCTGACCCCTAGAACATTACACCACAACAGTAAGACACATAGAGAGATGACAGTGAGAAGCAAACTGGATGGGCAGGTAAGAGTCCAGTAGCAACAATAACCACTGACCCGAGAAAACCGGAATACTCGGTCATATAATTTACATGACCACTATAAATTACATTGAATTGAAAAAATTCCTGAAGAAATTCTTCAAAAATACACAGGATTTACAGGAAAAACACTACTGTATTAATGCATTAATTCTCTCCTTAGGTTTAATCCCATCGGATGACATGTTTTTAGCTTGAACATCCAAAATGTCTCCCGTAATAGGATCTTATTTTTTGTGACCCCTGCTCTGGGAGAGGATGTTACTTTTTCGATAGATTCTATTATAGGAGGCATTTTGGATGTTCAGGCTAAAAACATGTCATCCGATGGGATTGAACCTAAGGAGAGAATGAATGCATTATTACCAATTATTCAATTCAATGTAATGTACAGTGGTCATGTAAATGTACAACTGCGGTATGGGCCATTTGTATATGTCATATGCTCATAGAAAGTATCTGTGCATTCCCATGGACCTAGAACGGAGATTCTTATTTATGCACTACCATTTTGAAGTCTGTTCACATGGTGTGTTTTTTGAGTCCACATGATTTATTGTGGCTGTTCCAGGCTGGGTATTATGCTGCAGTTTTTTCTTTCTTTTATGAGTGCTTTTAACTATATGTTCCTCTGCAAACACTCCATCTGTGTTATATAGATACATATGGTTTGTGAGTGAGGTGTGGTTTTTATGTGTTCAAACTTTCTTATTATTCTATGACAGGTGAAGGTGTTTAAGGGTGTGCCTCCAGGAGGGGTGGGACCTCTATACCCTGTCCACCCAATGAGGGGGAGGGGGGAGAGATATATACTTCTGTGGATACTCACTTTGAACAGGTTTTTACTAAGGACCATGTAAGGTCCGAAACATGTAAACCTCCGTCTACGGTGGTGGGTGTAGATACATGCTGTACGTGATTCTATTTTGAAGACCAATAAAGACGAACAACCGCGTGGATTTACCTGTGTGCTGGAACGTTTCCTTTTTTTGTATTGCAACAAAACTTACTGTCATGTCCTAGAGTGGGTCCACTTGACCCCTAAAACATTACACCACAATAGTAAGACACATAGAGAGATGACAGTGAGACGCAAACTGAATGAGCAGGTAAGAGTTCAGTAGCAACAATAACCACTGACCCAAGAAATCCAGAATACTTGGTCACTTACCTGCCATGGCTGCTGGAAGGCACACGAGCAGTCCACACCACAATGAACTGGAACCATGAATATGTACTGGTACCGGAACACCGTACCGGACTCAGTACAAAACAACAAACACAGGAACCAACTCACCAGCAACTGCCTGAACCCCCAAGCAGACAGGATGCCTGGTAGTTCCAGGCAGAGCTGCTCACTGACTGGTTGTTCCCCCTCCGGGGAACCCTGGCGCCCTCTCACCGAAGGCACAGACAGACAGGGAAGAGTCTAACATCCATTCCATGCAGGACTGTACACATCAAAGACAGGCCAGACATGGAACAACAACTAGATATAACAACGCAAACCCTGAACATAACCCACACCATACATAGAATAGGGAAGGTCAAAACGAGGAGACATTGATGTCCCACAAGGTGGCTCTCAAAGACTGGGCAGGTGGAAGACCCAGGACAGGAGCGTAGCTCCAGCACCAACAGAATCTGGAGTGCAACTAACCCCAGACTACCAGCCACAGGCTAAATATCTCCAAGTGACCACACCCCGCCAGAAAGGAAGTAACCAGGAGAAAGGAGTAAAGCACACACATGCTGCAAAAACAACACCTTGCCCCAGGCAACCAGCATGCATGGCTAACTTGTCATGGCGAACAACAACACGACCGTGACAACAAGCCAACCTCACAGGAATTCATGAATGAGATTCTTGAAGATGTTGTGCATATTCTCCGAAAATAACTCATCCATTATTGGCATCCTAAGGCTGGTTTCACACGGGCGTTGCGGGAAAAGATGCGGGTGCGTTGCGGGAACATGCGCGATTATTCCCTGCAAGTGCAAAGCGTTTTAATGCGTGAGAAAAATCGGCATGTTTGGTAACATGGTTATAAGGGAAAATAATAGCATTCTTTAATACAGAATGCTTAGTAGAAGGTCTAAAAATAAATAAACTCACCTCCTCCAATTGATCACGTAGCTGCCGGTCTCCTGTTCTTTCTTCAGGACCTGTCAAAGGACCTGTGGTGACGTCACTGAGCTCATCACATGGTCCATCACCATGGTGATGGATCATGTGATGAGCACAGTGATGTCTCCACAGTTACTTTGACAGGTCCTGAAGAAAGAACAGGAGACCAGCAGCTATGCGATCAATTGGAGGAGGTGAGTAAAATATATTTTTTAACCCTCTATTGACCTTCTAATAAGCATTCTGTATTAAAGAATGCTATTATTTTCCCTTATAACAATGTTATTAGGGAAAATAATACAGTGAATAGAATTTCATCCTAGCAACCATGCGTGAAAATCGCACCGCATCCGCACTTGCTTGCGGATGCTTGCGATTTTCATGCAGCTCCATTCACTTCTATGGGGCCTGCGTTGCGTGAAAAACGCACAATATAGAGCTTGCTGCGATTTTCACGGAACGCACAAGTGATGCGTGAAAATCACCGCTCATGTGCACATCCCCATAGAAATAAATGGGTCTGGATTCAGTGCGGGTGCAATGCGTTCACCTCACGCATTGCACCCGTGTGGAAAACTTGCCCGTGTGAAAGGGGCCTAAAGCTGCAGAGCTACCAACGAATATATCTTCTGTCCCAAACCAGATAAAAGCAAACTAATTTAACGGTGCCAAACCCATTTTCAGTTTTAATTTTTTTTTTTGTTAGGTTAAGCTACTAAAAGGTTTTATACTTTTAAAATTTTTATTTCCATGTGACAAAAAAGGGAAAAAAAACATTCATTTGTGATATACCAAGGACTTCAGCAATTTCGACACTATTAAAGAACATTTGATAACAGGTTGCTATTGTTAGAATATTACTAATTCAAATAAAATAGTCTGCTATGTAAAAACTACATTTACTGTTCATGTTTGTAGCACTGTTCATTTTAGGTGTGTTTAAGACCAGTGGCCATAAATCAGGGAGGTTGTTACCAAGGGAACAGTCTGCTAGATTTGACTGCATTCTGTCATTGCTGGAAGCAACGCATCGCTGTCTCATGCCATTCTCTATAATGGGGACCGCTGTCAATCAACCCTGCTAATATTCTGACAAATCGACTGGACAAATACTGCTGCGTCGACAGGTTTTCATCCTGTTTCATCTCCATATGGTTTAGGGACAGTACACATCACTGTTTCATTTCCCGTTCTTCAAATCCGAAGATATGCACATTTTGAGCCATTTCAGTCTGAGACCCTTTTTTTTTTTATGGGGAAAAAAAGGTTCAAGCATTCAGTATTTTTTTTTTACATTGAAAAAAGGGATTGGGGACAGAATTGGCTTGAACTGATGTCAAATATGCATAACTGATGCACAAGATCAGTTTTTCTTTTTAAGAATCCTTGAAATTTAAATTTTTTCTGAAATTCTGGCAGATCAGAATAACGGAAAATGAAATGGTTACATGGGTGTCAGACTGATCGCCACAGGACTCCATAATGGTGAATTGGCCTGGCGTTGGTCAGTTAGCTTTTGGGATTGCTAGATCACAACATCTCAGGCAGGCTGCTCCCCTGCTGGAAAATATATAAATGCAAATATGAAACAGCCTTTATACCATTTCATTTCTTTAAAATTTGTATTGTTATTTAATGTATTTGTTATATTACACAAAAATTCTATAAATCTTACAGTCTTTTTCCTGTGTTGTCGTTTCTTACTTTTGTTTTAATTTAAATAAATTAAAAACAACTCCTTTGAAAATAATATCTTTATCCACGCAAAAAAGGTCCAATTTAAAAAATAAAATAAAATCGGAATAAACAACACACATAACATCAACCGATAAAATGTAGTATGAAATATAAGTGATATGCACTTAAGTACAAAATTTTTTAGCAGAAAATATTATTAAAACAAAAAGGGTGTACATACATCTGGATAGCAATTTCAAATTGAATTGAAATTTTGGTTTGTAAAGTAAGTGTTGTTTATACTACATATTATAGAATTTTCCCGAGAAAATGGGCATTTCAATGGTGATTTCTGGATTTTGTATATTATATATATCGTTAAATATGAGAATATGAAAAATATTGAGTCTATTTTACAGTATGACTATGGTGATAGAAGATGGTAGTGTTATTAATAAAATATAGTGTACACAGCCATGTAATAGAAACCTGTATTACATTCAAGAAAAAAAATACTTATACATTTTATTGTTTTTAAAAAATAAAATAAACCAAATACTAAAAATTATAATTATGAGCTCCATGTTTTCTGTTTTGAGAAAAGCAAAGAAATCCAGTATATTGTCCATGTGGGTCAATCGATTACGGTGTCCGAATAGACCGTACACCCAAAGTTGGTCTTACAATCTGGGTGGTGAACCATAACAATGATGGTACACATGTCATTCACTTGACTAAAAAGCTTACTCACTAATGAAGTCCAATGAAATTTGTAATTTTTAAAAGTTGTAACATAACATTTATTTTGATATAAATAGTCAGTGGGGAGGATTCATAAAATGTTCACAACTGATATCTGGCGTTAATGTGGCTCATCTTTTGAAGAAGATGCAAAAGACACACCACATTAACGTTTTAGCCCATACACGCCACTATTATATAAAGTGAGTGGACAGGGCCATGGTCAAGGGCAGACGGTTGAGCTTATTCAGGTATCATGAGCTTCGGCTGCCAGCAGATTAACTGATGAAGTCAGTCAATACAACAATATTATAATTTATATTGACATCTAATTACACATGGCACAATTCCAACATCAAATTATTTACTGTATTTAAAAAAAATGATGTGCTTGATTAGTAAACATTGAACAAGGTGTCATATTTTGCAGTAAAGTAGGCTGGTAAGTAAACTTAGTAGATGTAAAAACTGTTACCGATTTTCATGTAGTTTGAATTCACATTGTGCGATTTGGGCATCGTTTTCAATTGCGTACTGTAGTTTAACCAGTTAATTGCAATCAATGACTTTGCTGGTAAAAAATTCATGTAGTGCTACACAAGGGACGGTTATCAATAATCGAGACATTTGGGTGTACTCGCGGCAGCATAAACTTTCCTCCAATGTTGGCATGGTTTTATAGTTTCCAGATTTGCACCAATTGGTGTTTTGCAGACGACTATCAGAATCTTCAACAGGACATTATCACGATCGGCATAACTGTCACATACGTGACACGGAGGGAGGAAAAGAGGGAGGCCCTGCCCTAGTGAGAGGGAAGGTGGTGACCCCTGACTCACCTTGCGACTGGCGCCTGGCTGCCCTGTCGTCCCTAGACGGGTTCCTCACCCGTACGCCGATCACGTGCCTAAAACCCTGGCTTTCCCTAGGATGAGCCCTAGATAGTGAACAGGGCGGTGGGAACACTAGTCCGCACCACTAGCTCTAAAGGAAAACACCAAGGGGAGGACAGACAATACAAACTAAACATATAATCCCAGGAGGGCAACAACAGGAGACAACAAAAGCCCAACAGGGATCCGGAGGGTAGCACTCTGGAACAACAACCAGATTCTCAGCTCCAGTGGGTCAGCATAGATGTTCAGGCAGGAAGCTCTATAACTGGCAACAAGAGAAGTGTGAGAGGAGAATATAAGGAGTTTGGGAGTGGCAGACAAGAAACAGCTGAGGAGGAGAAGCTACGGATCCCTGAGTGAGACAAAAAGGATAGCAAGGCAAACACAGAAAACAAACACTAAGAAACACCGTGATCTTTAGACATAGAGCGCGCAGCCACCCGCTGCGACTTCCTGACCCTGGGTATAACGGAGTCAGACGTGGCTCTTGACACCCTCGTGACAGTACCCCCCCTTTCACGAGGGGCCTCCGGACACTCAGGACCAGGTCTCTCCGGATGAGAGACATGGAAAGCCTGAATCAACCTGTTGGCGTTTACCTCTGACGCTGGAACCCACATTCTTTCCTCGGGACCGTAACCCCTCCAATGCACCAGATACTGAAGAGAGCGGCGGACCCGACGAGAATCAACAATTCTGGATATTTGAAACTCCAGATTACCATCCACAACAACAGGAGGAGGTGGCAGAGGTGATGGTTCTAGAGGTGGAACATACTTCTTGAGCAGCGACTTATGGAAGACGTTATGGATCTTAAAAGTCTGAGGTAGCTCCAGGCGAAAAGCCACAGGGTTAATGACGGCTACAATTTTATAAGGACCAATGAACCTAGGACCCAGTTTCCAAGAGGGAACCTTCAACTTAATATTCCTAGTAGACAACCACACATAGTCATTCACTCCTAGGTCCGGACCTGGCGACCGTTTCTTATCGGCCATGCATTTGTATTTACCACTCATATTTTTCAAGTTAGCTTGCACCTTCTGCCATACCGATGAAAGAGATGAAGAAAACCGTTCCTCTTCGGGAACCCCAGAAGACCCCCCCTCTTTGAAAGTACAAAATTGGGGATGAAAACCGTATGCACCAAGAAATGGTGACTTGCCAGTGGATTCCTGACGGCCATTATTTATGGCAAACTCGGCTAACGGTAAATATGATGACCACACCTCTTGGTTTTCAGATGCAAAACACCTTAAATATGTTTCTAGGTTTTGGTTGGTACGCTCAGTTTGTCCATTCGACTGAGGATGGAAAGCTGAGGAAAAGGATAAGTGTACCCCTAAACGGGTACAAAAAGCTTTCCAAAACTTAGAAATAAACTGGGTTCCCCGATCCGAAACCACATCGGAAGGGACCCCGTGAAGCTTCACGATTTCACTGATAAACACCTGAGCAAGAGTCTTAGCATTAGGAAGTGCGGGTAGCGCAATAAAGTGTACCATTTTGCTAAACCTGTCTACTACTACCAAGATAACTGTTTTACCCGCAGACAAAGGTAAGTCAGTGATGAAATCCATTGATAGATGTGTCCATGGTCTATTGGGGATGAAAAGTGGCAATAAAGACCCTGCTGGACGTGTATGAGAGACTTTCGCGCGTGCACAAGTAGAACAAGTAGACACGAAATCTATTACATCCTGACGCAACCTTGGCCACCAAAAACAACGAGACAATAGCTCCAAGGTTGCTTTACTACCCGGGTGCCCAGCAAGTGCCGAATTATGATGTTCCTTCAATAACTCAAGACGCAGGTTTAACGGTACAAACAATTTCTCTGAGGGGCAAGAGGCCGGGGCGTCCCCCTGGGCCTCTAACACCTTTCCCTCTAGAACAGAGTGTACAGCAGAGACAACCACTCCTCTTTGTAAAATAGGTACCGGATCACTAACATTACCCCCTCCAGGGAAACTACGAGACAATGCATCTGCCTTGGTATTTTTTGCCCCAGGACGATAGGTGATTACAAAGTTAAATCTGGTAAAGAATAGCGACCACCTAGCTTGTCTAGGGGTGAGACGCTTAGCCGATTCTAGGTACAGAAGGTTTTTGTGATCCGTAATTACCGTGACGGGGTGGATTGCTCCCTCTAAGAAGTGACGCCACTCTTCAAACGCCAGTTTAATCGCCAACAGTTCCCTATTTCCAATATCATAGTTCTTTTCTGCTGCAGATAATTTTTTGGAAAAGAAAGCGCAAGGACGCCATTTGCCAGGAGACGGACCCTGAGACAATACAGCCCCCACTCCCACCTCCGACTCATCAACTTCAACAATAAAAGGCTGGGAGACATCAGGTTGAATTAGGACAGGTGCCGAGGTAAATCTCTCTTTTAGAGAGGAAAATGCAATTTTAGCGGCGTCAGACCATTTAGAAAAATCAGTCCCCTTCCTAGTCATGTCAGTAAGGGGTTTAACGATCACTGAATAATTTTTAATAAACTTTCTGTAGAAATTTGCGAAACCCAAAAACCGTTGTAGAGCTTTAAGGTTCTCAGGAAGATCCCAATCTAAAATTGCCTGGACCTTCCCAGGATCCATACGGAAACCTGAAGCAGATAATAGATATCCCAGGAATTGTATTTCCTGAACGGCGAAGACACATTTTTCAATTTTCGCATATAATTTATTCGTCCGTAGGACCTGCAGTACTTGCCTGACATGTACTTCATGTGTTTTCAGATCAGCCGAATAAATTAAGATATCATCTAGGTATATGACTACAAACCTGCCGATGAGATGACTAAAAATATCATTAACGAAATGTTGGAAGACAGCAGGGGCATTGGTCAGACCGAAAGGCATGACTAAATTTTCGTAATGCCCCTCAGGGGTGTTAAAAGCTGTCTTCCACTCATCCCCTTCCTTGATACGAATCAGATTGTAGGCCCCCCTAAGATCAAGTTTGGAGAACCACCTAGCACCCGCAATCTGATTAAAAAGGTCAGGAATGAGAGGAAGAGGGTATGGGTCTCGGACGGTTATCCGGTTTAGCTCACGGAAATCTAGGCAAGGACGCAGGCCCCCATCTTTCTTTTTAACAAAGAAAAACCCTGCAGCCACGGGTGAAGAAGAGGGTCTGATGTGTCCCTTGGCCAGACTCTCGGAGATATAATCTTTCATGGCTTGTCTCTCGGGACCCGAAAGATTATACAACCTGGACTTGGGTAATTTTGCACCGGGAATCAGGTTAACCGGGCAATCATAAGGACGATGAGGTGGTAGCTTCTGACAACCCTTTTCAGAAAAAACGTCCTCAAAGTCCGAAATAAATGTAGGTAGGGAAGCTATGGAGGCGATTAAGCAATTGTTATTTAAGCAATTCTCTCTGCAATGCTCACTCCACTCCAATATCTCCCTGGCCTGCCAATCCACCACTGGATTGTGCGCTACCAACCAGGGAAGACCCAATACCACAGGAGAGGGAAGGCCCTCCAGAACGTAACATAAAAGACGCTCCTTATGGTGGTCCCCTACCCGAAGATGTAAGTTATGGACAACGTGAGTGAGGTTTCTCTGAGACAGAGGAGCAGAGTCAATAGCGAATATGGGAATGGGTCTCTGCAGCGTACAGAGAGACAAACCCATAGTGCGGGCAAAATGGGCATCTATCAAATTTACCCCTGCACCACTGTCTAGAAAAAAAGAAATAGACTCCGTCTTAACACCAAAAACAATAACCGCTGGCAACACAAATTGAGATGTTCGTATGGAGGAAACGTATACCCCCGGCTGACATCCTCCGCACAGCCTGGGGTTAGTAGTTTTCCGACGGTCTTTTGTTTTTGGGAAAAGGAGGGACAGACATTAATGAAATGACCCTTCCCCCCACAGAAAAAACAAGCCCCCCACCTACGGCGAACCTCAGGCGGACGGACCTGACGAGAAGTTCCTCCTAGCTGCATAGGCTCATCCAAGTCAGTACAGACTAACTGCTGCTTGGGAGAGGTTACCGATTGCTCAGGAATTTTCGATCTCTCCCTAAGACGTCTATCTATCCTGATAGAGAGGGACATAACAGCATCAAGGGAAAGGGGGGTCTCATACAGCGCCAGCGCATCCTTAACCCTTTCAGATAACCCAGAGCAGAACTGACTCCTGAGAGCCGGGTCGTTCCACTGAGTATCCGTAGCCCACCTGCAGAACTCTGAGCAATATTCCTCTGCTGGCCGATCTCCCTGTAGGAGTCTCCGTAACTTCGACTCAGCCAGGGCGACACGGTCAGGGTCATCATATATGAGACCCAAAGCCCCAAAAAATCCCTCCACTGACCGGAGAGCCTGGGAACCAGGGGGTAACGAGAACGCCCAGGATTGCGGGTCCCCCTGAAGCAGGGAAATAACAATCCCCACCCGCTGTTCTTCATTACCTGAGGAGTAAGGGCGCAGCTTAAAATATAATTTGCAGGCCTCACGGAACAACACAAATTTGTCCCTTCCCCCAGAGAATCTGTCAGGAAGAACAACCTTGGGTTCTGTAACAACCTGGTTACCCATAGCAACCGCTGGGCTTACGGTCTGCTGCATTTGCTGCTGCTGTTGGAGGACAGACGCCTTCAATCCTGCCACCTCCAAAGACAGGCCTTGAAGCTGTTTTGCCAAAGCAGCAATAGGATCCATATTGGATTCTAAGTAGAGAAAAAAAAAAATTTATATATATATATATATATTTTTTTTTATCCTCAAAAAAAATAAGGGCCAGTTATAATATCACGATCGGCGTAACTGTCACATACGTGACACGGAGGGAGGAAAAGAGGGAGGCCCTGCCCTAGTGAGAGGGAAGGTGGTGACCCCTGACTCACCTTGCGACTGGCGCCTGGCTGCCCTGTCGTCCCTAGACGGGTTCCTCACCCGTACGCCGATCACGTGCCTAAAACCCTGGCTTTCCCTAGGATGAGCCCTAGATAGTGAACAGGGCGGTGGGAACACTAGTCCGCACCACTAGCTCTAAAGGAAAACACCAAGGGGAGGACAGACAATACAAACTAAACATATAATCCCAGGAGGGCAACAACAGGAGACAACAAAAGCCCAACAGGGATCCGGAGGGTAGCACTCTGGAACAACAACCAGATTCTCAGCTCCAGTGGGTCAGCATAGATGTTCAGGCAGGAAGCTCTATAACTGGCAACAAGAGAAGTGTGAGAGGAGAATATAAGGAGTTTGGGAGTGGCAGACAAGAAACAGCTGAGGAGGAGAAGCTACGGATCCCTGAGTGAGACAAAAAGGATAGCAAGGCAAACACAGAAAACAAACACTAAGAAACACCGTGATCTTTAGACATAGAGCGCGCAGCCACCCGCTGCGACTTCCTGACCCCGGGTATAACGGAGTCAGACGTGGCTCTTGACACCCTCGTGACAGACATTGATGTTCTTCATTCGAGCCCCATTGTGGCTCATTTGTAAAAGATGAAGGATTGAGTCTATTTTCCTCTAATTCCTGAAAAAATTACCAATTTTTTGGCCCAGAATATTTTAAATGCTCATGTCTCAATAGCCATAGGCTATATTAATTCTGTTTATAGTCTATTGTCTAAAATGTAGCCTTTATTTTTCACTTAAAAAATACTAAGAAATAAAAATATTTGTGTTAATGTTTCAAAAAAGCCTAAATGTGACATTAAAATATCCAAAGCTCATATGTGTTTTTGTTTTTATTGTATTTTTTTATATTTTGCTGAATGTTTGATATAGTAGTTTATATATTCTGTGTATGTACACTGTAGGTATATCCATTTTTCTACAGATTTTTAAACTGTTATGTATTTGAATTATACAATAAAAGAGATATCCTAGTTTTACTAGTAAATCTCCTGGAAGCTCTATTAACTTTGTTTCTTTTTCAGAACACTTTGTCTATCGATAGGTTGTTCTCCTTTTGCAACATTATTGTCTGTTGTAAATAGGTCAATCGTCCACTCTTAGGGTACTTTCACACTAGCGTTTTTCTTTTCAGGCACTGAGTTCCGTCAAAAGGGCTCAATGCAGGAAAATAACTGATCAGGTATATCCCCATGCATTCTGAATGGAGAGTAATCCGTTCAGGATGCATCAGGATGTCTTCAGTTCAGTCATTTTGACTGATCAGGCAAAAGATATAACCGCAGCATGCTACTGTTTTATCTCCGGCCAAAAAAACTGAAGACTTGCCTGAATAATTTTTTTTCCCATAGGAATGTATTAGTGTCGGATCTGGCATTCAAAATACCGGAATGCCAGACCTGTCCTTCCGGTCTGCGCATGCGCAAACCGAAAAAAAGGCAAAAATAAATAAATGCCGGATCCGTTTTGCCGGATGACACCGGAAAGACGAATCCGGCATTTCAAAGCATTTTTCTGACTTATCAGGCATTTTTAAGACTGATCAGGATCCTGATCAGTCCTACAAATGCCATCAGTTGACATACGTTTTGCCGGATCCGGCAGGCAGTTCCGGCAAGTGTGAAAGTAGCCTTAGTAGTATTCATTTTACTAGAGATATCAATTTACTGGAGATTTCTCTATATACCCTATCTCAAAACATCTATATTCTACATTTAATCATCTGCTCTAATTCCTCAAGGGAGCGCCTGCAGAATGCTTTCTTTTATAACACATACATTCTTTGTGATTTAAAAACATCTAACTAGAGGCTCCCCTGACATGTTTCGCCACATGTGTGGCGTCTTCAGGGGTTAGGAGCATCTAAACCGAGTGCTCCAATTTTCATGTCTTTTTATGTTTCAGCATATGTTTTCGGACTTTTTCACTTTTCCTTTTCTCCTTATACACATGTCTTAGAACTTAGGCTTATTATTCCTTTGTAAGGTACATTGCGCATGCTTCTTATCTTTGTCCATTCTTCTTATCAATTTAATGTGCATGTCTTTGGACTCTTTTATCATTCCATCCCCACATTTGTTTGGGACATTCATTTTATCAGATATATATGAAATGATATTTTTAATTTATTATTAATTCATGACTGGAAAGAGTATAAAAATTGAATCATGAGGTAATTTTAGGATTTTTTTATATATATTTATTCAATGAATAATTCCTCAAAAATTTCTCTATTAGTTACAGTAATTCCTCAACTTCTAAATTATCTTCTATGTTATATATATATATACAGTTGCAAGAAAAAGTATGTGAACCCTTTGGAATGATATGGATTTCTGCACAAATTGGTCATAAAATGTGATCTGATCTTCATCTAAGTCACAACAATAGACAATCACAGTCTGGCTAAACTAATAACACACAAATAACTAAATGTTACCATGTTTGTTTTTATAACACACCAAGTAAACATTCACAATGCAGGTGGAAAAAGTATGTGAACCCTTGAATTTAATAACTGGTTGAACCTCCTTTGGCAGCAATAACTTCAACCAAATGTTTCCTGTAGTTGCAGATCAGACGTACACAACGGTCAGGAGTAATTCTTGACCATTTCTCTTTACAGAAATGTTTCAGTTCAGCAATATTCTTGGGATGTCAGGTGTGAATCGCTTTCTTGAGGTCATGCCACAGCATCTCAATCGGGTTGAGGTCAGGACTCTGACTGGGCCACTCTATAAGGCGTATTTTCTTCTGTTTAAGCCATTCTGTTGTTGATTTACTTCTATGCTTTGGGTCGTTGTCCTGTTGCAACACCCATCTTCTGTTGAGCTTCAGCTGGTGGACAGATTGCCTGAAGTTCTCCTGCAAAATGTCTTGATAAACTTGGGAATTCATTTTTCCTTCGATGATACCAATCCGTCCAGGCCCTGATGCAGCAAAGCAGCCCCGAACCATGATGCCCCCACCACTATACTTCACAGTTGGGATGAGGTTTTGATGTTGGTGTGCTGTGCCTCTTTTTCTCCACACATTGTGTTGTGTGTTTCTTCCAAACAACTCAATTTTGGTTTCATCTGTCTACAGAATATTTTGCCAATACTTCTGTGGAACATCCAGGTACTCTTGTGCAAACTGTAAACGTGCAGCAATGTTTTTTTTTGGACAGCAGTGGCTTCCTCTGTGGTATCCTCCCATGAAATCCATTCTCGTTTAGTGTTTTACATATCGTAGATTCGATAACAGGGATGTAAGTCTTTAGCTGACACTCTAGGATTCTTCTTCTCCTCATTGAGCAGTCTGTGCTGTGCTCTTGCTGTCATCTTTACAGGACGGCCACTCCTAGGGAGAGTAGCAGCAGTGCTGAACTTTCTCCATTTATAGACAATTTGTCTTACCGTGGACTGATGAACAGCAAGACTTTTGGAGATACTTTTATAACCCTTTCCAGCTTTATGCAAGTCAACAATTCTTAATCGTAGGTCTTCTGAGAACTCTTTTGTGCGAGGCATCATTCACATCAGGCAATGCTTCCTGTGAAAAGCAAACCCAGAAATGGTGTGTTTTTTATAGGGCAGGGCAGCTGTAACCAACACCTCCAATCTCATCTTATTGATTGGACTCCAGTTGGCTGACACCTCACTCCAATTAGCTCTTGGAGATGAAATTTGTCTAGGGGTTTACATACTTTTTCCACCTGCACTGTGAATGTTTACATGGTGTATTCAATAAAAACATGGTAACATTTAATTCTTTATGTGTTATTAGTATAAGCAGACTGTGGTTGCCTATTGTTGTGACTTAGATGAAGATCAGATCACATTTTATGACCAATTTGTGCAGAAATCCATATCATTCCAAAGGGTTCATATACTTTTTATTGCAACTGTATATATATACAGTGCCTTGCAAAAGTATTCACTCCCTTGACTTTTTCATATTTTGTTGCCTCACAACTTAAAATTAACATGGATTGTTTGAGGATTTGCATCATTTAATTTACAGAACATGCCAGCAACTTTGAAGATTTTTTTATATTTTTATTGTGAAGCAAACAACAAATAGGAAAAAATAACAGAAAAAGTCAATGTGCATAACTGTTCAATACATTGTAGAGCCATCTTTTGCGGCAATCACAGCTCCAACTCGCTTTGGATATGTCTCTATGAGCTTGCCACATCTTAGCACTGGGATTTATGCCCATTCCTCCTTGCAAAACTGCTCCAGCTCCTTCAAGTTGGATGGTTTGCGCTTGTAAACAGAAATCTTTCAGTCTGACTACTGATTTTCTATTGGATTGAGATCTGGCCTTTGACTAGGCCATTCCAACACATTTACATGCTTCCCCTTAAACCACTCGTGTTGCTTTAGCAGTGTGTTTGGGGTCATTGTTCTGCTGGAAGGTGAACCGCTGTCCTAGCCTGAAATCATGCACAGAGTGGTACAGGTTTTGCTCAAGAATATACCTGTATTTAGCACCATCCATCTTTGCTTCAACTATGACCAGTTTCCCAGTCCTGGCTGCTTAAAAACATCCCCACAGCATGATGCTGCCACCCCCATGTTTCACTGTGGGGTGGTGTTCTTTGGGTGATGTGATATGTTGGTTTTTCGCCAGACATAGCGTTTTCTTTGATGGCCGAAAAGTTCAATTTTAGTCTCATCAGACCAGAGCACCTTCCGCCATACATTTTGGGAGTCTCCTACATGCCTTTTTGCAAACTCACAACATGCCTTTTTGTTTTTAGCTGAAAGTAATGGCTTTCTTCTGGCTACTCTGCCATAAAACCCAACTCTATGGAGCGTACGGCTTATTGTTGTCCTATGTACAGATACTCCAGTATCTGCTGTGGAACTCTGCAGCTCCTCCAGGCTTACCTAAGGTCTCTGTGCTGCCTCTCTGATTAATGCCCTCCTTGCCCGGTCCGTGAGTTTTGGTGGGTGGCCGTCTCTTGGCAGGTTTGCTGTTGTGCTATGTTCTTTTCATTTGGTTATAATAGATTTGATGGTGCTCCTGGGGAACATCATAGATTTGGATATTTTTTATAACCTAACCCTGACTTGAACTTCTTGAACAACATTCAACCCTGACTTGAACAACATTGTCCCTTACTTGTTTGGAGACTTCCTTGGTCTTCATGACAGTGTGACACTTAGATTGCACACAGGTGGACATCATTTCACTAATTATGTGACTTCTGAAGGTAATTGGTTGCACCAGAGCTTTTTATGGGCTTCCTAACAAAAGGGGCGAATACATGCGCACATGCCAATTTTCTGTTTTCTATTTCTAAACAATGGTTTTCTTTATATATTTTTCTCATTTCACTTCATCAACTTAGACTATTGTGTTCTGATCCATCACATAAAATTCAGATTAACAAAACATTGAACTTAAGGCTGTAATGTAACAAAACACGTTTTTTATATATGTAGGTTTTTAGGCTTTGCTTATTTTAGACTTTAAGGAATCTCCAATTTATGATGATGAATTATTGAAATCTCCCTGATTATTCTATGAAGGCTGAATAGGAATAGCCCTCATTCAGTCCTATAGGGCTCATTGTGTTCAATTTATAGATCCAGGTGGCTTCATTTTGCAACAATCTTTTGTCTATGTCTTCCCTCTTGGGCCTAGATATGTCTTCTCAATTGCACAGAATTTTAAAGCGTGGAAATTATTTTTATGATAATATTTAATGTGTCTCGCTATTGATGTGTCTTTTTTTGTTTCAATAGCACTAAGATGGCATGATATTCTTCTTCTTAGTTCTTGCATGGTTTTTCCCACATACAGTTTGGGGCAACTACATATTGCTATATAAATTACCTGAGTTCTGCAAGTGATTAGTTGTTTTATCTCACAGCTTTTTCCATCCTTGGGATTCACAAAGAACTTGGTCTTTAAAATAAATTTACAGAAGGAACAATCCCCACAGGGCATTGATCCTCTTGCAGATTCCTTCTGTTTCTGTATAGAAGTTGTTTTTCTGAAAAATGAATGTAAACCAATAGGTCCCTAAAATATGGACCTCTACGATAAGTTATGCTCAGACCTGTGCCGAGAACTGTTCTTTTTTTTTTAAACAAAATTTTATTTCGGGAAAAGACATGCATGGTTCATGACAACATATCTTGTAGTTTACAAATCATATCAATAAAAGATATTCTTACATGAAAAACACGTTAATGACTTTTGCACCATTCATTGGAAAGTAAATGATCCATACAATATGTTCCCCATTTTTTTCCCCCTCTGTATCCAAAAACCTCCCTCCCCCCCCTTCTTCCCTAGCCCCCTAACAGAGATCTGTTCTTAATTCCCTATCAGATTGTAAAATGTGCCAGTGTCTTTTTAGTATACTGTACATTTCTTATGTATACCCATCAAAGGTCCTAATGCACTTGATTTTTGTTTCTTTTTTCTTTCCTTTAGATTCCAGAAGATCCTCACGTTTCATTACTTTGGCTCTATTATAGGTCTTTTTTAAGGGATGACTAAGATAGCCACATTCTTGGAACCTAGATAATAGTTCTCTACGCTCTAAAGTAAATGATTCCTCCAATTTCGACGTGCTCTCAAATATTGTCCTGTTGGTATTCATCTTTTTAGAGGAGGGGGATGCCAACTTGACTAATGAAGGTAACTATTTGTTGATGTTGATTTCCTATATCTATCGATACTTAATTTCCCATCTTTCAATCAGATTTTCAGATCTAAAAGAGAGATTTCATTTTTCTGTATCTCATATGTGTATTTCATACTGATTTTATTGTTGTTCAAAACTTGATCGAATTCTTGGAATAATGTGCAGTTTCCTTACCACAGGAACTCATCCTGTGGTAAGGAAACTGCTCATTATTCCAGGAATTCGATCATATACCTGCCACATATTATATTGGGGCAGGTATATAGACTCCTATATACCTGTCCCAATATAATATGTGGCAGGTATATGACGATATTTCCTCCGTGAGAACAATGTGATTTTCTCACCACCCTAACAAAAAGATTTTCATAAGTCGGTGCACAAACCGCCACCCTTTAATTCGCAAAAATATTTGACCGCTTTTAATCCCAACTCATGCTGTATATTACTGTACAAGGATTTATTGTCCAGGCTTGCTAGAAGTATGTTCTGGGAAAATGTCATGTCATTGATTTTTAGTAATAGATCTTTAGTATCTTTTATATACAAGGATAAAGAGGTGACAAAAGGTCTTATAACTTGATCTACATAACTTTGTATCCCCTGCGTTAAACTCTCATTTCCAGATACGATTGGTCTCCCTGGTATCTGTGTTTTCTTTTTATGTACCTTAGGGAGAGCATAAAAAGTCGGTATCTGTGGGTTCTTATGAAAAAGATATTGATATTCATCTTTGCTAGATTATCTCTTTTAGCATTTGTCTATAGCTGTTTTAGTTCTTATAAGTATCTTTCATTGGCATTACCTGAGAGTAATTGATATGTTCAATAATCTCAAGACCATATCAACATAATCCTGTCTATCTTGTATGACAATATTCCCACCTTTATCACTAGGTTTCATCACAATCGCATAATTTTTTCTCAGCTTTTCCAGGGCCTCCCTTTCTGATATATCTAAATTAGATCTTATTCTGCCTTTCTGTAATTTCATTGTTTGTATATCTTGTGTGACCAAGTTTCCAAATGTGTCAATCCCTTTATATTGTGAAAAAGGAGGGGTCATTTTTGATTTGGCTTTTAAATTTGTGAATGGTGGATCTATCTTTGTTTCTAGGCCTTCATTTTCCCTCACTAGGCTTTCCAAAGTCTCCATACATTTAGTCTCCTTTTCGTGCAAATAAATTAACATTCT
The DNA here is from genome assembly GCF_014858855.1 of Bufo gargarizans. Taxonomy (NCBI): domain Eukaryota; kingdom Metazoa; phylum Chordata; class Amphibia; order Anura; family Bufonidae; genus Bufo; species Bufo gargarizans. The sequence continues at coordinate 217,920,192 of NC_058084.1, forward strand.
TAATCCATGTAAATTTATCGGTGAGAACGTGATAATAGTGACTTTTCTCCTTCCAGTAATTACATGGATTAAGGATGTTAATTTATTTGCAAGAAAATTGGCACTTCACAAAACACACCTACAGTCTGAACATGATTATAGAAGCATGTACGAGAAGGAGAATAAATGCACTGAGACTTTGGAAAGCCTGGTGAGGGAAAATGAAGGCCTAGAAACAAAGATAGATCCACCTTTCACAAATTTAAAACCCACCGGTACCGACTTTTTATGCCCTCCCAAGGTTACATAAAAAGAAAACCAATACCAGGAAAACCAATTGTATCTGGAAATGAGAGTTTAACGCTGGGGATAAGCAATTATGTACATCAAGTTATAAGACCTTTTGTCACCTCTTTACCCTTGTATATAAAAGATACTAAAGATCTATTACTAAAAATCAATGACATGACCTTTTCGCAGGACATACTTCTAGCAAGTCTGGACGTTGAATCATTGTACAGTAATATACAGAACGAGTTGGGATTAAAAGCGGTCAAATATTTTTTTGACACAAAAAGCATCACTTTTCACCAATACAATTTTTTGTGTTATCACTGTTGAAGTTTATTTTAGAGCACAATTATTTCACATTTCAAGAAAAGTTTTATAAACAAATTAAACAAGTTTTGAACAATAATAAAATCAGTATGAAATACACATATAACATACAGAAAAATGAAATCTCTATTTTAGATCTGAAAATCTCATTGAAAGATGGGAAATTAAGTACCGATATATACAGGAAATCAACATCAACAAATAGTTACCTTCATTGGTCAAGTGGCATCCCCCTCCTCTAAAAAGAGGAATATCAACAGGACAATATTTGAGAGCACATCGAAATTGCTCAAACGAGGAATCATTTATTTTAGAGCAGGCATCCTCAAACTGCGGCCCCCCAGCTGTTGCAAAACTACAACTCCCAGCATGCCTGAACAGCCTACAGGTATCAGCCTACAGCAGGGCATTGTGGGAGTTGTAGTTTTACAACAGCTGGAGGGCCGCAGTTTGAGAATGCCTGCTTTAGAGAGTATTATCTAGGTTCCGAGAATGTTGCTATCCTAGTCATCCCTTAAAAAAGGCCTATAATAGAGCCAAAGCAATGAAACGTGAGGATCTTCTGGAATCTAAAGGAAAGAAAAAAGAAACAAAAATCAGGGTCATTGGGACCTTTGATGGGTATACAAAAGAAATGTACAGTATACTAAAAAGACACTGGCACATTTTACAATCCGATAGGGAATTAAGAACAGTTCTAGGCACAGGTCCGAGTAAACCTATCGTAGAGGTCCAAATTTTATGGACCTATTGGTACATAGTCATTTTTCAGAAAAACAACATCTATACAAAACAGAAGGAATCTGAAGAGAATCAATGCCCTGTTGGGATTGTTCCTTCTGTATGTTTATTTTAACCCCTTAAGGACGCAGGGCTTACCGGTACGCCCTATTTCCCGAGTCCTTACTTTAAATCGGGATTCCGGCATCCTGTCACAACGACAGGGGGGGTCATGTGACCCCCCATGTCAGCGATCGCAGCAAACCGCAGGTCAATTCAGACCTGCGGTTTGCTGCGCTTTTTGCTGTTTCTGATCCCTGCGGTCCCTGACCGCGGGGATCAGAAACTTTTGAGTGCCTAAAATAGAGATTTTTCACCCCCCCTTGCACGATTTTATGCCGGCGGGTGGTGCGGGGGGGTGTCGCAGGCGGTGGGGGCTTTGCGGGAGGCGGGATCACGATCCCCCGCCCGCCTCCCCTTGAAAATTCGTTGGCTTCTAGTGGGTATACCAGGGTGTCAGCACATTGCTGACACCCTGGTATAAACGGCTGACATCTGCGCAGATGTCAGCCGTTTAACCCTTTCCATACCGCGGTCCGTACGGACCGCTGTATGGAAAAGGTTAATTGTCATCGGTCAGGGAGCTCCCTCCCTCTCTATCGGGGGGCTGCTGTGCCTTTGCAGCCCCCCGATGGAGAGGGAGAGAGCCCCCCGACAGCCCCCCTCAGCCCTGTGCTTACCCTTCCCCGTCTGCGAAGTTGTGGCAGACGGGGAAGGTTCCCATGGCAACAGGACGCCTGCTCAGGCGTCCTGCTGTCCATGGTGCTGAACAGATCTATGCTAAAAGCATAGATCTGTTCAGTGTAAGTAAAATACAGTACCGAACCCTATATAGGGTTCTGTACTGTATTATGCAGACATCAGACCCACTGGATCTTCAAGAACCAAGTGGGTCTGGGTCAAAAAAATGTAAAAAAAGTGAAAAAAGTTAAGATAAAAAAAACATTTATCACTGAATAAAAATAAATAAAAATACACTACACATATTAGGTATCGCCGCGTCCGTAACGACCTGATCTATAAAACGGTCATGTTACTTTCCCTGCACGGTGAACGCCATAAAAAAAAAAAAAAAAACTATGAGAAAATGTAAATTTTGCCCACCTTACTTCCCAAAAAAGGTAATAAAAGTGATCAAAAAAGTCGCATGTATGCCAAAATAGTACCAATCAAACCGTCATCTCATCCCGCATAAAATATATGAGACCCTCCCAAAAACTGCAAAAACTATGGCTCTTAGACTTTGGAAACACAAACATTATTTTTTTTGTTTCAAAAATGAAATAATTGTGTAAAACTTACATAAATAAAAATAAAGTATACATATTAGGTATCGCCGCGTCCATATCGACCGGCTCTATAAAAATATCACATGACCTAACCCCTCAGGTGACCATCGTAAAAAATAAAAACGGTGTAAAAAAAGCAATTTTTTGTCATCTTACGTCACAAAAAGTGTAATAGCAAACGATCAAAAAGTCATATGCACCCCAAAATAGTGCCAATCAAACCGTCATCTCATCTCGCAAAAAATGAGACCCTACTCAAGATAATCGCCCAAAAAAACTATGGCTCTTAGACTATGGAGACACTAACACATTTTTTGGGTTTTAAAAATGTATAAAAAGTTATTGTATAAAACTTACATAAATAAAAAAAATTGTATACATATTAGGTATCGCCGCGTGACAAACTGCTCTATAAAATTACCACATGATCTAACCTGTCAGATAAATGTTGTAAATAACAAAAAAAGTTCCAAAAAAGCTATTTCTTGTTACCTTGCCACACTAAAAGTGTAATATAAAGCAACCAAAAATCATATGTACCCTAAACTAGTACCAACAAAGCTGCCATCCTATTCCGTACTTTCTAAAATGGGGTAACTTTTTTGGAGTTTCTACTCTAGGTTTGCAACAGGGGGGCTTCAAATGGGACATGGTGTCAAAAAAAACAGTCCAGCAAAATCTGCCTTCCAAAAACCGTATGGCATTCCTTTCCTTCGGCGCCCTGCCGTGTGCCCGTACAGCAGTTTACGACCACATATGGGGACATTTATGGACCTATTGGTACATAGTCATTTTTCAGAAAAACAACATCTATACAAAACAGAAGGAATCTGAACTCTTGTGCAACACCTAAAGGGTTAACGAAGTTTGTAAAATCAGTTTTGAATACCTTGAGGGGTGTAGTTTATAGAATGGGGACATTTTTGGGCGGTTTCTATTATGTAAGCCTCGCAAAGTGACTTCAGACCTGTAGTGGTCCCTAAAAATTGGGTTTTTGTAAATTTCTGAAATATTTCAAGATTTGCTTCTAAACTTCTAAGCCTTGTAACCCAAAAAATAAAATATCATTACCAAAATAATTCAAACACGAAGTAGACATATGGGGAATGTTAAGTCATCACAATTTTTGGGGGTATTACTATGTATTACAGAAGTAGAGAAACTGAAACTTTGAAATTTGCTAATTTTTCCAAATCTTTGGTAAATTAGGTATTTTATTATGCAAATTTTTTTATTTTTTTTACTTCATTTTACCAGTGTCATGAAGTACAATATGTGATGGAAAAACAATCTCAGAATGGCCTGGATAAGTCAAAGTGTTTTAAAGTTATCAGCACTTAAAGTGACACTGGTCGGATTTGCAAAAAATGGCCAAGTCCTTAAGGTGAAATAGGGCTGAGTCCTTAAGGGGTTAAAGACTAAGTCCTTTGTGAATCCCAGGGATAGAAAGAGCTATGAGATAAAACAACTAATCACTTGCAGAACTCAGGGGGTAATCTACAGACGTGGACAAAATTGTTGGTACCCTTTGGTCAATGAAAGAAAAAGTCACAATGGTCACAGAAATAACTTTAATCTGACAAAAGTAATAATAAATTAAAATTCTATAAATGTTAACCAATGAAAGTCAGACATTGTTTTTCAACCATGCTTCAACAGAATTATGTAAAAAAATAAACTCATGAAACAGGCATGGACAAAAATGATGGTACCCCTAACTTAATATTTTGTTGCGCAACCTTTTGAGGCAATCACTGCAATCAAACGCTTCCTGTAACTGTCAATGAGACATCTGCACCTCTCAGCAGGTATTTTGGCCCACTCCTCATGAGCAAACTGCTCCAGTTGTGTCCGGTTTGAAGGGTGCCTTTTCCAGACTGCATGTTTCAGCTCCTTCCAAAGATGCTCAATAGGATTGAGGTCAGGGCTCATAGAAGGCCACTTTAGAATAGTCCAATTTTTTCCTCTTAGCCATTCTTGGGTGTTTTTAGCGGTGTGTTTTGGGTCATTGTCCTGTTGCAAGACCCATGACCTGCGACTGAGACCAAGCTTTCTGACACTGGCTAGTACATTTCTCTCTAGAATTCCTTGATAGTCTTGAGATTTCATTGTACCCTGCACAGATTCAAGACACCCTGTGCCAGACGCAGCAAAGCAGCCCCAGAACATAACAGAGCCTCCTCCATGTTTCACAGTAGGGACAGTGTTCTTTTCTTGATATGCTTCATTTTTTCGTCTGTGAACATACAGCTGATGTGCCTTGGCAAAAACTTCGATTTTTGTCTCATCTGTCCACAGGACATTCTCCCAGAAGCTTTGTGGCTTGTCAACATGTAGTTTGGCATATTCCAGTCTTGCTTTTTTATGATTCGTTTTCAACAATGGTGTCCTCCTTGGTCGTCTCCCATGTAGTCCACTTTGGCTCAAACAACGACGGATGGTGCGATCTGACACTGATGTTCCTTGAGCATGAAGTTCACCTTGAATCTCTTTAGAAGTCTTTCTAGGCTCTTTTGTTACCATTCGGATTATCCGTCTCTTAGATTTGTCATCAATTTTCCTCCTGCGGCCACGTCCAGGGAGGTTGGCTACAGTCCCATGGATCTTAAACTTATGAATAATATGTGCAACTGTACTCACAGGAACATCTAGTTGCTTGGAGATGGTCTTATAGCCTTTACCTTTAACATGCTTGTCTATAATTTTCTTTCTGATCTCTTGAGACAGCTCTTTCCTTTGCTTCCTCTGGTCCATGTCGAGTGTGGTACACACCATATCACCAAACAACACAGTGATTACCTGGAGCCATATATATAGGCCCAATGGCTGATTACAAGGTTGTAGACACCTGTGATGCTAATTAGTGGACACACCTTGAATTAACATGTCCCTTTGGTCACATTATGTTCTGTGTTTTCTAGGGGTACCATCATTTTTGTCCATGCCTGTTTCATGAGTTTATTTTTTTACATAATTCTGTTGAAGCATGGTTGAAAAACAATGTCTGACTTTCATTGGTTAACATTTATAGAATTTTAATTTATTATTACTTTTGTCAGATTAAAGTTATTTCTGTGACCATTGTGACTTTTTCTTTCATTGACCAAAGGGTACCAACAATTTTGTCCACGTCTGTATATAGCAAGGTGTAGTTGCCCCAAACTGTATGTGGGCAAAGCCGCACAAGAACTAAGAAGAAGAATATCAGGCCATCTTAGTGCAGATATACAGACACATTAAATGTTATCATGAAAATAATTTCCACGCTTTAAAATTCTGTGGAATTGAGAAGACATATCTAGGCCCAAGAGGGGGAAACTTGGACAAAAGACTGTTGCAAAATGAACACAATGAGCCCTATAGGACTGAATGAGGGCTGTTCCTATTCAGCCTTCATAGAATAATCAGGGAGATTTCAATAATTTATCATCATAAATTGGAGATTCCTAATAGGCTAAAATAAGCAATGCCTAAAAACATATAAAAAGAGAAACAAACATTGTAGGATTACATAAAAATAGAAGAAAAAAATATAAAAAATAGGAAAGAATTTGGAAATCATTGATAGGAGGAGATATATATATATATATATATCATAGAAGATATATAACAGAAGACATGTGTATTAGGAGGAGAGGAAAAGTGACAAAATCCGAAAACATGCGCTGAAACATAAAAAGGATCCCGATACACTTCAAAGTCCCCACACAAGAGCAAGGTGAGGGAACCGATTGGTTGAGTATATGAAAGCCAGCGCTCCAAATAAGAACAGAGACAGGGCCTATGTAAGGCTCTGCTTAATTATCGGTCGACATACCGAGCACTCCTTTAATAGCTCATAGAGAAGGAGGAGGATTCACATCCCCCTTAAAAGACATGAAAATTGCAGCGCTCGGCTTAGATCCTCCTAACCCCTAAAGACGCCACACAAGTGGCGAAACATGTCGGGGGAGCCTCTAGTTAGATTTTTTTAAATCACAAAGAACGTATGTAGTATAAAAGAGACCGTTCTGCAGGTGCTCCCTTGAGGAATTAGAGCAGATGATTAAATGTAGAATAGTGGATGGTTTGAGATAGGATATATAGAGAAATCTCCAGTGAATTGATATCTCTAGCAAAATAAATGCTACTAAGAGGGGACGATTGACCTTTTTACAGCAGACAATAATGTTGCAAAAGGAGAACAACTAATTGATAGACAAAGTGTTCTGAAAAAGAAACAAAGTTAATAGAGCTTCCAGGAGATTTACTAATAAAATTAGGATATCCCTTTGAGTGTATAAGTCAAATACATAACAGTTAAAAAATCTGTAGAAAAATAATAGATGTGATGTGAAAAGAGGATATACCTAGTGTACAGTCGTGGCCAAAAGTTTTGAGAATTGCATAAATATTGGAAATTGGAAAAGCTGCTGCTTAAGTTTTTATAATAGCAATTTGCATATACTCCAGAATGTTATGAAGAGTGATCAGATGAATTGCATAGTCCTTCTTTGCCATGAAAATTAACTTAATCCCCAAAAAACTTTCCACTGCATTTCATTGCTGTCATTAAAGGACCTGCTGAGATCATTTCAGTAATCGTCTTGTTATCTCAGGTGAGAATGTTGACGAGCACAAGGCTGAAGATCATTATGTCAGGCTGATTGGGTTAAAATGGCAGACTTGACCTATTAAAAGGAGGGTGATGCTTGAAATCATTGTTCTTCCATTGTTAACCATGGTGACCTGCAAAGAAACACGTGCAGCCATCATTGCGTTGCATAAAAATGGCTTCACAGGCAAGGATATTGTGGCTACTAAGATTGCACCTCAATCAACAATTTATAGGATCATCAAGAACTTCAAGGAAAGAGGTTCAATTCTTGTTAAGAAGGCTTCAGGGCGTCCAAGAAAGTCCAGCAAGCGTCAGGATCGTCTCCTAAAGAGGATTCAGCTGCGGGATCGGAGTGCCACCAGTGCAGAGCTTTCTCAGGAATAGCAGCAGGCAAGTGTGAGCGCATCTGCACGCACAGTGAGGCGAAGACTTTTGGAAGGTGGCCTGGTGTCAAGAAGGGCAGACAAGAAGCCACTTCTCTCCAAAAGAAACACCAGGGACAGATTGATCTTCTGCAGAAAATATGGTGAATGGACTGCTGAGGACTGGGGCAAAGTCATATTCTCCGATGAAGCCTCTTTCCGATTGTTTGGGGCATCAGGAAAAAGGCTTGTCCGGAGAAGAAAAGGTGAGCGCTACCATCAGTCCTGTGTCATGCCAACAGTAAAGCATCCTGAGACCATTCATGTGTGGGGTTGCTTCTCATCCAAGGGAGTGGGCTCACTCACAATTTTGCCCAAAAACACAGCCATGAATAAAGAATGGTACCAAAACACCCTCCAACAGCAACTTCTTCCAACAATCCAACAACAGTTTGGTGAAGAACAATGCATTTTCCAGCACGATGGAGCACCGTGCCATAAGGCAAAAGTGATAACTAAGTGGCTCGGGGACCAAAACGTTGACATTTTTGGTCCATGGCCTGGAAACTCCCCAGATCTTAATCCTATTGAGAACTTGTGGTCAATCCTCAAGAGGCGGGTGGACAAACAAAAACCCACTAATTCTGACAAACTCCAAGAAGTGATTATGAAAGAATTGGCCCAGAAGTTAATTAAGAGCATGCCCAGTCGAATTGCAGAGGTCCTGAAAAAGAAAGGCCAACACTGCAAATACTGACTATTTGCATAAATGTCATGTAATTGTCGATAAAAGCCTTTGAAACGTACGAAGTGCGTGTAATTATATTTCACTACATCACAGAAACAACTGAAACAAAGATCTAAAAGCAGTTTAGCAGCAAACTTTGTGAAAACTAATATTTGTGTCATTCTCAAAACTTTTGGCCACGACTGTACATACACAGAATATATATACCACTATCTCAAACATTCAGCAAAATATAAAATAAGGAAAAAATAAAATAAAAACAAAAACACATATGAGCTTTGGATATTTTAAAGTCACATTTAGGCTTTTTTGAAACATTAACACAAATATTTTTATTTATTAGTATTTTTAAAGTGAACAATAAAGGTAAAATTTTAGACAATAGGCCATAAACAGAATTAATATAGCCTATGGCTATTGAAACATGAGTATTTTCCTCTGAGACGCCCTCCCTCAGTCTTGCAAGGAAAGCTGTCAATTGCTGTAATATAATAAAAATGTAAAATTACATCTATAATTTTTGGTTTTACATGTTTGAAGATAATGATGGTCAAGGGGGTTTGAGTTTTAGGAAGAAACTAAAATATATCACTTTTAGTGAGCACAAGGTGTGGAAAGTGTTATGGAGGAATAGTGAGAGGTTGGTTTAACCCCTTCTACCACATGCCAGTGTTCGCCCTCCTGCCCAGGCCATTTTTTCCAAATCTGACATGTTTCACTTTATGTGATAACTTTGGAACACTTTTATTTATCCAAACCATTCTGAGACTATTTTCTTGTGACACATTGTGCTTCATAAATTTTAGTCAATATAATTCACCTTTATTTATGAAAAAATCCCAAATTTGCCAAAATCTTCAATTTCTCTGCTTTTAAAACAGAAAGTGATACCTCATAAAATATTTACTTAACATTCCCCATAAGTCTAATTTATGTTGGCATAATTTTGTAAATGTCATTTTAATTGTTTTAGGACGTTACAAGGCTTAGAATTTTTAGAAGCAATTCTTAAACTTTTTAAGAAAATCACACTTTTTAAAGACCAGTCCAGCTCTGAAGTCACTTTGTGGGGCTTACATAATAGAACCAACCCATAAATGACTCCTAAAACTATTCAAAACTGGTTTTAGAAATGTTGTTAACCCTTTAGTTATTCCACAGGAATTAGAGGTGAAATTTCATTTTTTTTTTTTAAGATTTTCTATTTTAATCAATTTTTTCCTGGAACACATCAAGGGTTAACAACAAAACAAATCTCAGTATTTATTAACCTGATTCTGCGGTTTACAGAAACACTCTATATGTGGTCGTATACCGTTGTTTGGGCACACAAAAAGGGACACAAGGCATTTTGCTGGAATGGTCTTTGGGCACCATGTTGCATTTGAAGAGGCCCTGAGGTAACAACAGTGAAAACCCCCCCAAAAGTGACCACATTTTGTAAACTACACCACCCAAGGAATTTTTAAGGGGTGTAGCGACAGCTCAGCAGCTGTACTCAACAGCTGTTTTATAGCATTTTTAATACTTGGGTGTGAAAATTAATTTTATTTAATTTTTTACAAGAAAATTGTACTTTAGGCCTAAACTTTATTTTCACCAAAGATAACAGGAGAATATTCCCCCTATACATACATTTAAAAAAAAAAATACTCACCTGTAATCCTCTCTTTGTTGTCGCCTATGGCCTGAGTTCCGGCATCCTGGTGCAGGCAGTCACACTGTGCCCTCCTGCACCACGTCATCACAGTCACCGCAAGACCAGGCGGAGGAGGTCATGTGAGGTCCCCCCTCAGCATACAATTTTACATGGCCCCCTCCATACAATCCTACACTGCCTCCCTCCATACAATCTAAGACACCTCCATCAAATCTTACACAGGAACCCCCTTAATTCACAGTCCCCCCTGTCCTCAGCACATCCACATTATACACATATACCTCTCCTGCACTGACAGATGCTGTTTTTTTACTCCCTCTCTGCGCTGACACTTCTGAGCAGCCATCCGTGACCCGACCTCCTACTCTGTTTACAGCCTAGAAATCTGACCCAAGTGACCTAGGAATGTCACGTGGTACTATGAGTTGCAGGCACCTACTGTGCATGTATGTTTAACCTTTACTCTACTTCTGCCCTTCTACTGCCTCATAGGTTTCTGACCTAATAGCCTGAAACCTATTAGGCTGAAATGCAGGGGGGACGAGAATCTACTCTGCTGCCTGGCGCCCCCTGCAGCTTGGCACCCGGGGCAACTGCCCCCCGCCCCCCTCATGCTATGCCACTGCCCACAGCATATATTTGTTGAGGGCCTCCCCCCCACCAACTATTTTGCAACCCTGTCCTTCTGTGCAAACCCCACTCCTGTAGCTAGTCAAGATCTCTCTCTTAGACCAGGCCCAGACAAATCGCACATCTTTGGGGAGATTTATCAAGACTCTGTGCTTCCGGAGGATGCACCTAGTTTATGATAAAGTACACGCCTCGTCATAAATTAGGCATGTTCTCCTGCAGTCCATACTCCTAAACAGAAATCTATGACAGTTCTTACCACAACCCCTTTAAGGAAAGTTGACCATGGCATCCGAGGGGTTGAATGTTTGTACATTGCCTCTGGGTGTCTGCTCTGTAAAATAGCAGATAGCCGGCAGCTACAGCACTTGCTCAGCTTCTGAGCGAGTGACATGTTTAAACCGCGGACTACTGCCGTTCATGTTTGGTAGAGGTCCTGAAGGAGTAAAAACACTTTAGATTGGGTTCTTCCTGCTTTTTATCACCAAAAAGCAGGGTGAAAAAACTGCTGAACTACAGCGACCAACAAAAGGCAGAAATTTACCCATCAAGAGTCTTAAAGTGGACTGGAGGCAGGACAGTAGGTAGTCAACGGTGTGGCCTGTGATGGCACTGCACACATGAAACATTCAACCAGGGCCAGACTGATACTGAAATGCAGCCATGGCACACAAATCCCACTAGCCCACAAAAAATATCATACCCCCTTCCCTCTACCAAATTACAAAATTACAGAGGTACACACTGCAGCAAATCATGCTGTTCTTAATCACATTGTAAGAGACAAGTGAACTCAAACTTTTTCAGTATGTCACAGGTGTACACTACCAATATACAATCAATAATAAATCTATAGTACCACACTGTAACATACCTGATACAATGCCCTGTACCCCAGATATAGATAATATCATGCACCATATCACCTGGAATCGCCCTTAAAAATATATAATTTATACATAGTCCCCCCTGCTTGAAATAATTTATGTATACTGTTCCAGACAATTAGTGCTGATCGCAAAAATTATAAGCGCAAATTTTTATCGTGAATATTGGCACTTTGAGAATTCGCGAATATCTAGAATATAGTGCTATATGTTCGTGATCGCGAATATTCTAGATTTTTCTCATCAGTACCCATGATCCCTTACTGCTTCTTTCTTGTGATTTTAGGAGTAGTGTTGATTGTGAATTTCCGTATAGCAAATTTTTATCGCAAATTTTCCGATTGCCGATTTTCACAATCAAGAAAATATTGACTGGAGATCACAAACTCTCGAGTTCTCGAATATATGATGAATATTCGCCCAAATATTCGTGAAATATTGCAAATTCGAATATTGCCCCTGCCGCTCATCACTGCAGACAATAAGAATCCCTCTCTTCAAAAAAATAATATTGCCCCAACCTGATACACACGTGTATATTTTATATATATATATATATATATATATACAGTATATAACAATTTATACAGCACTATACAGCAATATATAACAGTGTATAGCACTATACGGCAGTATATAACAGTGTAAAGGCACTATACGGCAGTATATAACAGTGTATAGCACTATACGGCAGTATATAACAGTGTATAGCACTATACGGCAGTATATAACAGTGTAAAGGTACTATACGTCAGTATATAACAGTGTATAGTACTATACGGCAGTATATAAATATATAGCAGTATACGACAGTATATAAAAGTGTGTAGCACTATACGGCAGTATTTTATAGTGTATAGCAGTATATGGCAGTATTTAACAGTATATAATACTACACAGCATTATATAACAATGTATAGCGCTATATGACAGTATATAAAAGTGTATAGCAGTATATAGCAGTATATAACAGCGTACAACAGTAAAAAGCAGTATATAAGAGTGTATGGCGCTTTACGGCAGTATAAAAAAGTGTATAGCACTATATGACAGTATATAACAGTGTAAAGCAGTACACAGTAGTATATAACAATGTATAACGCTATACTGCAGTTTATAACAATGTATAGCACTATACGGCAGTATATAGCACTATACAGCAGTATATAACAGTGTATAGCAGTATATGGCAGCATTTAACAGTGTATAGCAGTAAATAACAGTGTATAGCAGTATATGGCAGTATATAACAGTGTATAGCAAGAACTATATGCCAGTATATAACAGTATATAGCAGTATATGGCAGTATATAACAGTGTATAGAAGTATATAGCAGTGTATAGGAGTATATAGCAGTGTATAGCACTACACGGCAGTATATAATAGCGTATAGGTCTATACGGCAGTATATACCAGTGGATAGCCGTATACAGCAGTATATAACAGTGTATAGAAGTATATGGCAGTATTGTCACCGCCACTTCTGTGAGAAGATCTGTTAGATGTTCTTCTCTACCTGCATGAAGTTGTTTGTTTTGGTTTCACTTTGTCATCTCCTTTCCTTCTCCCAGCTGTCACCTATTTAGAATAATTGTCTCCCTTTATATTCCCTGCCATACTGCCTCACTTTGCGGTTTATACTTCTTTTTGGATTGTGTTCACTGCTGGATGCTGCTTCTGCTGTTTCCTCAGATAAGTCTGTTGCCTTTATTTGTGTTTACTTGCTGGCTTGATTCTAGGTTACCCTGACTCCGTCCGTATTAAGTGCAGGGAGCCGGTGGTCGTGTCCCCTCACTATTATAGGGTTTTCAGGTGTCACATAGCATGAGGTACCTGGACATGCAATCGTCTACCATAAAGACCTTTGCATGGCATAGCAGTCAGGGAGAGCTCTAGGAGTTTTATAGGGCTCACCCATATGCTCCTTAGTTTGGGATCAAGCCAGTCGGATGTTTATTTATAAGTTCCAGCTTTCTACAACACCATCCGTGACATTATAAACCGCCATAACTGTCTTAAGCATGGATCCGGTTTCAGCCTTGATTGACTGCATGCAGGGTCTTTCGCTGGAGGTAGCAGATCTCCGTAAAACTGTGTCTCAGTTTCAGGTGACCGGTTCTGCTGGCGTTCATGGAGTTTTTTCCGAGCCTAAGATCTAGCTTCCGGATACGTTCTCCGGGGATAGTGAGAATTTTGTTCGCTTTAGAGAGCCTTGCAAACTCCATTTTCGCCTACTTCCCCATTCCTCTAGTGATGAGGAGCAGAGGGTGGGGATCATCATCTCACTGCTCAGGGATAACGCTCAGTCTTGGGCCTTTTTGCTGCCGGTGGGGGCATGGCCCCTCCGATCGGTGGATGAATTTTTTGTAGCCCTGGGGCAGATATATGATGACCCGGATCGTATTGCTCTGGCTGAATCTAAACTGCGTCTTTTATGCCAGGGTAAACAGTCCGCAGAGATATATTGTTCTGAATTTCGGAGATGGGCAGCTGATACTGGTTGGAATGATGCTGCACTCCGAAGTCAATTTTGTCATGGTCTTTCAGAAAGATTGAACGATGCATTTGCTTTTCCTGAGAGACCAGCCTCATTAGAAACTGCCATGTCTCTAGCTGTTCGTATTGACAGGCGTCTTAGAGAGAGAGAGAGAGAGAGACTTCTCCTTCCTGTCATATTCAGTCCAAGGACAGTGGGGCTGTCTCATTCAGTGCGCCGGGGTCTCAGTCAGTCTCAATCCCCTCTGAGGAGGAGGCCATGCAGCTGGGTTTGCTTGCCTCTGATAGTAGAGGATTCAGCTCTCAGAGGAGGGTTTGTTTCTGTTGTGGGGGTATAAATCATTTGGCAAATGTTTGCCCCTCTAGGAGATTCATGGAGTTTTCTGAGGGTAATAAAAGAAAAACAAAAAGAAAAAAACACTCTAAAAACTTCATACTATTGGCAAGGTTGACGCGGAAATTGAAGGCTTGCCATTTACTTGTAGTTCCCATTTTCTCCTACCTGCCAGGGTGGCGCTAGACAGCAAGAACATTGTTTGTGAGATTTTTGTAGATAGTGGAGCAGCTGTCAATCTCATTGATAATCAATTTGCAATAATGCATGGTTTCCAGGTATGCACTTTGGAAAAGGATATACCTGTTTTTGCTATCGATTTCGCTCCACAATCATTAAAGGGCGTAGTTCACAATATCCGTTTGACTGTGGGTGACGCTCATGTTGAGGATATGTCATGTTTGGTTTGATTTGGTTTCTACCAAGACTGTGCCATCTTTTCTCTCTGAATTTTTGGATGTGTTTTCCAAGAGTGGTGACCAGGAGCTGCCCCCGCACCGGGAGTACGACTGCCCTATTAATCTCATCCCAGGTGCCAAACTGCCAAAATCATGTTTATACAATCTCTCGCAACCTGAAAGAGTCGCTATGCGTACTTATACAGTATCTCTGAGAGCCTGAGAAAGGGACACATCCGACCCTCGAAGTCACCTGTTGCCGCTGGTTGTTTTTTTTTTGTTAAGAAAAAAGATGTTTTTTTAAGACCTTGTCTGGATTTCAGGGAGCTGAACTGTATCACGATTCGTGACCCATATCCGCTTCCTCTGATCCCGGACCTGTTTAACCAGATTGTTGGGGCTAAGGTTTTTCTAAGTTGGGGCATACAACCTAGTCAGGGTCAGGGAAGGGGACGAATGGAAGACTTCCTTCAATACCCCTGAGGGTCATTTCGAGAATTTGGTTATGCCTTTTGGTTTGATGAATGCTCCGGCCGTCTTCCAACATTTTGTGAACAGCATTTTTCATCATTTAATGGGGAAATTTGTACTGGTGTATCTGGATGACATTTTGATTTTTTCTCCTGATTTCAAGACTCATCAAGACCACCTACGTCAGGTCTTGCTGATTCTGCGGGATAATAAATTGTACGCTAAACTGGAAAAATGTGTGTTTGCGGTTCCGGAGATTCAATTTCTTGGTTTTCTTCTCTCCGCTTCTGGTTTTCGCATGGACCCTGAGAAGGTCTGCGCTGTGCTTTATTGGGAGCTTCCTGAGAGTCAGAAGGTGCTGAT